>NC_090938.1:506008227-506311257 GCF_040938575.1 Ambystoma mexicanum
CTTCCGCAAAAACAAAAACCTACGAGAAACGTTGGTGCACACCTACCTGGAACCGGAAAAAGTGAGGTCAACTTTGTGGAACCTACCCCCAGTGGTGGGACACTTTAGCTGCAGACGCTGCGTGGCATGCAGATACACTGAGACCAGCAAAACTTTCATCTACCAAGATTTCAAATGGACCCTGCGAAACCACACGAACTGCGAAAGTAAATATGTCATCTACGTCATCAGATGTCCCTGCGATCTCATATATATTGGCCAGACAATCAGGCCAATGAAACAAAGGATCAATGAACATAGATCATGCATAAAAAACACTGTACCAGACAAACCACTTGTAGAACACTTCACCAAGAAGGGACACACCAACGAGCATTTCACCTGAACAATCATACACTAACTTATTCCACAGAAACGAGGAGGGGACATCAACCTAGCCCTCACCAGACTTGAACAAAAAATGGGTCCACAAACTAGACACAGTAAAGAACGGATTGAATATCGCTGTTGAGTGGAAGCATTTTTGGAACTTAAGGGGTCTGGACAACACCACCCTTTTCCCGAGCGCCACTAGCATCTTGAATTACTTGTTACACTCCTGCTTTCATGCTGGTGCTAGCCACTCCTGCCCACTTTTTCAGGAGGGCAACAGTACTTTTTGCCTATTCCAACTTTTCAACAGGCGTCACCTTGCTAACCAATATGGTCATTTACCAAAAGAATGTTCACTGCTTATCTGTCAACGGCAATCGACATTGGCCACAGTGCAACTGAGTACTTGGGGTTGAACTTTCTGTCTTTTTGCTTCTGTGCAGTACCTTTTTGTGTTGCCTATTCCAACTGGTTAACGGATGTCACCTTGCTAACCAAAATGTAACTATGGTCATTCATCAAAAAAAAATTCACTGCTTATTTGTCACCACTTGCTACTGTATAAGAACAGTTTCTGAAGTTTTATGCCATGTCCTGCTATTACGAGCAAATCTGTATTGTGTACAAACATTATGCGTGACAATTTTGTTTAAAGGGATTCCCTTCCCCACTGCATTCTCAATCACGCTGGGCAGCCAACCGGAATGCACAGGGGCCCGCCCACTCCGCCAATCCCTTGACTAGATCCAGACATAAACTACATGTCCCATGAGGCCCGGCTCTCTTTCGGTTTTTCCGTGTACGTTGACAAGGAGCTGAGCCGTGAACCTACCACGTCTCGTTTCACTTTCATTTCTGGAGTACGCACACCCCTCCAGTCTCATTGGTCCACAAGACCACCCACCATTGGCCTACCCTGGGGGCAGAGCTTAGCTGAGTTTAGTTCACGATTACCACGGCAACCCTCACAGGATACACGGTCCGAACAGCGAATACACCGCTAAGTAAGTAATTTTCTAATCCTTGATTCAGTCTGTTGATCACCGCATGGGGTGCTTTTTATCACCCACATAGTCACAAGCACATACGGCGGTCTATTGGCGGGACCTTCGGGCACAGGCACTGCCATTCAGAAGCCCATACTTAGGCTTTCACATCTGCACAGCACTCTCTTTAGCCCAGCCTGGTCCCCATTACAAACAGATTTCTACTGATGGCACCTCTGGCCGCAGGCAATGTTATTCGGAAGCCAACACAACAGCCAATCCTCGGGCATTCGACACCATTATGCGCACCTCGATCAGCACGGCCATGCCCATGCCCATTTGGAGATAGTAAAGCACGGCCACCGCACATGAACACTCCTCCATCCAATACTAGTGCCCCCAAGCACCATTGAGGTAACATACTGATGACGGCACCGCACAACCAATGGAACTATAAACGAGCAGCTCTGCAAGATACTGAGACATGTTTTTTGTCTCGCCACTCCACAGACCCGACTCCATGCAGTGCCAGCAACAGGCATATGGGCTCCGGCAGCATTTTTCGGACCCAGGAACTCCAGGGCCACTACTTTTGGCATACTGGACACCCCACAGTCCCCACCATGATGTCATGAGGGACACTCGAGCACAGCCCCACCGCCAAAACCCACACGTTGACGGTAAGCTGTACTCAAAGGCACACCATTGTGTATCTACCAGGCATCATTTAGCCACTTGCAAGTAACTTAAAAGAACAATTAGTATACTACCTGAGATCATGACAGCTGTCCTTGCCCCAACAGATATTACACACAGACAGACCTACTCTCAACGTTGATCCTGATGAAGGCCATCTCATTAACATGCTCAAAAAATGCCACCTTTGGCTGAAACACTACAGTGTCGATTAATTTTGTGACACACAACTTTGTATGTTTATGTACATTGTATACTGTCCTGTAAATACCCATGGACCAAGAATAGTTCTGGGTAGCACTTGCTCGATTTCAGATTGATTTGTATAATTGTTGTATCTACGTGTGCACTCCTATGGGGATTCTACCTCAATAATCAACAGGTTGGTACCCAGAGGTACCCCCCCCCGCCCCCCATTTTTTATAACGTGGAACCTGTGCTTATTCAAAAAATGTGAATACTTAACATTTTTGTGCTGCAAATTGTTTTGAGATCAAAATAAATGTATCCAAAACATCAGAGCCTTTGTTGTGATCTCTCATCCTGATTTTTATTTATTTTTTATTACAATATCATTTACCCTCCTGGGCATATCGGGACTTCACCAGGCGCCCTTAAGATATATTTGATTGCGAGGGCGAACTGTTGCATGAAGTTCGTGCATAAGCACCGTCGTAATCCTCAACACGGACCTTGTGAGGCAGGCTGCCCTGAAGTCCTGCAGCTCGGTACCGCATAGCAGCGGTGTGTCTTCCTCTGATATGTAGGCCAAGCACCCATGGTTTTCTCTGCAGCAGCAGTTCTCCTCCCCGGTTGGCCTGACCTTGCACCGATTGCAGGTACACCAGGTGGAGACGTCTTCCATGCGACTAGGCTCTGGATCCGGTGATTCGTCCTCCCAACTGTCGTCCGATGCCACATTGTTTCCACATCTTTCTCTTTCAACTAATTCCGCCTCGGAATACTCTGGCTCGTACTTGTACGGCTGTATTGTTGCCATTATATGACAATTAAAATCAATACTAATGCTAGTACTAGTATCTGTTCGCACAGGCTACGAGCAACGAAGATAGCTGAACAGAGCAGAAACAAGTCACAGGATATACAAAAAAAGACAGCAAAACTATTGAAAAAGCAACTCTGATGTCTGATGAGAAGTGGTCTGCTTATACTTATTGAGGAAAGAAGCGTCCTGCCATTTCCATGGAGACCCGTCATTAGCTGGTGCACAGAGAACGTTGACACGAGATGTGCATTCGCATTGTGAAATGGGCCGTATGCGTCTAGTGATGTCAGCTTCAGGGGCGGGGGATATGATTTAGTGCAGCAAGGGCAGATCAACTTGGGGCGATGCAGCAACGGATAATATTAGCACAAGATAGCAACGGCCCGATGCCTGATTTTTGCATGTTTTAAAAGTGAGGAAGACTATAGTAAGGTGCATAGGAAATGTTTTTACGATCGATCACAGATTGCTTTAAACCACATGCCTGAACGCTCGGGACAATACAAATTTTGAGCGCACTATTCCTTTAAAGGAGAGCCTCGGCTCCTCTTCCTTTCAAGATTTACAGTATATGCATCAGTTTCAGATTTGTGAAAAGTGTACTGGACAAGTACTCTGTTCTCAAAGTTCAAGGTCAAAGCACCCTAAGGTTCTGTAAAGCTGCCACCCCCCCACAAAAAACAAAATGTCTGGCATTCAAAGACTAATTTTGTATTGTAATGCTTTTAAATATTATTTTTCCACTGCTGGAAGTTACGGCTGTTATAGCGCTGAGGCAGAGCTGTTGTATTGCTCTTACATCATTTATTTTAAAGAACGTATAGAGAGCTTTTTGACCCCAGTTCACAGTAGGGTGAAGTTGTGCCAGCCTTTGGGCGTGGGGGACAGTGTTCTAATTCCCTCCATGACTTGTGCTCTCCTAATCTACGTTAGGTTTATGTTCAACACTTTGGGGAAATCATTACATGATTTAATAAATACAAATGTACATTTCAGGGACTCAGACAAATTACTGCATGTTCTAGTTATACTTACATAGGTTGATGAGGTTCACAGAGGGTTTTTATTGCCCGTTCAGTGCAGTTTGTTTTTATCCAACCATTGCACCTCTGCAGTTATTTGAAGATAAGTTTGCCAGTAAATTACTTATTTATTGAATGCTTGCCAGGTCTAGTTGTGATCAACATGTCATTAATTTGAAAATACTTTTTGATCATTGTTTAGGATGATCTCGGGGTGAATGCTTTTTATGATGATGGTTGTTTTTTTGTCTTTAAGGTTAGGGCCAGTTCATTCTTGTTCGATGTTGTGGAGCTCGGAGCCATTTTCTTGCTTTTCCAGATTTTTCAGCAGCCTTGTGTAACAGAGGGTTGTTGTGGTAGCAGACATTTTCTGAACTGGGTGTGAAAGGAGTGCTGTAAATTGCTTTGCAATTTGAAAGTGGGAGGTCACTTTTATTCCCTTAAGGCAGTGGACCTCAAACTTTTTATGCTGAGCCCCCCCTCGCTCCCCTCGAGTAAAAAAATATATAGTTCCGGTTCCCCTTCCCCACGCGCCACAAATGCTTATATTTTGTATTAAAGGCTTATAATCCTGTTTTCGCTTTGTGCTGCCCCAGTAGGGAAAGCTCAAATCTGTAGCACTGGGGGCCCGTGGGGGTGGCTGGGAGGGAGGGGGTGTCCATCCACATCAGAATTAAACCAGAAGAAAAGTCAGTGGCCCCACCACTCTGGGTTCCACTGAAGGTGGTGTTATCAAACCATTTTTTGCAAGAGGATGGCCGTTTGGGACAACGCCGGAAGGGCACCTCAACACGTGTGGCGGTCATTCTGCTTCACACAAACTAGTCGCATCTATTTCTTTTGAGAGGCTGGGAATACCATTCGTCTCTGGACGTGCTACGGCTTTCTGAGTTTTCCCTGCTGGGGATATTGATACGATCCAAGTTTTCCTAATGTTCTATAGGTGCCTGGTTTGACTGGCTGCACGTGAATTAGATGGCCTATATTAGCTGTTCATTCCCTTGAATACTTTCTAGAATAATTTTTCAGTGTCGAAACCGGTCAGTGTAACAGGAAGTATATACCAGCAAAATTGAGGTATCCTGTTTCCTCCTAGCTACATACCAAATTATATAACTCCTTTTTTTATTCTGTTTATTTTGGCTTTAACCTCTTAAGTGCCATTGAGGTTCCCCCCCCAGTGCCAATGGTTTTTTTAAAAATCGCGGTATTCACCGCCCAAACCCGCCAGCATTTCCCCCCTCATTAACCCCTTAAGTGCCACCGACGAGCCGGCTCGTCAGTGGCAACCTGGAGCGGTTTTTACCGACGAGCCGGCTCGTCGCTGGCATTTAAAGGGTTAATGTCGTAATACAACTTTCCCTTAATGTTGCAATTGTTTATGCACACAGTTCTATTGAGTATATGGTTTAATTGTGTATGTGGTTTGTGTATGTGGTTTGGTTGAGGGTGTTATATGGTTTGGATGAATAATTGCATTGTGTTTTATCTCTGAAATATTATAAAATATATTTTTTTAAAGTGTCATTCATTTTTGATCTATTGTTCCAGATTTCATTTTTTCATATTAGCAAAGGACTGCCTGCTAAGGTGTAATATTTTATTTTTTGTTCCCCCAGTAAAGCTCATGGGTTCTGTCCCTGCATACCCTCTTGTTTCCGGTCCCTATAATTTCCTGTACATGTTGCTGTCCGCAAGCTTGGACTCTATGTGGTTGATATTTACATTTACTGGAACAGATGCTTGCCTTTTAAAGGATGCACAAAATGACTCTAGAATTTTAGGTACAAGAGCACTGCAGTTAACGTATTGCCTCTCCAGAACACCTGTGAGCAGATGGAACTATTTGAAGCCACAATAGCTGAAAATCTTAGTTATCAAGCACAAATGGGAACATGTGAGGCAGGAACATCCATAGCAAGCCCACTATAAATTAATGGTTTTGGGTACAGACAAGTTTCACAAGTTTCACAAGTACTTGGAGCAATTTTACTTTTTTTTTTTTTTTTCTTCTTCTAGGCAATAATTCAAATCATGCTTTTCTTTGATTCTGACAATTCTCTGTGTATTTGAAAGGCTGGGGAATTTGATCCTTTGGAAATTACTGGTGAAGTTAATTGTAACTGGCTGATGGAGGGTCTTGATAAAAGTGGAACAGAAATGCGTGAAGAAAAGGATTTGAAAGCGGCAGTGCTTTTCCAGTCAGCAAGGAAGCAAGGTGTGTGTTTTTTTTTCTCCAATTAGGAGGGTACATCTGTACATCTGATGTCCCCGCGCGTTCCCTTGTTTTCACAAATACAGATGAGTTCTGCACAATGCCTACCACTTTTTTGCAGCATCTCTTCCTCTAGAGTAACGCTCTACAGTATAGATGGTCTACATGATTTCTCTTATGTTATTGGGCATTTGTAGAGCGCCTTTTACCATTGGTATGATCAAAAAGCGCTATGGGTTGAACACCCTCAGACTGTAGTACAGGTCAGAGTATGTGTGCAGCTAGATTGCGTTGTGGGTAGCTGCATGGGGAGGGAGGGAAAGTGCCAAGGAGTGCAAGAATAAGCAAAAATGAAACCAAGTGGACGGATAGGATCGTGCTTAGGGGAGTCACTTAACCCAGGGTACAGCTCAAACAAAAGTCTGTTGTACTGATAGTCACATTTTGAAGTTTTTACTCCCCTTTATCAGAGCCGCAGCCAAGAAAGAGTGTATTAAGACACAGAAAACATTTGGCGAAATAATTAAAACCTATTGTGATGCAAAGGGACAAATTCAGGCTTTAATAAGAAAGGCAGAGGACGAAAAGCAACTACTAGTGGAATCTGGGAAGCGCTGGAAAACCTTGTCACGTGAACTACAAGAAGATGCAGTGGAAAAAAACAAAACCAGAGCACTATGTTTTTTTAAATTAATGTATATATTTTATTGCTGTTTCTAGCTTCTTTTTGAACTGATAGTGCCCCTTACTAATGATTGTTCTTTATAGTTTTATCTTCTTTTATTTTGTATTTGTGATATGAAAAACCACATCACAAATACTAAATGTGTATTATGATGACTATTCCCGAACTTAGTAATGGCTGTTCACAGTTATGGTCACAAAGTCTTTTGGCAGGGATGGTTAGTGTTCTTCATTCCTCCTACATTGCTGCCTCAGAACCAGTCTGTTACTTCACCTGAACAATTTAGCAGTACATCGGCAGATGTCTCTGTGTAAGTTGCAGTTCCCAAAGATGTAGCTGTGCAACAACTACAAAATATTGGACTATCAAGTAAAATTGTCTGCTACAAAGTTTTGTTGGACAGATCTGATTTGAAAAGCTCAACTCTTATCACCAAGTCTTCTCAACAGTGTGTCCTTGTTACAGTATGACTGTCGTGCCATTTTAGAAAGGAAGTGATACCTACACGTTCCCATGCACCTGCGCAATCATTTAGATTATGGTCTTTAAAAACAATGGACTTCGAACAGACCCACAACTGAGTTTTGTTGCTACGTCAGCCCATGCTACTAATCAACAATTTAATTGTGGCTCACATGCTGCTGTGTGAAACTGAAGATGCAAGTGCTCTTGTGTGTAGAACTATACAGTTGATCTGGTGAATTTGTAGGTTGGTGCCAACTTGTAAATGGTAGATGTTTTTGTGCCATTGGGTATTGTCTATGATTTCTGGTGGGGTCAGCAAGTGTTTTCTTGGGTGTGGTGAATGGTCGAACTAATTGTTAGCTGCTCATAGTGATATTGAGAGAAATTTCGGCAGTCTTTTATGCAGGGAGACCTTTAACGGATTAGTGAGCATTTTAGTGCAGTGATTTGTAATTATGGGAGGTTTTCTGGGGTGTGATACCGTGTTAGCTAAAGGTGAGAACTGAAATGAGGGAGTTTACAGGTTGGTTTTTGAGCTTGTGGGGTGGATTTGTAGTTTGTATACTAAATCTGTGAATGTGGTTAACGACATTTGAGTGCTCTAGCATAGAAGGCAAAGATGGAATGTGACAGCTGCAAATGGTTTTCCAGCACACTATCCATAAATCTAACTAGATTCACTCTATAGTAATATCGTCCATCTTGCATGCAAAGGGATACATCCTCAGGTAATCAAATCCCTTTCCTAAAGCTTTTGGAAGCATCATGAAATTACTCCTCTTGAAGTTGTCTGCAATAGTCATTCACAATTCCAAACCCTGAAGTTGTCATGGGGTCATCCTGCAGTAATTCCCCGCCACCCATCCTGGAGTAATCACCCACCCATCCTGAAGTTGGCATGGGATCATCCTGGAGTAATCCCGCACCCATCCCGAAGATAATTATAAGGACGAGAAGACAATACTTGCCTTCTCCAGGGCGGGTACACTATCACCACAGGCTCTGCTGCAAAACTAGCAATATACCCAGACTATAGGGCAATGGTGCATGGTTGGCGAGCGATGCTTGGGCCCACCAAAGAAAGGCTGCGGAAGGCTAACCTGAGATGCATGATGATTTGTCCTGCCAATTTGAAGATTCTACATAATGGCAGATTGCATTATTTTGAGAGCACAGCGGAAGCACAGACTTGGATGGTTGCACACGGGATCCTGCAGCTTCTGGGTAGACCTGATGATGCACTGTGAATCTGCATGGCTGAGGCTCTGAAGAGGTACGGTCCCTGGCTATGCGTGGGATTTATGTAAATTAGTGCAGGAGCACATGGGACTGGGACACTGAGGAAGGGAAATGGTGTCCTGACGGCAGCCACTGCACACCTTAGTTGTTTCTTTGGATGCTAGTTTTAGAGCATCATGCTGCTGCACGCTACCGAGAGGTGAAGGGTGAGGGAAGCAGCTGGGCCTGAGCAGACGTATAGCTGCTGGGCTGTTGTTGAAATGGAGGGGAAGTTGGGAGGGGGGGTTGTTTGCTGGGGTACGAGGGGGACATGTTGGTCTTCCCCAGTTGTTTGGGTGTTAAGTTGGGTGAGTGTGACCAGATATTACGCAGGGTGCCTTGCTATGGGTCAGGGTGAGGTTCACCGTCAGACAAAGCATCAACACTGGAGGAAAAGGGGTGGGCGAAAGAACTCGGGTGGGGAGGCCTGATTGGGAACTGTTGGACCTGCAGACCGAGAGGGATGGCTAACTGGTCGGCTAACGGATGCAAATAGTTACTTGGGCTGTAAGGGGCCTCAACAGCTATATAAAAAAGGCTGAGAATCCATACATACTTGCACAGGAACATAATTGGTATAGCGCTTTTGCAGGAAACTCACCTCACTGTGGGAAGACAGGACACCTTGGGGAGGGGGGGGGGGTTCACCTTATTGTACATATGCTAGGTGGGGGTCCTGATCTGGGTGGCACCTACAGTTCCCCTTCAGAGTCCTAGAGATGAAGCAGGATGAGGAGGGAAAAATGGTGCTGGTGCATGGTTTTCTGGAAAACCGCAACGTGTGTATTGGGAGTACATATGCACCTAACCATGATGCTGGAATGTTTTTCAGATGACTGTGCCTGTGGCAGGCCACATATAGGATGGCTCTTGGGGGCAGGAGGGAGGAGAGACTTCAACTGCACGCTATACCCCACCATTGATAGGTCAGATGAGAAGCATAGATGACCGACTCCTCCGCTGACTAGAACCCTAGCAGGTTTGCTGAACCACCTAGACTCGGGCATGTGGTGATCTGCGCATGGGCAGGCGTGTGGCTATTCACATTATTTAACTCCACACGCAGTGCATACACATTATTCACCGACACGGAAACCCTGGGAGAGTTTGATGGCACAGAATTTTTACCAAGAGTCCTCTCGGACCACGCACCACTAGTGACAGCATGGCAGGAAACTCTGTATATGCCACTGATCCCTAGTTGGAGATTGCGAGCTGGGGCATTGCTGGATGATGCATTACGGGAGCACATGGCAGATAGTATAGAGGCCTTCTTTGGGAACAATGTGGGAAGTGTTGATAGGGAATGTACGCAGTGAGAGGCTTTTAAGACAGTGATGAGGGGCAAAGCTATAGGAAAGATGGGCAGCTTCAGGAAAGGTTTATTACAGGCCCTCTGACACTGAATGGTAAATAGCGGAGGTGGAACGGAAACAGAGGGGCGAGGAGGGTACAGGTGAGGCTTTGACATGGCGCAATGGGAAAGGCTGGGCATATTTGACTATTGTAAATGCACTGTAAAACTGCACAAAGGGGGGACAAGCAGGGGAGGTTGCTTGCATTGTTGTGTCGGGGGGTGAGCAGGGAAATGATTTATGCGATCAATGATGACATAGGTGAGACGCACAGGACACAAATGTAAATAAATGCAGGGTTTGCTCAATGAGAATTTGTATGGCCGAGTTGAGACAGGGAATCCATTAGAGATGGTGAAGGCACTGTCTCAGATTATGCTGCCCAGCCTCGACACAGTACAGGCAGGAATGCTAGCGGCTCCGCTGACGGTGGAAGAGTTGCAGGAGGAAATTGGGGCGTTGCTCACAAGCAAAACACTGGGAGCGGATAGGCTGCCCGAAGAGTACTATAAAGAGGACTCGGATACTGGCGTCCAGATTATTAACAGTGTTTGAAGAGGTGTACAAGGGGGGGGAAGGAGAGGGGTATTGCTGCCAAGTTTATGGGAATCCATAATTATACCAATTCTGAAACCTGGGAAAGCTCCAAGTGCGGCTCATATAGGCCTCTCTCAATGATACATTTGGATTGCAAGATCCTTACTGCAGCTCTGGCAAGGTTACATGTCTTCAAAACTAATCCTATATGTCCACACCATGTGACAACAAATAATTATATACCGAAATGATAAATAGTGAAATAAACCAGATTATATGTAATCAGTTCTTGTAACAAAACCTCAACAAATCAACATATATCGAAAGTGAACGAGGTGCTCAGAGAAAAGCACCTAAATAAGAGTCTTTTTTTTTTCTACATCGAGGCAGTGGTTCAAAAACGGTTAATTGCAAGACAAACACTGAGGTAAACCGAAAGAACACCGTAACGGGAGAAAAACTAAATGTCGCATAAACCCCCATTTTAACTACTGAGGTAGAATGTTTAACCTGCACATAAGCTAAAACATTACTGAAATGTACATATTTATATTAAGTACAGCATAGATAGCTGTTAATATTAATGACATAAAGGGTTAGCCCTGTACATATTGACTCCATACTATTTTGACCGGTGACAGATATGCCCCATATTGAAAACGCTTAAGGTAAGGAAAACGCCATATGGTGGGCGACTACTATCTTGCGGGGAACAGGAAACCTCTTTCACTCCGTCTACCAAAAAGAAAAGAAAAAATGGTTTATATAATAACAGGAGTAGTAATATGTTTGAGAATTGATGGCTCACACAGTTACCCATCTCGTTTTCAGGCCGATACTTAACTACAGTGCCCATGATACATCAGGCAGGAAATAATGTGGGATATATTGACCCAATCAGCTGTGCTTCCCCACATCACAAAGCTGCATTTCAGGAGAAACAGCAAAATAGCTGTGCTGGCTTCTGTGAGCTCCATGGCCTCAAAACTGTGTTTTGCAGCAACATAAAGATGGCTGCACTGTCTTGCCAAGCACACAATGGGCAGGATGGAACAAGGGGAAAATGAGAGAACATGCCAGTGTGTTCTGACATATACAAATGGAATAAAGTGAAAAAGCAGTGTTGCTTTGCTGCCAGCCCAAAAGGGGCAATAAACCTTCAATCAAGTTGGGGAAACCCACACCTAGCTCTGGAGGAAATGACAGTTGGTGGCAGCTGAAGAGATAACAAAATGGTCCAGTGACGGACAAAGGACTGCCATTTGTGTCCAAAGACTATTGATTAATAAAAACGTAAAGACTTTTATCTTTGCAGCAAGACTTTGTAAAAAGTTTGCAGTTTAAAAGTGATTTTGTGGGGTATAATTTGAGACATTGTAGAATTCACTGACCCCTTGGGTACAGAAATGGCAAAGAATAAAAGTTGCGAAGAGACTTCAACTGTATAAATGTACAATTTGTGGCAAAATTGGATTTTAGCTAAAGTAACTGTGGAAGGTTTTTGGACATTAGAAAACTCCCATCATAAATCTGACATTCTGCTTTGAAATCCAACCAGTTGGGAGCGAGGCGGGGACTAGCACCCCGGACAGATCCAGTTAGCTAGAGCTGTGCAAGGCTTCAATTCTAAAATCCCAAATAACCAAAGGGAGAAAGCTGTGGTATTCTTTGGGAAATATCCTGATACCACTAATTGCTGCCCACTAATTGCATCCAGCGGTACCTGTGCTATCCAGCGACCAGAATTGCGATCCGGTGACCTGACCTTTCCCAGCTGTCTTTTGCCGAGCTGTCCTTTGCCAGGCGGCCTGTCATGTGGCGACCAGAACCTGTTGACAGTTCAAAAACCCCAAACTAAAAGTGAACTGTAAGTATAATCGCTACCCCATAGAAATCCATAGTCTATCTTGTCTTGCATTTGTCCTTATGCCACACTCTAAGCCATCCTATGATTATCCTGATAACTTGTTAAAACTGTCAGAATTATCCGTGCAACCCTGCCCTTGATTCTAGAGCTAACGCCATCTCTGTTTTCATTTTTGTCTGTTGTAAACTGTAAACCCTTAGATATATTTCGAGTAAACCAACTAATTTCCATATATTTTATTGTTGGGGTTGGGCACTGGGGTGGTAGGGTTGACCTCGCTAATCAACCTTGGTGCTTACTGTGTTCCTGTTCAGCAATATAGTCTAGATAATTCATTTCAAGTAACATGTGCCTTTCTTTCAAAACTGAAGTCTTCATTTTGACCGCTTTGTTTTCCGAAAACTGAACCCCATTTCAACCTGAAAATCTCATTCAAAATTGCAGCTACCCCCATTCTTTCACTTCTGTAATATCCCTGTTATATACCTCTGTACCCCAGACTACAAACCGCATCATGATTTGCAATATTTCACCCGTTTTTTAAAAGAAACCGTTTGAGTAAATTTACACGAACATTGAAAGGAAATGCAACTTTTATACGTGTCATTTGGCTGCAATCCGTTTTGAACTTTCCACTCGTTTTTCGAATTGTATGCTCTTGGTAATCCATTGTTTGGGATTGTTAGCATCTTTGCATCGTTGCTTTAGTGAGGAGTTGTATTTGTTTCAAGGTTTTTAACACACATTCATTATTTATTTGTTCATTTCCAAGTGTCATTTCATAACTTTGCAAGGGGTTTAAAATCCGTTTTTCCTTGTTATTTGGGGAGGAAACATCGGATTTTGATTGCCTCTTATTCCCGATCACCTGCTGCTTCTTTATATCCAGTCAGAATTGATTATTTGTGTGTAGAGGGAACATTGCAGGGGGAAATCCTAACTTGGGTACTATCTTTCCTAAATCAAAAAGTGCTCCTATTCCCTGGTGTTTTGTTTCTGTTCCACTAGAAGGTTAAACCAAGTGCATTGCTTACATTCTCATTGTAATTATCACCCCATTGGTTATTGCTGCCCCATATTAAAAATTGTATGATTTCTTTTGAATTTTAAAATAAATATTTTGTTTCACCAACCAGCCTGGTTCATGGTCCATTGTGACCCGGGATATATGGAAAGAGGGTGTGATACAAGTTGTGTACCATCTCAAATTGAATCTGCATAAAATAAGAAGAAAAGCATCTCAGTTGTGCGCTACATACTAGGCCGAGACCAAGGTGTGTGTCGCCTGATTGAAATCCTTAACAATAAAGCAGCTCTTGCATGTGTGCAGCCCTATTGAAAATAACTTTTAAGCGTCTCTTCACGGCTACAAACCCATAAGGTATAGTGATCGTGGAACCAGATGTAATTGAACAAAATGAGCTAAAAAGAACGGCGAAGGTGTATTACCATTAAAAAAAATTAAAGGGTCATGTTACCAAGATGAAGTCTTAGGTTAGTGGGTGACTATTCCCTCGATACACGTGAAAGACTGTGTGCAATCACATTAAAAAACATGAGGACAAACGCACAAACAGAAAAAAGAAACCTAATAAGTAAGGGTATGTAAGCCAATTACTTGGGCTAATCAATAACGATTACAGTCATTAGATGAATATCTGTTTTGAGTATAAATGTGAAACACCAGCCCGTGTGCATGTAAATATACATACATCACGGTGCCACGACTATACACTGAGACGGATGTAATTGAATAGCGTCAAGTTAAGTCTATGCAAACTAAAATTAAGGCCTATGGACCACAAAATGGTGGTTTGATGACAGCACGTTCTATACAATGTTGTTTAAATAACATCATTGCAGCACAGACACCAGAGTGAGTAATCTGGTTCCTGACACCGCTGTGTATTGGATTGAAATAGGTGTCGATAGAGAATCGAGATAGTTGAAGCTAAATAAGTAACCATGTTCGCCAAATGAATTGGGCTACAATGAGATTTAATTAAGAAAAAGTTATACATGTGAAATGAAAAGTGCTAGGACATTAGCTGACAAAAAGGTGGTTAAAATATTGTCATAGAAGAATGGCTCAGTTTATAAATACTGTGTATTTGTTTTTAGATGTGTTTGTGAATCATGCCATGCTGAAGAGCAAAGACGTGTCCTACATGCACACTAAGTATCCTGAAGACAGTTTTGATTCAGCTCGAGAGAAAGAAGTCACTGAGTGCTTTGATAAAAGGCTAGAAACACACTGAGTTGTTGACACCTCTGTGAGGATCCATGTTTTTGTACATGAAAAATAACTGAAAAAACGGTCTCACTAAAGGTCACTAACCTCACCTATGACTTTTGACAAATTTGACTAAAATAGAGAGCCTGATCTTGTCAGACGTCAAATTGGATCAATTGTGTTACGTATGTGTTTTAATTATTTGTTTTGTTGCTGTTTGACATGGTTTTGAACATCTGTTTATGATGATTTTTCAATAAATTGTGTTTAAGATATTAGTGACCCATCACCATTTCTGAATTATGATTATCGTAGTACCACTTCTGTGTCACTTTTGCTTTCCCTAGCTAAGAATGTAACAACTGGGTAGCTCTTTTGGAAACCGTGTATGTATGAGCATATTTATATTAAAACAGTGCGTCAAAAAAGAATCATAAAATATTTCGGTTCATAACACAATGTTTTTCATTCAATTTAGACTTCGACAAAACAAGTGAAACACTGCAATATATTGAATCTAAAAAAGGGGAAAAAACAATTGATTATGAAAGGATTTATTTTAAACAAAGAAAAAGAAACCAAAAAATATATTGGAAATGTTCCGATTTTACTATGTTCACAATTGTCGAGTAAGAGCAGTGACACTGGTAGATAAATTAGTAAGTGAGGGAACCCACAACCACATGCCAGACAGCACAAAAGTAAATAAAAAAGAAAATATCAGAAATTAAAGCACATATGGATTCAAATGAAAACGAACCTAGTGGATCTATAATAAAAAACGTATGCAAGAATATACCATTCCACGCAGCGGGAGAAATGCCCAATGTAGAATTGCTGCAAAAACAGGCAGACAAAAGCAACATTTTCCTCCAACACCACTGACATTTCAGGGTGTAAAAATACCTGAGGAATTGTTAGTAACTACAATAAATGACTGTTTTTTTTTATTGTTTGTGTTACACAGAGTACTAATTTTTGGAACTACTAAAAACATGGAATACTTAAAATGTGCAACACAGTGGCAAGTAGATGCCACTTTTAAAGTGTGTCGTAACTATTCGTACAATTTTATATTGTGCACAGTCTAATAAATGACACTTTGCTTCCATTATTATTTGCATTAATGTCTTCGAAATCACATGAAAATTACAAGGAAATATATATTTGTAAGAGACAATTTCACCAAAACCACAGAAAATTATATTTTTGGATTATGAAATTCAACAAATCAAAGTAATCACAGATATATTTCCTGAGACTTTTTTTATTTATTTCACTCAAGCAATATGGAGAAAAATACAAACAAATGAAATGCAAAATTGATAAACAGAAGATTTAGAGTTTAAGTTCAATGTTAAATTACTGCTTGCTTTAGCATTTGTACCCGAAAATTATGTTGAACAATATTATGAACTTTTAACACGGACTGATTTAAAAAAAAAAAAAAGTAAATTAACATTTGTTTCTAACCATTATTAGACTACTTTGATTCTACATGGATAGAACAACTTACAAGAAGTGGAACAAGAAGAGCAGGTTTCGGCAAACCACTATGAACTGTTAAACAGCAGCCAAAAATGAAAGTGAAAAAATGAACAGCCTAGAAGGATGGCATAATGGCATTGCACAAACATTGAAAACATGCAATCCATCTTTATGGAGCTTTCTACAACATCTCAAAAAGGAACAATCTTTCCAAGAACTACAGATTGCCGAATGTTTGTCAAAGGAAAAAACAGCAGTGCAAAGAAGAAAAAACAGAAACAACCAAAAACTTCTGAAAGAGTGTATACTTGATTTCGAAAAACAAGACAAAATAGCATATCTACACAGCATCGCTTTCAATATAACTATTGAAAAATTTAAAATGAACTTACCACTGCAAACGCCAAAATCCTAAACACTGAATATCCCAATCCTGGACAAACTGCAAATAAATCCAAAATGGATAATTCCTGGTATCCAAACAGCAAGAAAATATCAGCCAAAAAATTCCATATGCAAAATTCCAAGTATCCAGGATCAAACGGCATCCCAAACCCTAAAAAGACCATCATCAAAAATCAGAAACCGAAAACAAATCTAATAGTCATGGATTGAAGCATTCCATAAATGCAGAAACATTTTTGAAAAATCCCCCCCTAAAAAAGCAAATGCACTGTCTAAGAAATCCATAAAAATTAAGGCATTGAAAAAAAAAACCTGATCCTTGCAATCCAAAAAGCCACAAAAAATCCCAGAAAGAAAAGGAAGTTCCAAGACGCACTCCGACTGCAAAACACGACTTCCAAAATGGCCTCTGAGGTTCCGGTGCGATTGCCGCTTCCCTGCACCGCATACAGGTCTGAAAAGCTTGTGAGTACTTGTTCATTTCGCCTTATATACCTCTGCAGCTGTGGCATTTAAGTATCACCCAGCATTTGACTTCTATCCCGTGATGAATTTGACTTCTATGCCGTGATGAACTACCATGACGGCCCGCCTACCCTATAATAATTTTCTATGCTGCTGACCAACAGTTATCTTAAATGATGCACCTAATAGGATCCCTATTTGCCCACACTCCAGCACACATCGCATTACCTACTGAGTAATACGCGCACTATTGTTGTGCTATCGTGCCCGATTCCTACACTTAATTTACTCGGCCTGACCCCCACATGTGTATTGTACTGCCATTCTGCCTGACTCCTAAATCTGACTTGAATCTGTTTCCTGCCGATCCTCCCACATCTGAACTGTACTGCTCCTCTGCCTTACTCCCACACCTGAATGGAATGGGCATTTTGTTTGTTTCCCTCACTTGAATCGATCTGGTATTATCATCTTTGCCTGTTTCCCACACCTAAACTGCACTGTATTTTGCCCTGATTCCTACACCTGATTTGTATTTGGTATTCTGCTTGTTAGAACCTCCTTATTTGAATCATATTGGTATCACCTTGCTTGATTCCCACACCTGAATTGTATTGCTATTCTGTTAGCTTAGCACACTAGAACCATTTTAGCTACCCTACCGGTCTTCAGCCCACTGTCGAATGGCAGCTACAAAGCACCCAGTCCCCGACCGCATCCACCCTACCTACTTCCTACCATCATTCTTCACCAAATGCAATATCATAATGACGCATTCTAAACCCACCTGAGTGATCACACGCCCAAGATCCGTCAGCATTAGGAACAACCTACTGGGTCTCCGCTCCAGACACCCACTCACCACCCCACAGGCCAACCTACACACCTCTCTGACCATAGGCACTCCTAAGATCGAGATGAAACGAGCCCCACCCGTGATACCCCCTACACCCAGACTAGATAATAACAGCACCAAACCACCCCTGACTACAACTAGCCTGCAATGCACATTAATCAATGCCAAATCCTTTCCAGCACATGCCACCGAAATCCATGACCTTATCACCAACCTCGATATCCTTGACATCACCGAGACTTGGCTACATAATGCAGCCGGGACAGCCCTCACTCTAGCCATCACACCAGGATATTCCATCATTAGGCAGGACCGACTCACCACTGTAGGCGGTGGTGTAGCACTCGAAGACCACCTAGAGGCCAGACAAACCCCATCCAATCTGGGAGTGAACACTGACGCCCTCGCAGTAACGATCTCCCTCTCCCCTAACTCCACCATCAACCTTGTCTACCGCCCACCAGGCCCACTACTGGACTTTCACAAAAACCTCACACACCTCCTAGCAGAAAACTACATCTAAAACCACCCTCATAGGTGACTTTAACCTCAGCCTTAACGATAGGAATGACAGACATTCCAAAGCCCTATCGCTAGCCTTA
This sequence comes from Ambystoma mexicanum, assembly GCF_040938575.1. NCBI lineage: Eukaryota > Metazoa > Chordata > Amphibia > Caudata > Ambystomatidae > Ambystoma > Ambystoma mexicanum. The sequence continues at coordinate 506,026,761 of NC_090938.1, forward strand.
CAGGAACTAGGCTTTGAACAAATAAGTCTCGCGCCCACACACAACAAAGGGCGTACCCTTGACTGGATAGCTGACCATAACTGATACAGACATCCGCTCCATCACCACCACCCCCTGGTTGGACCACTTTCTTATACACTTCTTCATCCCAACCGCTACCACCTTCACCAAGAAACATGACCCGATGCCTTCAGCACTGGCAAGAAGTGCTAAAAACATCACCAAGGAAAAGATCTTACCCACCTAGCTACCCTCACCTCCAACTTTCCCATATCTTCAGACCCTTCGGTACTGGCGGATATCTATAAATCCACAATTAGAACTGCAATAGACATCATTGCTCCACTTCAGCAGAAAATAAAAAAAATGTTAAACATTCCAACTCCTGGTTCTCTACAGAACTAAAAACTCCTCACCCAAAAACGCAAAGCGCTGAACAAATGGCAAAGCTCCCCCAATGCAGTTACGCTATCAGCATACAAAACACTTGTCACTCAATACAAGAAGGCAATAGTCGCAGCCAAATCTGCATCCTGTAACACCAGAATCTCTAACGCCTCCTATGAATCTAAAGAACTCTTTACAATCTTTAGAGAACTGTCCATCCCAGCAACCAAAGCCCAAGACGTAGTCAAAGACCAAAAATGGTGCAATACAAACTGCCGTACTAAACAAAACTCCTTCAAATGAAAATTCAGGAGCATCACAAGAATCTCATGCTACACATTAGAAAAACTTCTAACTCAGATCGGATGACCACCTCCTGCACAGAGCGCATGGTCACTAAAGACCCAAAGAAGCGTGAGTTCGCCCCCTTCTAAAGAAAAACACTCAGGATCCAGAAGTTGCCAATAATTACAGGCCCATCACCACCGTTCCTTTTTTGCTTGAGATACTGGACAAAGTTGCCTACACGCAGATTCAGCAATATCTTGAAAAACCCCACATCCTAGGCAAAAGACAATCTGGCTTCCTTCCTGGACATGGAACAGAGTCCGCATTACTCGATCTTAAAATACAATTTACCGACATCATAGACAAACGCAACCCAGCACTTCTCCCCCTTTCAGATTTTCCCGCCCCCTTGACCTTGTCAACCATGATATCCTAGGTATGCACCTAAAAAACCGAAGCCCACGTCTCACCAGAAGCAATAGCCTGGGTGGCCTCATTCCTAAATGGAAGACTCACGAAAGTCTTTTCAGGCTCTGCATGCGCCTCCCCCACCACCATAAACACGGCCCCCACACTGTATGATATTTTCACCCTCCCGCTCTTCAATGATCTGGACTGTTGTGACATAGCATACACCAACTACGCTGACGACACTCTGGTGCTACTCCCTCTAACCAGCATATATACGAACAAGACATTGTAGCCCTAACCATAATCTACTCGGCTAGTCAAACTTGGATGGCTGCCAACGGCTTTTGCCTAAATGAGGACAAAATGGAGATCCTCATAGTAGGCAACAGGGAAACGCTCAACAAGCTCCCATCACAATAAAAAAACCTTCTCCATAGACAACTCCACCATCACAGGCTCAACAACAGTAAAAACCCTAGGAGTATTCCTTGATGCATCACTGTCCATTACACGCCAAGTCAATGCTATAGCCGCCTCCTCCTCCGCCACACTCGCCACCAACGTGATCAATGCTGTGAAGCCCTTCCTCTTTATTCAAAATTATCTATTGCAAGAGCCACAGTAGGTACTAAACTGGACTACTACAATGCTCTACTCATGGCCACCTCGGCAGAAAACCTTAAACTTCAAGTCACACAGAATAACTCCCTGAGGTCAGCCCTAATGATTCCCAAAAGGGACCACATCACACAGGCCAGGAAAGATGCACATTGGTTACCGGTAAAGGAATACTCTTCAAAACTCGCCATCATACACAGGTGCCTTTCCACTGATGCCCCTCCTTACCTATCAGAAAGGATCACACTCAACCCATCCACTAGACCCATTAGATCGCACCTGACTAACCAGATCTACGTGCAAGCCTTCAAAAGAACCAAATCTGGTGGGTCCAGCGTTCAACACTTGGCTCCCAAAAACTGGAATGGACTACCCACAACCCCTAGAAACGAAAGATCCTACCCCGCCTTCTGCAAAATGTTGAAAACCATACTGTTCCGGTAGAACTAACCAATATGTACAGTCACACTGCCCAACTGTAATCTAGTGACAGCTTAACACACCACTCTCAGTACTATTGTGCTTGTTTTATACACTGTCAATTCTGTTCTATGATATGCCTGCCGCCAAGTGAATATGCTGTAACAGCGCCACGATGCCCCTGGGCCGATGTGTGCTTTTATAAATGCAAATACATCAAATAAAATAACTAATGTAAAAAAAGGAACTATAGAGCAACACCTACTGGACAATTTTAATATAACATGTCACAAATTGGTGTTCTTTATTAAGATTATATAGAAGTAAATGAATTTAATTAAACATTCTATTTAAAAATGAACTGTTATAAATATAGTTGTAATATTTGTTTTATAAAAATGATCTTTAATAGCATTCTTTATTAACAAAATGTGTTATGCAAGATATTCTTTGTATATAATTCGTTATTAAAATTTCGTTATAAAATGTTTCAACTAAAAATGTGTTGTTAAAAAGACTGTATACCCTCAGGCAAACAGACTTCAGAGAGTGATAGGTGCATTAGTGCACCCGGCCCAAACTGGGTATTTACCTCCTGGAACCTGAGACCACATGGATTGTACTAATGGAATACCTGAGGATTACGCTGTGGCCTCGCAAGACGCTATAAAGGTGTTTTGACTCTGTCCATTGGGACTGGCTGTATGCAACACTGAGTGTTTTGGCATTGGACCTGGCTTTCTAAGGTGGGTGCAGGTGGTTTATATGATGCCAACGGCATGGGTAAGGACCAGAAAGTCCATTTTGGGGAGCTGGAAATTAAAAAAGGGGACAAGACGGGGGTACCTTCTGTCCCCCATGCTGTTCATGTTGGCTCTCAAGCTGCTGGCGGTGTTCCTGCGGGCAGAATATGCAGAGGCTGGAATCATAGTGAGGGGATGTCATATTGCTTTATGCTGATGACATGCTGCTTTACTTAAGGCAACCAGTGGATAATCTCCCCTATGTGTTGGATAGGTTTGCCGAGCTTTCGGTGGATACGGATTAGTTGGGAGACGTCTTGTTTGTTCCCGGTGGGCGACCTGCAAGGTTTTAGAAGGGACCAGCTACCAGAGTTAGGGCTGCGATGGTCCCTGCGAACGTTCAGGTACTTGGGGGAATTAATATTTGGCATGATCTTATCGATGCACATGAGCAAAACATGCAGGCGGCAGTACACAACCTCGTGCAATTCTGGAAGATGATGATGATGATGCTGCTGCTGCTGTTGATGGCTGGCAGAATGGCTTTAATGAAGATGGTGGAGCTAAAACGTGTGTTGTACCACTTGGTCAATGTCCCATATGATATACTGGGGAAGTTCCTCCGGAGAGTGGAAAGTATCACGGGGAAATTTCCCTGGGGAGGAAATAGAAATAAAATTGCAATGAGCATGTTACAAAGGGACTATGCATGGGGGTGGGGGGAATCATGGGGCCTGATTTTGAATTCTATTATGTAGCAGGGCAGCTGCAGTTCATCGTGGGCTGGCTGTCGGACGAGCCCTCGCCAGACACACAGCTCCTACAGCCCTGGGCGGAACCGTATTACCTAAAGGGGATACTCTGGGTGGATGAGGGAAGCCTACCACAAGAAATGCACCTACTGACGCAAGGCAGGAAGATGTAGAGAACAACCTGGAAACTGACAGGTGTCAAGGACCCCTACTCCCCACACATTCCCCCTGATAACGATAGCGCGTGGGCGCCGAGGTGGGCAAGGGGATATTGGAGGGCATTGGGAGGATAATGGGGTACCACCATTGGGGACTTAATGCACAAAGGGAAGTTGGTCGAGTTTGAGACTTTGACTCAGGAGTGTGGTGTCCACAAGGGGCAATTTCTGATGAACGCGTGTCTAGTTATAATAATTCTGAAGGTGGCCGGAGGCACAAACCGGGATCAAAAGCATGTTAGAAACTATGTATGACCTGTCAGAAGGGGGCCATGTGGTGTCTCAGCTGTGTGAGGTGCTATTGAGCTGGCAAGGGGAGGAGGACTTAAGAGTGCGGGCAGGCTGGGAGACGGACCTCGGTCGAACATTTACAGGTGCAGAATGGGCAAGAGTCCTTCTTTACACGAAACAGGCCTCCAGGAATGCTATATTGTGAACCGAGGATAGCACAGGGGCAATGTGCTGGTCTTGGAAGCAAGACCACGCAGAGCAACAGCGGTTTGAATCCCTGATTCGTGCTTAGAAATCAAACTCCGGTATAGTATTTGGCATTTTTTTTTAAACCAATAAAATAAATAAAACCATTTAAGCTAGCACAACTGTATGGGGCACATCACACGTATATGACTCTGCATAGGATATTGTTGATCCCGGGAGCAAGTTAAAAGGGCTGCCCCAGATGTGGGGGGGGTGCGGGGGACTGGAATGCTGCACATGTTCTGGACCTGCGCTGTGATTGTTTTCTGGGCATCTATTATGGACAGGGTGGCTAAGGGGGGAATTGAGATGCAGGGTTGGCCACCCCGAGGCTTGCCTATTGGGTGTGTTTCCCTGAGGACATAAGGGGAGGGAGCCGGAGAAGAGCACTGCACATTTGGTATAAATGAAAGATCTTATCTGCATATTGGCTAAGCGCAGGATAGCCATTGCTTGGAAGTCGGCAGAGGGTCCTATTATTGATGCATGGTGGGGTGACTTACGAAGGTGAGCATTAGCAGAAACAGTGATCTGGCGTAGAGCAGTGTGCAGAGGTTTGAGGGAGGGGAGTGTGGATATAACTCTGCCAGCAGCACCCCCGCAGCTTGGGTCCCTTCTGTTCAGCATTGTACGGGTTGCATCAATCCCCAGCAAGCTCTATCGGCCATCTTTGTACTCCTTGCGCTGGCCGAACTCGCTCACCTGTGGCGAGGTAGAGTGGCAAAAGAGAGCATTAATGCTGCAAAATGGCTCCGAAAGTGGGTCGCATGTCGCCGCTGCATTCCCAGGTAGGTACTGAGTTGTGCACTCAAGCAACAAGGGTCAAGTCGGAATGAGTCTGGGAGCTAACAGAAGACACATCTTCACAGCATTGTCTCTAGCCACGCCCCCATTGAAGCCCTTCTTATAGTATGGTGACAGGGTATTGTTATGAAGGTCCCACAACCTTTGCCCATTTTTTCCCAGTATACTGGAGCAGTTACAAATATGGGCACTACTGCGATGAAGAAAAACAAGGAATGTGTCATGCGGAGTAATGAGGGAATAACTGAGAGGAGGCCCTGCAAGGACGTATAAAATAAGCAGGAGAACCACCATCAGCAGTCCAGTTGTCCTCCCATACATGAAAGCAGTAAAAGAATACAAATGGAAAAGGGACAAAGACGGCAAGAAAGTAGTAGCACCAGCAGTAGTAGGAGATGTAGAAATGAAATAACAAAAGGAAGAGTAAAGAATCTGAGGACGGCTAATGAGCGATCCAAGAAGCATTTGACGGCTACCATACCCCTCAGAAGAACGAAAGAAGCAGGACGAAAAGAGGAGCTCTGTGCAAGCCTGCCACCTCTTTGGAGGGTGATGCATCAGTATGTAAACGCAGACATCCCCAGGCAGCAACCTCACAAGGAGCCGAGAGACCGATATTCAAGCGTAGAGGACGCTCATCAGACCTGGCCACAGGGTCAACCAACAACAGAAGCAAGACGCTTGGAGACAGAGCGTGGTATCTGACATGCCCAGCCCCAACTTGCGACTGTTTGTGGCTGAAGGAGGAGCCCCAAGCACGGGAGTTTCTTAAGCTGGTGCCGGCGGTGTCGAACAAAGGAAGAGCAGCAAAGTACCTGGAAGCTCACTGGAACCCACTAAACCGCTTCAAGGCTAGCCGTACTGCAGAGCCATATAAAAAGGTATTGCATGGGGAGAGTGTGTTCCGGCATTCTGAATGGGCAATAACTAGACTGCCGGGGGAAAATAAAACCACCAAATAATGTGATGACCCCAAAGAATGTTATAAGCCCAAGGAAATAACACCCTAAACACCCCCTGAAGACGGCATAAGCAACTTGAATTGATATTTTATTTCTATCGCGCTCATACACCGGTGTTTCAGAGTGACTCTGGCCAATATTGGATGTGAGAAAACCCAGGCTACCGAAGAAACAAAAGGCAGCATACTTAGTCATACATATAAAGAAATACTTGGCAGGTTAGTGAACCAAGTATATTGGACACACTGAAGAGAATCATAGATCTTGGCAGAAGAGTACACCAGGGCTATGAGTCAAAGTGAAGCCCAGCAGAGAATCCAGTCTCCAAAAGGAGCTACAATACTCACTCACACAGATCTTGGCAGGAGAGTAAACCAAGACTGTGAATTAACCTAAGTTGAGTAAAGAGGAACAACATTTTTAAAAACCATAGAGACTGCCCAAAGGTAAGGGAGAGAAACCCTTTTGAACAGTGTGAAACTTGATTTATTTTGGAACACTTTCTTTTTTTTTGGAGCTCTTATTTTGGTACTGCAAAATTAGGCTGCAGGAGGCATGCCTAGAGACATTGTGTCCCCTTTTACACATTTTGTTGAGTTTATAGTCTGAGGGGCAGATTAGGGTTTTGGACACAGGATGGAGAATTTTATTTTGGAAACTCTGACAGTGACAGTTAGTTTTGTAGAGGCAGGGAAACCCTTCGTATGATCAGGGAACTTAAGGAGTTTCCCCAACCCACTTTTACTTTCAATAGAAGTGTACGAAGCAAACACTTTTGTGTTTGAACCCCACCTCTGCACCCGCACAGTATACAAATGGGAACACAAAGATAGGCCAGGACGAAGGGACTATGCCCATCGCTGCCCGAGAAGCCCTCTGGGAGTCCCAGACTGCAGGGAGCCACTGGAGACCCGAACCGCAGCTCGAGAAGGAAGTAGTGACCGATGGAGCCACTGCCGACAAGAAGAGATACCCGAATGGGTCTAAAGGTGGAAATCGCAGCCTGATGAAGGAGTAACCGGCGGTGCTGCAGCCAAACCGAGAGAGCACCCAAATGCTACCGGAGCCTCACAGCAAAACATCACCCCTCAGAAGACACAAACCACACCAAGAGGTACCTGGGCAGACCGAGAGGTGCTAGAAGTCCGGAAGGAATCGGGGAATGGCTACAGAGCATGAGATAAGAGGGCCTCAGACCCTGAGAGTAACCTAGAGAGAAAGAAACCATTGTATGCTTGGAAGGAGAGTAAACCAAGTAGGCAAAACACATTACTGCGAGTCTGGGACACACACCCATCTGAGAGCCAGAGAATAGGAGGGTCTGGGCAAAAGAGACTAGAAAGAAATATATTGAAGAGAGGGTCTCTGGAATACCCCTCCTGTTACACATGGCTATAGATGGTCGTTATAGTCCCGTACCCGCTTTTGTGGTAAACGTACCCTCTTGGGCGGTATCCATTTGGAGTAGCAGTTCCAAGATGGACGCCCATAGAGATCTTCGAGCGGACAGCAGCGGTCCAGTCTTTCCACATCTCTGCGAGACGCCGCAGACCGCTCACGTGACCCTATTTCTGGACTCGAAGCCTATGGATCATCGCGTCGCTTCTGCTACCGACGCTCTGTGATTTCGTTATTATATCCCTTGCCAACTTTGCTGAATATTTCATGCTAACCTTTTCTTACTCTTCTAATTTTGTATCTGTCATTTTCTGGAGTTGTTCTACTCAGCCCTGTTTCCTTTGAGTGCAGACCAGCCCAGCTAATCCAACATTACCCAGCCGTTTCGAGAGAAGTCTCTCCGGCTTTCGTTTTCTCCCAGAAACCCGCTAGGGTAAGCCTCGTTTCCTTTGAGCTCCCCTTTCTTTGTTCCGATAAGAGCACTTACCTGTCTGTTCTTACAGAGCTCCTGTTGCTTACCTGCAAACCTTTCGAGTACTCGTCACGTTTAAGCCCTTCTAGACTCTATTTACGGTGAGAGGATCTCCCTTCTGCCCTTTACTAAACATCCAACTCTCATTTCCATTCTGACCCTCTTCTTGTTTTCCTCTTGTGCATCCAGAAGAAGCCTCCCGGGTGACATCAGTTTTCTACCATGCCTCAGGAACATCTTCGCTTCCACACCCGCCTGATCCTCGAGACTCCAGATTCGACCAGGGTTTTCTTCCCATTAGAGGGTTTCCCTGGCGGTCCTGTCCTCGCCTCTGGTTATTCCATTTCTAGGTCGGGGGGGGGGCAGGATTGCCCCAGGGGAACCTTCACAACTGCATTTGCCTCTTCGATATTGGATTTTTTGACTTGTCAAGGTGAGCGAGTTGAAACCTTTGGTAACAACTGCTTTAATCATATTGTAGTTTTATAGAGTTAACACCTCCTCACCCCCATGAACATGAACATGAACATGACAGCCCGAAGAGTCAAGAACGCACAAAGCAACTCACTGTTTGGACAGCGCCCAGAAGGACCGGTGACATCCACATATGCGAACAGATATTCTCTTACACAGCCATTCAAACCTTATCCAGTCAGTGTCTTCATGGATACAGGTGCCACTACCCTGATCATGGATCTGAATGCCTCGATGGGTCAGATTGACTAATAACTGAAAACCATTGTGCTAATGTCATTAGTGACACCACCACATAGCCACGTTAATCATGAAGCAAACTCTCACCCATGCACAGAAGTCTCACCCTCTGGACACACACGAAAAACATGCTTACACAGTTCTGTAGAGGACAGATACATATACATATTTTTCTCATTAGCCAAGTGCAGAAACCCTGAATGCAAGGCAAAAGAAGAGTGGCAGAGCAAGCTTGTAGACACTTATCGCAACTAACCCTATGGGCCTACAGTATTGTCTAAGGAGCCTGGAACCGAATACTACTAACCTATAAGAAACCTAGCACGATATAGATATATAGAAATCATAGTATAGCTATAATGAGTTTACAGGAGGTCATAAGCCACAGGACGAGAGGCAAAGAAAAGCAGAATCGGGTTGCACAGGACAGCAGGTCATGGCTTGCAGCCAAGGTCAGAGACAGACCGCACATTCCGAAGCTAAGAGACAAGGAGCTATCTGAAGAAAAGCAGAATAAATCCTCATAAATTGCAGACCCTAGAGCTCAATTTCACGGGCCGCGACCACGTGGTGCAGCCGAGCCAGACAATGTCACTCACCCCCTGTGGGAAGACTAACAGTTCTCAGCAACAAAGATGTGAAATGAAACATGGATTCTTTAACAACATTGCAATGCTGAGGGCACTCTCACAGGCAAAAGCGGTAGCATTAACGGATACATTGGGAACACATAGTCTTTCTCATCACCTTGAGAAGGTGTACAGAGCGCTGACAGCAGAGCTGGGTCCCAGGCTTGGGGAGATCAGCTCTAGCCAATCATAACGGAAATCCAGGGGTGGATGGCAGAGGGCAAGGGCCAATGGCAATCCTGCGACCCTGCCACAATGTAATAGTTAGATTTCGGAGAAGGGGCAGACGGCCACCTGTCATGTGAGGACCAATAAAGTAATATCTATACGTGCCATGCATAGGCACTACCACCCAATCCCGTCTCCTTGTAGATTTTTGGGGGGCGAAGAGCCCATGTTGTGATGTAGAAATCAAACAAAATGGCCTGACACAGGCTTAGGAGCTGCGAGTCCTGGAGATTTTCAATGTCCTTTATGATCCCTGTCTGTGTAATAAACAACAGTTCTAAAGTGCCCTTGGCTGAGTCCTCCGTCTGTGCACTGTGGGAGGGTGTGTTGGGTCCTGGGAGCTGGAACAGTGAGCTCATACTGTGACTCCCAGAACCTCTGGTATACCTAAGCCCACAAGTTGGTAGTAGATGTATGGTTGACTACGCCTGTTCAGCATACGCCGCCTCTTCTGCCGCCGCGCCTGGAGGGCTGTGAAGCACCTCACGGAAAGTGAGACCAACAGGAGGTGCACCCCGTGCAGAGGCAGCCAGGAGCAAGTTTGGAGAATATCATACCCGTGGTCCGAGAGGAGCCCAGCAGATCAGAAGGGTGATGTGGCAGCTTTGGGGGAGCCAGTAGCTGAGCAGCATCAGTGGATCATGAAGTGTAAGTATTGACTCAGCCACACTGCAACTGAGGGGGTTGGTAAAGTAATGTCTGGTGTAGGGTGGTGACAAGTATTGTCGAGTATATTTGAAGTATTGTTGAGTATCGTTTGGTTGTGTCGAGTAGTGTAAAGTATAGTAGGGGAAGTAGCGGCATTAGATGTCCTTTTTGTGGTTAGGGATCATTTTGTCTTAAGGTACAAGGTTCTGGCGAATAACCTAGGCTATTAACTTAAGGGTACTGGGAGAAACCTGAAGATGTCTCCCTCGCTAGTCCTCAGAGATCTGTCATCCAGGTGGCCAGGACACAGCCATTGCTATTGGATCTAGTTTATGGGGGTGGACCAGTAGGGCAGGATCACCTGGATGAAGGGTCTTCGGGGAGTGGAAGTGGGACAGGGACACTCGCCCCCTACCGCCCAGATTAAGGGACAAAAGGATTTAATCCATTCCTGGATGAATCTCCTAATCCAATTGGTCATACTTTCTGGAGAGACTATCAGCATTTTAGTGATTACACCCTGACCTGTATTCTATGGTGAAATCAAACCGTTGGAGGCTGATTGACTACCAATTTTGGATTCTCCCCCTTCATCTGCATTAACCATCTCAAGGGTTGCTGGTCTGTCTGAATAATGAAAGTAGAACCATACAAGTATGGCCTAAACTTCTTCAGAGACCACACAATGGCAGAACATTCACGTTCAATAGTTGCCCACCTCGTCTCACAGTCCTTCAGTTTCCTACTAATGAAGCAGATGGGGTGTCCCCTGGCTTTCTCATCCAGTTGACTCAAAACTGCACCGATCCCTGTGTTAGAGGCATCTGTTTGTACAATGAAGGATTGGTTGTAGTCAGGAGCTCTCAAGACTATAGCTTAACAAAGGGATTTCTTTAGTCCTTCAAAAGCCTTAGTGCACTCCTCATTCCACCTGACCTTCTTGGGGAATTTGGGTGAGGAAATCACATTCAGGGAGAAGCTATGGTCCCATAGTTCTCTAAGAAGTTACTGTAATACCCAGTGAGACCTAGGAAGGCTCTTGCTTGGGTTTGAGTAGTAGGGGTGGACCAGTCTTGTACAGCTTTTGCTTTGCTAGGCAATTGCCTTATTGCACCTGCTCCTACCTCATGTCCAAGGTAGACCACTTTACTCTGACCAATTTGACATTAACTATCCTTTAGGGTCAGATGGGCCTGTTCCAGATCCTGCAAAACATATCCTAGGTGGTGAAGATTCTCTTGCCAGGTGGGGCTGAACACTGCAATGTCATCCAAATATGCCATGCAGAAGTCCTCTAACCCATTCAGAACTTGATTCACCATCCTCTGAAATGAAGCGGGTGCATTCTGTAGTCCAAAAGGCATAACCTTAAACTAGAAGAGGCCTCCTGGGGTGGAAATTGCAGTTTTATCCATTGCATGGTTTGCCAGACCTATTTGCCAATAGCCTGAGGTCAGGTCAAATGTACTGAGAAACTTGGCTGAACCAAGTTTGTCCACCAGCTCATCTGTCCTGGGTAAAGGATGGGCATCAGTCGTGGTAACTGCATTAAGAGATCTATAGTCCACACAGAATCTGAACTCTTTGGTTTCTGCTTTTGGTACTAGCACAACTGGACCAGCCCATGGACTTGTAGGTTGCCCAATAACCACAAGATCAAGCATCTTCTTGACCTCTTCCTTTATGTGGTTTTTTACATGATCTGACATTCTGTAGCCCCTGCTTTTGACTGGGAGACTGTCACCAGTGAGGCTATCATGCTGGCCCTAAGGTATCAAGCCTGGTGGCAGTGAGAACAGGGAGGCAAACTGATTCAACAGAGCCTTGCACTCCTGTTGTTTCAGAGTCAAACCTGAAGAGGGTTTTACTCCTTCAACTGTCTCATCTGAGGGTTGTCCCCTGAGATCAGGGAGAGGCTCACTCTCCTCCTCCTCCTCCTCTTGATTAGAGGCTAGAAGCAAAGCTCCTAGTTGTGGTGTGGAAACATAAGCCTTCAGTTGGTTAGTACGATAGACCGTAGGGGCCTCCTTGGGATTGCCCAAGTCCACTAAATAATTGACCTCTCTAAGTTTACCCACAATCTTGAAGGGTTCAATCCATTTGTCCTGTAAGGTCCTCTGCCTTGTAGGTACCATAACCAAAACAAGCTGGTCCGGAGTGAACTCCACAATGTTGGCCTTCTGGCAATGCCAATGTTTGACCAGAGCCTGACCTGCCTTCAGGGTATCTGAAGCTTCTGTCATCGTGAGTGCCATCCTCTTCCTGATGCATAGCACATAGTCAATGCCTCTCACTGGCTGTAGGAAAGGGGCACTCTCCAACCCTTCCTTGATCAGGGCTAAAGGGCCTCTGACTGGATGACCATAGAGAGGTTCAACGGGGCTGAACCCAACCCCTGCTTGAGGGACTTCTCTATAAGCAAGGAGAAGGTATGGCAGTAGAAGGTCCCACATTCTTCTAAGGGGTTCCTCTAAAGCACCTATCATGCTCTTCATAGTTCTGTTAAACCTCTCCACCACCCCATTGGTTTGGGAATGTTAGGCGGTTGAGAACTTGTAAGTCACTCCACAGTTTTTCCACATGGCCTGCATGTAGTGGGACATAAAATTTGATTCCCGGTCAGTGGTGACTTCCTTAGCAAAACCTACGCTGGTAAAGATACCAAGGAGGGCCTTAGCCACTGCCTTAGCAGTAACATTTCTCGTAGGTATTGCTTCAGGATACCTGGTAGCATGGTCTACCACAACCAATATAAATTGGTTGCCTAAAGAAGATGGAGGGTCTAGGGGACAAACAATGTCATTCCCTACCCTCTCAAATAGGACTCCCACCACAGGGAGGGGGACTAAAGGTGCCACATTCTTGGACCCACTCTTGCCAGAAGTCTGACAAGTGTGGCAGCTCTTACAGAATTTCCCTACATCAGCCCTCATCTTGGGCCAGTAGAAGTACAGAGATAAACTCTCTTTGGTCCTGTTGAAACTTAAGTGGCCAGCCAGAGGAATCTCATGTGCCAACTGTAAGAACTTCTGTCCCACCTGCCGGGGCACTACCAGTCTCCTGTAGTCCCCTGGGGTAGATTCAGTAGGGTCACTGTAGAGGAGGCCATCATCCCAGTAAAGCCTATGCTTCCCTGGCTCTTGCCCACCCAGCTGGCTAGCAGTCTGCTGGCGCAGACCTTCTAGAGAGGGACACTCTTTGTCCTCTGCTGAAGTCTGCCCTAGAGGGTCCACCTTCAGCAAGTAAAGGCTGCAGCTCAGGATGGTCTCTAGGATCCAGATCTCCAACACAGGGAAGGTTTTCTTTCTGCTCTGTGTCAACAGTAGCTATCTCTACAGAGTTTGGTTGGTCCACCCACTCAGCCTCAGCTGGGGAAGGGGTCACTGGGATGACCTGGGACAGTCCTCTCGGGATGTCCTTGTCCTGTGAACAGGTTTAGGTCTGAGACTGTTCTTTCTCCCAGAGACCTTGGATTTCTCCTTTTGTCTCTTTCTTTTTTCTTGGAAATAGAAGGGTGGACTGGAGGTATTGGAAATCTCCTTAACCTCGAACTGAGAGTCTTTCAAGGTTGCCTCTCTGGGCAATCTTGTTTGCTCCTGCTTCATTTTACTGGGAGGCCTGGGGGTACTAGATACAACTCCCAAGAGTTTTTAAAATAATATCCCCAACAGGACTCTCCCTGGCACTTCATTCTGTACACTAACAGGAATTCTAACAGTCGTGTTATTGCACTGGATGAGAGCGGACAGAATAGGAACCATTTGGATAGGGCCCCCTGCAAGTTTATTGGGGCCCTGGAGTGCCTTAGCTACATCCTCCGGTCTGAATAAAACTTTCATCTACCACTGTAATGCTTGCCCCAGTGTCTCCGACGGTAGGGGTCTCCTGACCATTTACAAGAACACTGTCCTTATAATATTATTTTGTGTTATCTGGTATCAAATTGTACACATCCACATTCTGTTGTTCCCACAGACCCAGAGACACTAAAGGAACACTGGCTTAAACTTCAATGGGGTTGTCAGCCACTAGTTGAAAGTGTGCACTTGCCCTTTGAGCTTCTCCCACAGGGATGAAGGCTAAGGAGGCAGTGTGGACCCCTGAAGGTTTATCCTTACATCTGGGATCCCCTATCACATGATCCATAGACTCACATACAAAACATTTCCCAAATGTTCTCTGGAATGGGGGTTTCTGTTGACCTCCCTCTGGTTTGGCACGAGAGGTTTCACTAGACTTACCAGGTTTCCCATGGAATTTACACTTGCTATGTTTGTGGCCCTCTTTTGGATGGTTGGAATTAGAATTCTCTTTTCCCTCTTTCTTGCGCTGCATCCCCTCTTCCTTTTTGTGAGTTGCCCCATGGTCCTTGTGAGTGGCTCTGTTGGCTACCCACAAGTCAGCCGCCTGTGCTAACGTTTTGGGATCAATCTCTTTTGAGTCAGTCAAGTGCTGTCTCGGCTCAGGAGAGCAGGCATCAAAAATAGATTCTAACAAAAAGATTCCTCATTCCTTCAAAGGAGTTCACTCTGTACCCCTTAACCCAACCATCTAAGTTTTTCAAAAATTCACATACCCAAGTAGCCCAAGGGGTACCATCAGTCTTTTTGAGGGTCCTAAACCACTTAAGGTACCGGGAAGGAGTTTGTCCCAAATCTGGTCATTGATGCCCGCTTTACTGTTTCATAATCCTTTCAATGGCCCCCAACTCCATCACAGCCATTCAGGGGGAGCCTAGACATGAACAAGCAAATTGGAGTAGAGGCGCACTCAACTGTAGTTAAAGCTTAAGTGAAGATAATGAGAATTCTTTAAAGTCAAGTGTGTTTCAGGCGCTCCTGAGTGAATCTTGGCTACAAGAGCAAAGATAAATAGCAAAACAGGAGGTCCACTTAAGTTAAGGGACAACAACAGGGCACACTATAAGCTAACAATGCGTATATGATTAGAAACCGTTTTAACTGATGTCTATACAAATGATTTTAATAAAGCATCAATACTGACACAAAATCAATAATAACTTAATGCATACACGGTACATATCGTGCAATTGATTTGAACAAATTTAGATTGATGCAAAATTGGTTTTAAACAAACAAGTCAAATACAGATTTACGAATCAAACGGGTCCTTTGTGTGCAAATACATCAATCCATATATCTATATAATATTACTTTCTAATTCAAGGAGCATTAGAGTGCTGCAGTTGGTCTATAAGATGCAGAAATGCTCCTTGTTGGTTATACACTATGCGTTTCGGGCCAATGAGCTCTTCATCAGGTATGAGAAATAGAGTGATTTTCTGCAAAATAAATCAACAAATAAAGGTTCAGTTGGATTCACTTAAGTATGTGTAATAAAGTATCTGAAAAAGAGATGCAGTGTTCAGCTGACCTTAGTGATCGGCATCTATTCCAAAAGGGGAAAGCATTCCATTGTTTGAGAGTCATCCAAGGTAAGCAATTAAATTGCTAGTAGTATAGATGCTAGAGGAAAAAGACAAATGTAAGAGTAATTAATTGGTAAATGGCCAGGCACGGGATCAGTCGCCAAAAAATGAGCGCTGAGTCCCATGCCTAGGCCAACAGTTAATTATTTAAAGATACAAGGGTAATGATGGCAAAGGTGAACAACTCACCCATGTACTCGGACAGGTAGGTTAGGCTTGTGGTGTAGTATCCGGTCGATAATCCTGGGTGCTGAGACTCCTTGTGTACTATGGGGCAGGGAGAACTTGGTAAGTAAAGAGGATAAGGTGTGAGGTAATGTCAGCAGAGTAACAACAAATCCTTATTCAAAAAATGCTTACTTGACAGTGGCGTTTGTGGATGCACAACAGCAGTATTCATGAAAGACTGAAGTCGTTTCCTAGGTTACTAAAGCAGCAGCGTGTGCGCTTGCAGGCAGTTTAACTTTGTCCTTTGTGTAGAAACCCTGCGTGTCCTGTAGGACAAAAAGTGGATTTAAATGAAAAGTTACTGATTGCAATCGGACCGAAAGCAGAGGCAGACCGCCGTTCGAACGGTGGGATTAATCACATGCTGGGGGACAGATCTCTCCCGGAGAGTGTACACGCTTCGGCGAGCTGGGCGCCATCCGTTTGCAATGTCTACAGTTGTCAAGGCCACCTGAATGCTAACGTTCACTCGATGGACACAAATGAGGTCATGTAGCTGAGGGAGCTAACAAGAAATACAGCGGCGCCATCTTAGAGTAAAGAGTGCGCTGTGAAAATAGATGTATGTTGCCATATGACTGTGTGAAAGACAGGGAATACTGATGTCAAGAAATAAATCTAAGGTGTCAAGATATCGTTATTTTATCGGACAGTACACTATGCACGGTCGTGGATGATGTCCAATTTTTTAACAGGAATAAGAAGTGAAATATAACTAATATAAACTGTAAGATGAAAAGTAAAATATATAACTGGTGTATTCACCTATATAGAGAGACACCACCCGTGTGGGTGATGAACCTAATACAGTGAGGCCCATGAGAGCGGGCTGTATTGCCCTGGGTTATATATGAAATGTATTTGATTGGATGTGTCAATTGAATTGAATTCATATAATAGGGCCATCCAGGCGTGGGTCGCCTGTATGTCTGGTCAAATCTCTTCTTTAGGTGTGTAGCTAATTTCTATCATAGAAAAAGTGAAATACAAACTGCCAGCACCAAAACAATATAGCTAAATGATTTCACAGCTCGCATCGCGTGAGGACGTGTTTGGAGTTTCTTCTGCATCTGCTTTCTGCTTTCAGGGAAAACAAGCCCAACTGTCCATAAAAACCCTACTCCCGGGCAAAGTTCCGGGCAGCTCCAGTCTGCTCCGGGAGCTGGGGGCTGACTGGCTGACCGCCGCACCAAGAGAATTCCAAGGATACAGAGGTAGGCGCTCACTGTCCAGCGGCACCCCTCTTCGACCTGCCTTTCTGCCTTTCTGAACTGAACTGAGACCTGAGACAAATTGGGGACTAAAAGTGAACTTTTGAGCCCTCCTTTGCCGTCCCTAGTCGTCTGATCCCTGTTATCTGGCGGCGACGCTCCAAAACTCTGCCTCGGTAGCCGCCTGTTCCTGCCTTCTCTGTCCCTTCCTTCCTTACCCTCCGTTCCTCTACCTCTGTCCCCCTATCCTGCTCTGCCCCGCTCCCACCCTTTCCTCCCGGTCCTTTGTCCTCCCCTCCTTCCTCTCCCGTGCCCTCTCCATCCTCCACCTGAGATGGAGGAAGACTCGGATCAGCGTCTATTAAGGAGCCACACGAAAAAGACCCCACTTACCTTGAGTCAGCCCGCGTCTCTCAACTATAAGGTCTTCTCAGTTAAAAGCCACGGACTTCTCCCAGGCCAACGCCAAGGTCCGGCAGCATCACCCGGTGATGGCCGCCCCCTCACCGCTTCGGCGAGTGACCCATCCTGTGCAGGAGCCGGAGGGCCCCTGCCAGGGGGTCTGAGGGTGGCCACATCGGCGACGGCAGCCGCGCACGACGCTCATCTTCCCACGTCCCCGGCTATCACCCCTGAGCCGGCGGCCACCTCTGATGCGTCCAACACCCAAGTAGGAATGGGTGGATTTGCACCGGCCCCGGAGGCCTTGAGCTCTGCCCAGCCTAACACCAATCTACCCGTCCTGGAACAACACCGCAACTCGCAGAAGAGCCCGGCCCACCAGACTACCATGGCCCTGATTCACCCGGCTCTGGAGGACCAACTGGGCAGACCCGGCCCGGCCGGTGCAGTTCACTCACGGAACCTCTCTACACCCGGTGCAACTGACGAGGCCACCTTCTTCCCGACACCCAGCTCACCCATGTCGCCTTTGACGGTAGAGGCCACAGTGCCTCCCGCAGACTTAGATGGAACTCTGGAAAGCAGGGCGTGTGCTGACACGCCCTCAGATACCAATAACCAACCTTCGCCTACGAACCCCCTGCAAGAGGAGAGTCGTGATTCAGATTCCGACAACTCCTCTGCTACATCGGATAATTTCAGTTGCAAACCTTCCTCCAACCAAAACAAAAAAAGACCATTATACAGGAAAAAAGGCAAACTGGCACTCAAGCCCACGGCTGCATCAGCCACAAACACCAAACTGGCTGTCTCTACAAAAAAACAGCAAAACCCATCGTCTATCCTTCCAAAAACCAACAGTCAGATTAAAAAGGTCGCCCCACAACAAGGCCAAAGAAAGAAGGGCTATGTAAAACTTGCCCATTCCACCCCGCTTTTGTCAACTGCATTGATGAACTTTTTTAAGACACAAGGCAAAAGAAAACTATCCAATGAGTCCGAACTTTCAGACGCGGAAATCCTGGAAGCTCTGGACGAGACCCCCCTCAGCGCCTAAATCCAGGAAAACTATGGGTGTTAACGGCACTCAACTCCCCTCAGTCGGGCAAGCCCCGCCACTAATCACTCCCCTCCTCGGACCCTCACCGGACGCGCCAGCGCCGTCCCAATCGGGCTCTGTATGCCCGCCTAACAACATTCCAACTTTACCTTCAGACTCTCAGGCGAAGTCCCCACCACCACCCACCCCCGAGCGGGTGGTCTCCTCAATTGCTGATCCAATTAACACCACTCGACCGCCACATCAGTGTCTTTCGGACATTCTCGACCTACTGCAGCCAAAAGCGGGGTCACAAAGAGAAATGTCCCCCCATCCGCGGGTAAAGACCCACTTAACTCCTTCCATTCTCGCGGCAAACCAGCAAGTCCCCGCACCACAGTCCTCATGTTGGGACGATCTCAATTCCCAAACGAGAGTAGCAGCACCAAGGCCTTCCACCTCGCTTGACATTGGAGGCTCCAACCCCAACCCCAGGCGCAGGCACTCATTGGCGAACCCTCCATCTCTAGGACCAAGAGATACGCCACTGAAGAGTGGAAGAAGATTGGACTTCCCTTCACCTCCCCATAAAGAGTCCCTTAACAATAGAAAGGATCTGACCACAATCATGTCAGCCATAACCATCGCTATGGCCCCATTCTGCAAACTCTATGAAACGCTAAGTGACGTCTCAAAGGACAACACGGCCATTTTAGCGAACATATAGTCAAAGCTTACCTTCTTAGAAGGATACATAACTGCCATCGACCTGAAGTATGGCCTTCCGCACACAGCAAGACAGGAGGCAGTCTTTGCATCGGCCACGGCCTCGGCTCCCTCCTTTTTCCAAAATAGGTTCTTCATCAGACACATCAACGCACAAGTCAACTCAGACCTCCCAGCTCAAACGCCTTAACGAATTTGCCACAATATTCGCAAATAAGCCACAACCATCGCCAAGTGTAAACATGACTACACACAAGAAAGTTCTAAAACTAGCTACGAACGATCAACCACCCGACTCAGCTCGCCAATTAACCCAATGCAAGCTTGAATCTGGGGTACTGACGCCTAACCATCACACCGCTCTCGGAACTGCAGCCCAGGGTCCCATTCGAGCGGGCTCCGTGACGGACCTGACCAAGTCCCCCATCTTAACAGAAGAATGCCTAAACTCAAGTCTCATACTGTCTGCGTCGCCTCATAACGCTCAAGTATCGCCTGAGAAAGGTCCCACTAAAGGCAATACCTCACCAACATCTCCTTCTACCTCCAAAGTCAAACCTACAGCGGACCCGCTACTCCGGTCATTGGTGGCTTCTAGTCCTCACAAGTCCACCCAGGGCCTTCGCAATAACGACCCTGCAAGACCTGCGCCTGGCCTACAAAGGAGATGAAGACCAAGAACCATATCAACGAGATCTCCTACGCCAGGGGCACGTACAGCCCGACACCAAACAGAAAAACACGCTGACCACACGAGGGACAATCTGTAACACTCACCTGATTCCCACGGAGGCGCAGGTCTGGCTTCGAGTGCTGATGCTTCTTCAATGGTGAAGCGCAGGACTCTGAAGATGGACAGGAAGGGCCCTCTTCTCTGGCTTCTCCGGCTCGCAGGAATATTCCCCTGTGCGTGAAAAGGTAGTATTACCTACTGACTGAGTTATGCTCAAGCCTCCCACTCTCTTCCAACCCTCCACGATACCCTTCCACGATTCCCCGTGAAGTCTCACCTTAGGGTCAGGAAGGATGAGCTCTCCATCCTGCTTCTGATGCAGGGGCGCGTTGAAACCCAGTTACTTCACTGGATTGAGGATTGATGGGAGTTCAGGTAAGCTTGACTATTCAGGTAAGGCTCTGTAAAAGTTCTGTTGCAAGTTCAAAAGTCCAAGCTTAATAATAATGTTCATTGTCTTCTTGCAGCAAGCGCTAATGCTTATGTCTTTTTCCCCTTAGGGGCCGGGGTTCGGAATGCCGGAGATATGGCGCCGACCCGAAGTGAAACGTGCAGTTCCAGTTCCAGTAAATGGCAGGTTAGTTCTGGATGAGCGCTCGGGAACTGTCTTTGCATATGCTCATTCAATGTCTTTGTCTTTTTTCCCCATAGGGGCCGGGGTCCGGAAAATGCCTGGAAGCGGCAAGACCCGAAATGAAATGGGAATGACCCAACAGGTAAGTCTTATTCCCTTCCTTCTCTCACCTCTTATTCTTGTCTTTTTCTCTAGGCTCTGGGAAGTGGCTGTGTATCCGGATGATCACTGCTGAAGATGGAGGAACCCAGGAAAGGTGAGTGAAATGCAGCGCTGCAGCGATCGTAACAAAATGCTTTTAAAAATGTCTTCCCTTTCAGGATCGTCGGTGATGTCTCCGTGATGCAGATTTAGCTGGTAAGGTCTCTTGTCTCCCTTTGCAGGTGACCCAGGATGCTGACAGGCGTGGCTGAAGTCCAGATGCAGGAGCTGACACAGTGAGCGTCCAGCTGCGAGGAGCAGAACAACGCGAAGCGCGAGTTGCTGATCGGGTGTGGTTTAAATAGCTTTGGAAGAAGTTCCAAGTGTGTATCCTTCCTCCGATCAGGTATGTATCCTTCCCCGACCACACCCGGGTGGAAAGTAATCCCACAGGTAAAGTAGTTCCATTCAGGCCTCAAGAGGGCCTGGATGTGGCAGCATGGTCTGCATCAGGTAAGTGCACATTAAAACACTTGAACACATGTCTAGCTTTATGAGCCTGGCGCCCAAGGCGCCAGGACAGGGGTCCAACATGAGCCTGGCACCTAAGGCGCCAGGACTGCGTCCAAAGGGCTCCAGCTTGGGCCCGCTGGCACTCCCCTGGGGGAAATGATGCCTGCCTCTGGGGTTGCTGGGTCGGACCTGGCTCCTTGGAGGTAGGCATCATGACACAATCCCACCCGTCTTTTGAAAATGGAGCAAATTTCCAGCAAAGACAAGTATGTCATTTTGAACAGAAGAACTGTGTTAAAGATAACATCGTCTCTACCCTCCCTAAAGAATCTAAATTCGGCAGATTTTAAGTTGGTCGAGCCTTACCACAGAGATAACAAGACAAAAGCCTACCTTCACATCTATTCCTCCGCAATCCAAGACATATGTCGCCAAGCCGGTGAAGACTTAAAAGCACAAGGCTTGTTGCTCTCTGAACTTACAACTCTGGATCTCAAGAACCCCATCAGGGAAACATATCCTAAAAAAGGAAGAATCAGCGATCACAGCCCATCTCAACGACATGCCGATTGAAGAAATGAACTGAAATCTTACTTTACAGCTCCATCCAGGACTCCGAAGACGCGCCTAGACTCTCCTGCCCGCCCACCACGCCTAGCACGTGACTATTCTGATCTGAATCAAACATCACTGAAAACTCACCATCCTAGTAATGGCAGACAAGAAACATCTACGAATCGCCCACCCCATTCTCAAATCTACAGATCCCGTCCGGATCAAAGAAAGCAAAGCTGGAGAGATCAGTCCCCGCGAAGAGACCCGCTCAACTATAGATCCCGGGCGCAATCCAAATCCTCTCCGCCGATCGCCATCAAAAACTCGACAGCTCCATCCGGCCCATGGGAATGGATAAAGGGTGCCCTATCCTCAAATCGCCGTAGATAGCAAATACCAAGATAAGCCGACACGCAATCTCATCAAAAGTCCCTATCGTTGGCCTCTTGGAACACTAGAGGACACACCCATCTAACTGATCACAATACCGTCGACCTGGGTCAATTTGACATATTTTGTCTGCAGGAAACATGGCTCCAGGAAAAACCGTCAATGGACGGATACGACATCGTGATCTCGCCAGCTGTCAAAGGTCTCCTAGGCCGCCCCTCAGCAGGCCTTCTGATTGGAATTCAGTCAGATCAAAACTTAAAACTCATCAAAACAACGGCAAGATCCTATGAGGTGTTGGCGGTTTTAATCGAATGGAACCCTGCGCCTGAATTCCCGAAACATGCAAAGCAGTGTTCAGCACTACCAATCTCCTTGATCACTACTTATTGGAATCCTCAAAGGACATCGACACTACTCTTCTGTCAAACTATGGCTGAGGCAATCGACGAGATCCTTACTGAATGGAACACTCCTTTTCTACTTATCTGCGGGGATCTCAACGCGAAATGCACACAACCGCAAAACATCCCCTTAAATCCCACCGTCACCACAGCAGCGGAGCTCAGGGGTCAAGCTTGGATAACCCTCATGACATCCAGGAACCTGCACAATGCCGCCTGGATTCTGGAAGGGCAGTCCCACCTACCGACCTGGGAGAGAGGCCGGTCTTCAGCTACTCTAGACTACATCTTTGCCTCCCCAGCACTGTGCGCAGTAATCCAAGATTTTCATGTAGTCAAAACTCTACCAAGCAACCACAATATGCTAACTGTATCATGGCCCTCTACCGGCCGCATCCCATCTCGCTACCCAGCATCAGTCGAAACGAATTCCCAACAAACGCGCCTGCGTTTGACATCGGCCAACATCAGACTGATCACTCAACAGTACGTCTCGGAAATTGAGTCGGAACTGGTTCTTGATCCACCACCAAGGCCGAACTACCTGCCTATGCTTCTCAAGTACAAGCACCACGCGACACCTGGTCTGGCGACCCCAAAAGCCTACAATCACCAGTATGAGAAACAAATAGCACTGAAAAAAAAACGTATTGAGACAGCTCAGAAGACGCGCTAAGGCTGACAATACCATTGCTGCATGGGACTGCTAGAAAGACGAAAACAAAATCTACAAATCATGGATCAGAGCACGCTGAGCCACTTTATACCAACATGACGCTGAATCAATGATGAGAGTCTTAACGACAAAGAAAACAGCGGACTTCTGGTCCCTGATAAACGCCTCTCAAGGAACCACAGCCTCAAGCATGATTAACTCAGTCCCGGAACAAGCCTGGATCACTTTCTTCACTGATCTCTTCGCCAGTCCGATCCCTGCAATAAATACGTCTTTCGATACCACTGCAGCCCCTTGGATTGACTTGTCAGCCCCAGCGGACATAAGTGCAGCTATTCAAAAACTAAAAGCGTCAAAAGCCCCAGGCCCAGACGGCCTGACGAATATAGACTTAAACATCTTACTGAATGGGCCACCTTCATTGGCATTCTGTTTGAGCATTGCAGAACCACCAGAAAGATCCCATCATCGTGGTGCAAAGCAACTATCATTCCAATTTTCAAACAAGGAAGCAGGGAAGCGCCCGCAAACTATTGTCCAATCGCCCTATTGGACATCATGGGCAAACTTTTTGCGACTCTTCTTTTGGACCACTTCAACCGATGGGTGAAATCGGCCCCCTGCAGTGACCCATTCCAACTAGGCTTCAAGAAAAATGGCGGTACTGCACTGAACATCCTCATACTTACCATCTTGAAAGCCAAAATAAAACAAGGGTCCCCCACAGTCTACGTGGCGTTTATCGACCTCTCACAGGCCTTCGACAAAGTCGAGAGGTCAAGACTGTGGAGAAAGCTGGAAAATTGGAATTGCCCGAACGATGTCCTACAACCATTAATAGCCCTTCACACCAACACTACACTCAACGTCCGGCTGAACAGAGAAGGAGCACTGTCCAAAGAAATCCAAGCACACAGAGGAGTAAAGCAAGGCTGCCCCCTAGCCCCGGCGCTCTTCGTGGCTTTTTTGGGGGACTACAAAGACTCGGAAGCCCAGGTCCGTAGCTTCCCGCCGAAGTTTGGTAATTGCACCCTCTCCCGTCTTCTCTACGCTGACGACTTGATTTTGTTTGACCAAACCCCGATCAGCCTCCAGCGGCAGCTGGATAACCTGGCAGTCTATATGAACACCAACAACCTCCAGATCAATCAGACAAAAACCAAAATCATGATCCTCTCTAGATCGGGCCGCTTCCAGAAAAAAAACCGATCCTGGTCAGTGTGCAAAACCAATATCGAAGTGGTCCCTCACTTCAAATATCTAGGAGTGATCATTGACGGGACGTCGCAGGAACTTAAAATGCAACAACGTCTGTGGGCCAAAACCAAACAACTGACTTCCCAACTAAGAGCGATTGATAGAAAGTACAGCAAATTTTCGCTAGCGCCGGCCATTAATTTCTATAAAGGAAAAATGGTTCCGGCCCTGACCTACGGCATGGACGCCATGTTCACTGTACCGTCCAAACTATGGAGGACACTGGAGGGCTACATCTGGAAATCCCTCCTAGGCCTTCCCACCGCCATTCCAATCGAAGCCATCAGAAGAGACCTGGGCCTTCTAACATTAAGTGCCACCGTCAGCGGGGCCTCACTTGCCCTCTTCAGGAAGACCCTCATCAAAGACGGCTTGCCAATTCTCAACATCATTGGACAGGAACTCGAATCAACGAACTGCAAGGCTGTTCAAAAATGGATACACCTCCACAAAACCAAACTGGAGGACCTGCAATGTACACTAAACGACCTGATCACGAACCCGCAAAGAGTCAGCGAAA
Source organism: Ambystoma mexicanum (assembly GCF_040938575.1). Lineage (NCBI taxonomy): Eukaryota > Metazoa > Chordata > Amphibia > Caudata > Ambystomatidae > Ambystoma > Ambystoma mexicanum. Next base: position 506,051,748 of record NC_090938.1, read on the forward strand.
AACTGAAATTGCAAGACTGGATCAGCACTATCGATAAAGCGGTAGCAACCAAGTTCCTAAACCATCTTCCACCAACTTACAATAAATTGAAACTCCCCATGGCGTACTGTCTGAGATTCCCAGATTAAAAACTACGCTCTACATTTCTAAGAGTGCGCCTAAACTTGCTCCATACTCGAGAAATCTTAGTGATGAGAAGGCTGGCCACCGTCACCACGTGCAGGCTGTGCAAAATTCCGGACTCTATTGAGACCATTCGCCACCTTCTCCTAAACTTCCCCGCTTTAACTCAAGTTTGTACAGCTTTTCTCACTCCCCTATGGCTCGACTCGGTACTGATCGATGAACAAACATGGTGGTACCGTTTGACATCTGGCGAAAAATCCCGCTGGGCTGCCGTCACGGCCAAAATAAATGGAAGCAGCCTTCATCAAAATTAACGCTGCAACCTAGACGTCTCTCTGGCCATTGAACTTCAGTGCTCAGGCATCCAGCAACTGATGATCGCGCCATAGACAATCTTTTAGATAGCTATTGCGTTCGACACGCCTTGACTCGGGCTCTATAAATTTTAAGCTGCCCTCGCTCCAAAGGATGCATCCTTGTAAAAATCACTCACTGTGATTATACACAAGTAAATAAAAAAATAATTAAAAAAAATGATTTCACAAGTGTTTTTCTGCATGATGATATTAGCCATGAAAATCACAGCACAAATGAATAAACAATATTGCTAGATGATTTCACACATGTTTCTCTTCATAATGATATTAGCCAAGAAAATCACATAATGGTAAGAGATATATTGCATTACAAATGAAAGCTGAGGTTCCAGTCCACATTAATCCCCTTAGAGTCCATGGAGTCTAAGCGATCTATCCAGTATAGTTCCCGTTGGAGTAATAGTTTTGTCAAGTTCCCACCTCCTTTTGGTGGTGGGTTTACATGTTCCAATATGATGAATTTAATTTGGATGATAGAATGACTATCTTTGCTGAAATGTAGAGCTACAGGGAATCATTCCAAATTGAGTCTAATGTTTGATTTATGTTCTGACCACCGTGTTTTAGCCTTTCTTGTGGTCATGCCAACGTAATAGAGTCCACATGGACATTTGATACCATAAATGATGATTTTAGTATCGCAAGTGGAGGAGTGATGAAGAGCGATCTTGTAACCCATATGGGGGTGAGTGATGAAGTTGCCTTTAATCAGATTATTACAGTTGTTACAATTGTTACACAGTAAGGTCCCCTTGAAGTTGAGATATTTTGACCTACACATGAGCCGTCAAATTAAATAATTCCCACTGATTCCTTGAAGACCATGGGTGTATTCAAAATGTACCCAGCCAATCCAACACATCATGTTTAGGTTCATACATACTCAATGCTTCTTTGGGCAGTCGAGGCCTCTTGGGACTAGCAGACCAAGAGGACCCTGAAAGAGAAGCCGAATCAAGGAACATCCTTCTCATATCAGTTTCAAGTTGCATCTCTCTTTCTCTTAGTTCCATCTCTTGATGTTGGCTTCAGCTTGGGCATTTAGTTTCTTGAATTCCAACTCTAATCTTAGTCTTTCAAGAGAAACATATTCTGGGCTTAGATGTGGACCTTGTGGGGTCCCAATGGAAACTGGCTGTGGCAGACAGGGTCTCTCTTCCTGAGACTGCTCTACCGCCTCTTGACTCCTCTTGCAGATTGGAGCTTGACTCTAAACTAGCATCCTCATCATCATCTACCACATTACTTGGGTGAGTAGGTGTTACAGGCCTACTACACAAACTTTGGTGAATCAACAACCTTGTAATCCATTCCCATTTTTTTCCTTTCATAGTCAGGCCCCTGGTTTTACACATGTCTTTAAGTTAATCTACTGTCAGGACAATCAGGGGTGTCTCATTAAAGTTATCCATATTTCATATGTTATAATTGCTTCACTTTTTGATGGAGTTTAGCCTTGTGGCTGGTTTAGTTGGGCACACGTATAGTAAATAATGGAACCACTCTATGTCTATCCCACTTCTGCCACCAGTGTTGGGCAATCATTGATTTAGTAACCCTGTGGGAGACTACACAACCCTTGTCCTCTTGGTATTAGGTAACCCACCTTTTGGTATAGGCCTGTACTACACACGTTTGTAGTGTGACTGGGCAGCCAGGCTTATCTGAAGAGGGATACATGTGAGCTGTAGAGCTGTAGCAATGACATCCAGCAGTACATGTAGCCAAGTAATACTTACACTCAAGGTTTTTGTTATAAATATTTATTTATTTAACAGTAGTTTTTAAATAAGCATTCTTTAAAAAAGGCAATGTATGTAACCATCAAATTATACTTTAAAATACATACAAATCTAGTTGATACGCTTTAGAGATGCTTCTTACACACTTCCTACATCTGGAGGTGACCACTAACTAGGACAGTAATGGCATTTATATATCACTAGTACACTTTGTAGATTCAGAGGTTGGTAGAAAAGAAAGGTTAAGGGAAGGAAAAGGTTAAACAGGTTCTCAGAGCATGTGAGCACATTAATCTTCCAATGAAGTCTAGATAAAAACCTTTCCCAGCAATAATAGTTAAAAACCAAGTTGTCGGGGGCATGGCCTGGAGCACCATCGATGTGGCTGCTTCTCTGATGGCCTCCGTGTGAAGCCCGCGTAACACTCCTGTGAAATACCGTTCCTGCTGTCATCCTAATAAAAGAAATGTGTTTTCCGGGATCTGAATGGTGGGGCTGCGGCCAGCTGCAAATTGAACTCTTAACGCTCTCTCATGCTGAAGATTAAAGTGAATCTCTGAAGCGCTGGCCACCGGCATGATCCAAGATGGTGGACGGACCAGGAGAGGGCAGCCGGGAGCGCTTGGAAGATCTCTCCCCCAAAGTGCCAGGCTCTGACCTCCTTGCCAACGCTCTGCGGCTGGAGGCACATTGCAGCTTCATCCCCCTGCACATACGAGGAAGAGGGGGCCCTCCTCACAAAGCCGTGGAAGCCCCGACTGCACAGCCCTTATCTCTGCGGCCTGGCCGCCATCACGGATTAAGATCTACTCCGGTCCCCCGTGGAGAAAATGGCGACCGTGCGGTAACGGGTGGCAAGACCTGCTGCTACTGACACCAGCCTGCTCGCACTGCCACATCGGGGGAGGCGGAGAGGAGCGGGAAAGGCCTCTCCCCCCACAGCCAGGCTTGGATCGTGGGTTGGACCCAATCTCGAGCTGAGCCCTTACTACACCAACGAGGAGAGAGACGGCGGGTGAGCCATGCTTTGCACAACAGCTTCTGGGGGCCTATCTGATGAGCCCTAGCCCTACCACCTGCCCCTCATGGTGGCCCATGCTCTGCTTCTGGCTTCTACAGAGCATACTGTATTGACCTCCCCTCGACCCATAGGACTCCATCGGTCAGCAGGACCCCGTTCTCCCATGTGGACTTGCTGCAGCTGGATACCCGCGTGGGCCCATACCCTAGGCCACGCTTGTACTTAATCAGTGTGACTGGGCTCTGCGCCCCCCACAGTGGCTCTCCCCCCCCCCCCTGCTACAGGAGCTCTCCAGAGGACCCATCGCGACCAGGGGCTGGGCTGTGACTCACCGCTCCCCGCTCTGCACAGAGGGACGGATCCCAAACCCCGGAGGCAAGGTGAAACCAAGATCAATCCCCCGCTTGACTCCCCGAGCCCTGCTGCCATCACTGTAGCCCAAACATCACTACAGAATCTGCGCAGCGGAGAGACTGTATCCTGCTGTTCTGCGCCTCTCATAACAGCTTCCCTTTGCTACTGCTGCACTTTGGAGGCCTCATCTCCCATGGGGACGTGGGCGGTGCTCTCCTGGCCCCCGCTCTAAAGAGACGGCTCCCAGTCCCCAGAGGCATTGAGGCGCCGAAATCAGTCTCCCTCAAAATCCCCCTCAGCCTGTCACTTAGCTGGGCAGCTAAAACCCTCTGGAGCTCCAGCGCCATCCTGCTCAACCTGGCCACTGGCCATGCTTTGCACCCATCCTACGCATCCTACACCAGGCGTTGACCCAGGCCAAGAGACCACAGTCTCCCAAAACCTGTCAATAAGCCAAAGCACAGTCCTCTGCTCTTGAACCATTTCAATGATAGGAAGTACGACTGTCTCGCCATCGCTTTGGGGACAAGAAGACCTCGACCTGCATAGCACAGAGACAACCTAAATAAGCAAAGGCCCTGGACTCCATGATAAGGTGTCCTGCACCCAATTTAAACAGCAATGCCCTGGGAAGTTAGGTCCTTGACAGCTTCTCTCGACTCCAAAGGGCCGCTCTTGCCTTAACTCGGGAGCATAGCGAACAGGACCAGGCCCCCCTCCTCAAGAGGCCCCCCTTTACTTAACATCAAAAGCGCACTCAATGCTACGCCTGACCTGGGATTAGATTCTACATATTCCCCGAACGCATCTGGCCTGTGCCTCCACGTTTCCACCTCACAAGTGTTGGGAAAGGCAGTATCCCCCACCCTGAATCCCAAGCAGTCTACATCCACTATGCCTCGCCGACCTCAGGTGTGTCGCGCCAGGACTCTGCGAAAATGTCCAGACACCTCAAACCCCCCAAAAACGCTGATATCACCACCATGCTACTCCCAGTTGGTAACGGGGGGGGGGGGGGGAAACGAAAATTCGGAAATCCTCGCCTCAATCCCACTCCAAGGGCTCAAATCGGCTAGCTACCAAAGGGGACATTCAGGGCTTTATAATGGACATTGAACCTGAATTCAGATCCTGTCTGACTTAGCTCACCACTAAAAGAGAACAAACGGAGCAAGGAATCATAGAGGTGGAACAGAGACTGGGGGGAGTAGAAGACCTTACTCAAGAACACTCAGCTACTCTCCAAGAATACGACGCTCGATCCAGACTTTGAGCAGCAAAAATGAGATCTTAGAATTCAAACAGGAAGACCTCGAGAATAGAGCCGACGGAACAACCTGTGGATTCGGGGGTCCCCTCCTCGATCCAGGATCAAAATCTCACAGAATACATAAGCAGCCTCTTTCAGTCCCTGCTGCCCCACCTGGACAAAGCACAGCTGATGCTAGACCGCACTCATCGACTCCGGCCCCGCGGGGGCGGACACGGACTCCCCCCAGATGTAATTACCTGAGTGCATTTCTACTCCACCAAGGAGGCCAACATGGCAATCAGACGTTACCAAGATGAACTGACGTTTCAAGGTTCCCCCTTCAAATGTACCAAGACCTGGCCATGGTAACAATACAGAAAAAGAGGGCTTTGAGGCCCCTAACACTATTTCTTCAGGATCAACAGGTCAAATGCCATTGGCTATTCCCTACCGCGCTTCAATTTTCCTACAACGGAGTGTCCCGAAAGATAGCGCACCTGGAAGATGCTGCATCAATCCCAAATCACCTGGGGGAAGTGGAATCGCCTCGCCTGACCCTCCGGGCGAGCAACTGGAGAACTGCTCTCCCAAACAGAAACGCTCAACCTGGACGAAGGTACAGAGAGGTCGGAACGCAAAGTGACCGCCCCCCGCGAGACCTGAGAGACCAAAGAATTGGTTTGGATGAGCGTAGATGGCAATGGAACACGAAGCTACTGAATTGTGGTTGCGGGCTTCACACAGCCCATGGCCAACTCTGAGGTGAATGATGCCAGAACCCTCTTGGAGTAGGATACAGGAAAATATTCTACAAACTGTTTTAGCCCCGTTGGCTACAGGATATGCCGACTAGGAGAATTCGGCTTCCCGTTGGAGGTTGATGTTAAAACCCCGGCCGCACGATGATGTCAAGCTAACTAAGCCCCCGGATGATGACGGATCTATGCTCTGCCCAGACCCTACTCTCGGGACACTCGGATGCCCAAGACGCACCCCCTCCACATCAGAAATTGAGCTTCATGTCAATGAACATTAGAGGGTTCATCTCCCCCTCTAAACGAAAATCTACATTACAGCGGCTGCATGACGGGGAAAACTCAGAGGTTTTTGCTACAAGAAATGCACCTAATGCCAGTGGATTTTACACGTCTCTGCAATAGGCATTTCCCACTTCAATACCGGTCTTCCAACGGCCCCAAGAAAGGGGGTATGGCAATTCTCTTTGTAAAATGGGGGAGACCACAGATACTGGAGACTCTACGGTGTCCGGAAGGCCGCTATGTGGCGGTCAAATGTCTTATTCGGGCAGCTTTACTTGATTTATGCCCCAAATGATGGGCAGGACGTGTTCTATAGAGCACTGGGCGAAGCTCTTCTCCCATTCGCCGAAGGCCAGACCATCATTGGAGGAGACTTCAACGGGGTCCCTGACCCGGCACAGGACAGATCGCACCCCGAGAGACTTCAAACTTGCTATAAGCCTCCTTCGGCTATTTCGAACCCTGGAGGTAGTAGACACATGGAGAGTGCTTCACCCCAGCGAAAGAGACTTCTCTTTTTATTCACAAGTGCATAGAACGTTCTCCTGATGATGTAAACATCGGATCAAGGGTACTATCCGACCATGCTCCGGTAACTCTGATGCTACGGGCTCATGATCCTGACCCACCTCCTCGACGCCGATCCCATTTTTAATGAAATGCCAAGGGACTCCATAGCAAAAGCAATCAAGAATTCTTTCTGGGAAAATCTGAATGAGGACACCTCCCCAACTAACACATGGGACGTTATGAAAGTCGTGGTTTGGGGAGAACTAATTGCACATGGGGCGGCATTCCACAAACACAAGCGATCAACCGCATGGATCTCGAAAACGAGGTCCAAAGAGCCGAAGCCGACTGCAAAGGCTGGTCCCCAAAGTCCCAACGGGCTCTACAAGTGGCCCGGAAAAAGCTGATGGCCCACTATGCAGAGGACACGGCGCATCTGTTGGCTAAATCCAAGCAAAGCTACTATGCCAGAAATAACAATGCGAATAGGCTGTTGCTGGAAAAGCTAGCCAAGGTAAAGAAAATAAATACTAGATTGGGTCTTTGTGACCCCCAGGACAGGGTCCAATACACGCAACAGGATAAACTGCGACTGGCGACTGCCCACCTCTCTGAGGTAATGTCTGCATCACTGCAGAACCAGAAAGAACTGGTGTACCTACGAAGTGCTGCTCTTCCTCGTCTCAAGGACTCTGTCAGGGAGAGCCTCGACTCCCCGATTTCAGGTGAGGAGATTAACGCAGCCATTAAGTCCCTCAAACCCAGAGCCCCGGGCCCGGACGTGTAAACAAGGTTCTATAAAATATTTCGTCCCCAACTGATAGCCCCACTAACAGCCCTCTTCAACCCCTTTGGTGTGTTGGGATCCATTACCCCCTCGATGCAGGAATCTATCACAGTCCTCCTACTTAAACCAGGCAAAGACCCTAGGGACAATAGCTTGTATAGGCCTATTTCCCTACTAAACATTGATACTAACATCTATTCGAAAATATTGGCAAACCGCTTAGCAAGCGCCCTACCCGACATAATAAACCCAAATCAGACAGGCTTTATAATGCATAGGTCGACTGGGGACAATATCCGTAGAGTCCTGAACCTAATAGATGTCGTGACGCAAGATTTGCAGAAGTTAGCACTGCTGGCTTTGGACGCGACCAAAGCGTTTGATAAAGTGGATTGGGCCTTTCTGCGACTCACCCTGGAGCCTTCCGTTTTGGTCCAAACTTTCAAAATGTTGTGCTGGCAAACTATCAGTCCCCAAAGACCCTTCTCGGGGTCAATGGCTCCCTATCAGACCCGTTCCCCTTGACCTGTGGAACCAGACAGGGATGCTTGTTATCTCCTCTCCTGTTTGCTCTGGCTATGGAGCCCCTTGCCCAACGAATTCAGCTAGACCCAAAAATCAATGGCCTTCACATTGGCGCCTCTACGCTGATGGTGTGCTGCTATCCATCAATCATATGAGCTCATTGTTGATGCCACGCCTCACCAAGATTTGGGGAGATAGCAGGCTTTACTATTAACTTTGGGAAATCAGTTGCCCTAGGGATTGGTCTAGAGCCGGGGAGCGTGAGACTCTGGAAACCCTGTGTCCGATCCAATGGAGCGAGAAAGTTATTCCTTACCTGGGGGTACAGATCCCTGCTCGCCTTGGAGATGTCTATCGGATGAACTTCCCCCTGCTCTTTAAAGAGCTGGAGAGCGATCTTGATCGATTGCTCTCACAAGAGATCTCACTCATTGGGTGTATTTCCACCTGCAAAAGGAATCTTCTTCCACTGTTCTTGTACGCCCCTTCCTCTTTGCCCACCACAATCCCACTGTCCCCCCTGCGATGTTTACAGAGGAAAATGTTTCAGTTTATTTGGAGGGGCAGGAAGTTGAGAATTCCCCAGAAAGCTATGATGGGCAGCTCTAGACTGGGAGGGCTGGGGGAGCCTGACCTGCATAAATATCAGGTAGCAGCACAGCTGGCACACATACGGGCATGGGTCATTACCTCTTGACACCCGAAATGGGTGGAGATGAAGCAATCTCGCCTGCAACTCCCCTGCGCTTTCTTCCACATATCCTGTCCCACTGTGCCGGACTTGGAGTGGGACTCTGACCTCCACTAAACACACCCTCAGAACATGGGATTGGGCTTTGAAACATAAAGGCGTCCCGAGGGGGTTGGGTCCCTCCTTCCCAATATTTCATAAGCCGGCTTTCTTACCTGGATCTCACCCACTGAATTTCAAAAAGTGGATCGCGGGGGGCTCTAATCACTAGGACAACTCTTTGAGGGATACCAGCCGCGCTCCTTCGAGCAATGCAAAACAGCCTTTCATCTATCAGGAACGGACAGGTTTTCCTATTTACAATTACGACACTGGTGCTCTCATCCTCTGACCCGTCAAGCAGTGCTTTGCACCCTTAGCCCTCTCGAACTTACCTTAAAGGAACTTCTGCTACAAAAGAAAATCTCCCCGCTCTAGAAATTACTGCAGGAAGATATACTCACCACAAGGGCTTCCTACATGGCACAGTGGGAGGCGGACCTAGGGCACCTATGGAAGACCAAACGTGGGTAGACATTTGTTCACGGGCGCACTCTCATCCTTTTGCATCACTAATTGGGAATGCACCCATAAACTGCTCCTATGATGGTACTACCCTCCGAACCACCTGCATCACTTTAACCAAGCCCTATATCCCCAATGCTGGCCCCTATGTGGACAGCCGGGGTCATACGTCCATATGTGGTGGTCATGCCCAATTTTAAAAGATTTTTGGACACACTGTGTCGCCACAATGAAAGACATTACCCAGGTGGCGGTTCCCGTGGAACCAGAATCCATCCTACTCGGGGGGGGGGGGGGCCAATACCGGGGGTCTACCCGAGATCCGGTAAAATGGCCAAACACTTGAAACTATTTCTTCTGGCCTGGAGAATTACAGTTGCTCGCACTTGGAAGACAGCCGAAGGCCCTTCAATGACTTTTTGGTGGATACAAATTTGGGACATCTTGATTGCAGAGAAAGTCACTGCAGCCAAAGCAGGCCTTTAACTTTTCGAACATATGGGCGCCATTCCTAGACTACGACCAAAACCTTTCAGCGCCAACCCACAAAACTCAGCTGGCCAGAAGTGCCCTTCAGTTGGGCGACAATCTGCGTGCGGCTACGCGCGCCCGGCCGAACCAGGAGCAAGGCTAACTTAGGGGGGGATGTGGGAGGTAGGGGTGGGATGGGGCTCTGATGGGTTTGAACTTTGCCTGCCCAGTCACGTCTTCTTGAACTGGGGGTTATGGCATATCTCTGATTTGCTTGTATCGCTGTCATCGGTGTGCTGGTTTAAAATAAACCTGTTACGAAAAAGAAAACCAGTTGTCACCTATGACGGACAGTAAGTATCAAAGTGGAATGGACTAGAAGAGTCTGCAGGGAGCCAGGACAGCCAAAGTCAATTGGAGCAGTCTATGGACCCCAGGAACTTTTTAGATAGCAAAGTCTTGCACAAAGGTAGGGAGTTTGTTGGAGAAAAATTACTATAGGGTCACAAGCTGTTACACCTGGGAAGGGTAAAGCGGAGATTAACTCTAGCAAATTAGCTACTGCAAGTCTCAACTGAGAATGGCAAAGCTAAAGACGCTGAGGTAAGTACCCCAAGTTAGAACAGTACCTTTTTGGTTAGAAGAAGAGTGGTCCAGCTGGCTTCTGTCTGGTTGCAGTGATCCAGATCCTGGGTTCCTGGGCCTCAGTCGTGGGGACAAGAGGGAGGATGCCTGGAGGACTCTTGTAGCAGCAATTCGGAGGTTGGTGGCGGCGGCTACAGGCTCTTTTCAGATCAGCAGAACTTTGCGGTTTCAGCACGCGGTAAACAGCACCACCGCAGATCTTGGATACTGGTTGGGCTTCCTTCACTCCTGGAGTCCTCTACTCTGCTGAGGGGGCTCGAGCTCTGATCGTCCTGCTTCTGGTGGGTCCCGGGTAGACTCCTGGAGCTTCTGGCTGGATCACAGACGTTGCACTCGACTACAGATTTCTCGACCCCTGGCACTCGGTTCCTGCGGCAGCAAAGAAGTACAGCCAGTCGGGGAAGATGGTCCAGTGGAGTTCATCTCGGGGTTAGTTGGTGCCACTAACCCAAGGGAAGAAGTTGTCCCTTCCAGAACTTCTGTTGTTGATTATAAAAAGGAGTTTCAGCACAGCAGCAGGGCTTCACCGGGCAATTCAAAGGACCAGGAGGATGCAGCAAGCTTTGTTCACGGTTTCTTCGTTGAGTTGTTCTTCCCAGTGGTCGCCTCTGTCTTCAGTCCCAAAACCCTCTCCTTTTAAGCAGGTTTCTCCCATTCATGCACAGCCTAGCTGTCACTCAAACAGCAGGGTGGCTCTCCTGAAAGGTCAGCCAGCCAGCCAATCAGAACTGGGTGCATTCAGGCATTCCTAAAGACAAAGGACAGGGGAGTTTCGGGAACCTCCCTCACTTCCCTCCCTTCCAGACACACTGGAGCCAGAGGCGGATTTCAGTACTGAAGCCCGCCAAAGGCAACATGAGCAAAGGACTCAAAACTGGCTTGGCGCAGAGTAAAACCCGAGGGCCTCACAACTGGAGAATGGTGAAAAAAGTAGACCGGGCCATTTTGACAAAATGGTTACCCATGGGCGCTTTACTGCAGCCGAGGGTTCAGCCTGCAGTAGAAAAAAGCACAAAGGTAGGAAAATCAAACCACTGCCACCAGCCATTTAAAGTTGTGAGGGTACATAACATTTTTTACATGAGTAGCTAGGATAAGGGGCTACTAAGTAACCCGCCAGCACTCCACATAAAATGGTGTGTGCTGGACCTAAAATGAGGAAAGGTAAGTAAAGTCAATTTCACTTTAGTATTCTTGGGAACAGTAGTTCACACAAGAAAATGTATTTAAACCTTATAAGAAATCTAAAGGATTTCTCTGTGACTGCACTGAAGGTGCTGTGTGTCACTATACAAAAAGTAGATGCCTATGGAGTTTGTCAGACTCCAAAACCAAAGAAAACACATAATCCAAATCAGGTCAAAACGCATGAGAGAGTGAGAAAAGGGGTTAACTTACTCCAGTGTTAAAATTAAAAAGTCCTAAAGTCCAGTAAAAGAGCTGGGGGTCTCCAAGGTTGAAGTGAATTAGCACAGAAATAGGAATTCTCCCTAACACTCGTCCACCCTAGACTAAGGGACAGGAGGATTTAATCTACTCCTGGATGAATCTCCTAATCCAGTCGATCATACTTTCTGGAGAGACCATCAGCATTTTGGTGATTACACCCTGACCTGTGTTCTATGGTGAAATCAAACCCTTGGAGGCTGATTGACCAACTTAACCATTTTGGATTCTTCCCCTTCATCTGCATTAACCTTCTCAAGGGTTGGTGGTCTGTCTGAATAATGAAAGTAGATCCATACAAGTATGGCCTAAACTTCTTCAGAGACCACACAATGGCAAAACATTCAAGAGTTGCCCACCTTGTCTCACAGTCTTTGTGTTTCCTACTGTGTTCCCTGCCTTTCTCGTCCAGTTGACTCAAAACTGAACCTATCCCTGTGTTAGAAGCATCTGTTTGTACAATGAAGGATTGGTTGTAGTCAGGAGCTCTCAAGACTGGAGCTTCACAAAGGGCTTTCTTTAGTCCTTCAAAAGCCTTAGTGCACTCCTCATTCCACCTGACCTTCAGGGGAATTTGGGGGAGGAAATCACATTCAAGGGTGAAGCTATTGTCCCTTAGTTCTCTATGAAGTTCCTGTAATACCCAGTGAGACCTAGGAAGGCTCTCACTTGGATCTGAGTAGCAGGGGTGGCTTAGTCTTGTACAGCTTGTACTTTGCTAGGCAATGGCCTTAATTCACCTGCTCCGACCTCATGTCCAAGGTAGACCACTTTACTCTGACCAATGTGACATTAACTAGCCGTTCTGGCCCGATGGGCCTGTTCCACTGTTCCAGAGCCTGCAAAACATATCCTAGGTGGTGAAGATGCTCTTCCCAAGTGGGGCTGAACACTGCAATGTCATGTTAATGTTAAAGGATATTTGTACCGCACACTAGCACCACCGAAGTGGTCCCCTGGCGCTCTGGTGGATCTGAAAAGGGAACAGGGGGTGAGTTAATGGGAATGAGTGGGAAAAGTGCAAGAGAGCAGTGAAGTGCTGTTGGCAGCCTCAACACGGTTAACACTGTTCGCTGAGCTTGGGGTGCTTTCCGTTCGGTAGCCGTCATGCACTTTTGTGCAGGTCTATGTGTGGTTTGTTTTGTTGTTGCGGTGTAGTGAAGTTTATGCGGTTTGTTGTGCTATAGGGTTGTGGTTGTTTTTGTTTAGAGTTTGAGAGGTGTATGTAGATGGGTGAAATTGATAGTGGGTTGGTTATTGGCATCGTTGCTTAGAAGTTTTGTGCTAGATATCCACTTTGCGGCACATGCTAACATTCACAGTTTTATCTAAGTGCAGCATATTAATTCCATCTAGGTGAGGTACTTGCTTGACTACATGATCCTTCTAAATGCGGCTCATGTTCATGATTCCAACTAAGTGTGGCATATCCTAGGATTCACAATCCTATCTAAGTATTGCACATGCTATAATTCAGAATTTCATCTAAGTGTAGTGCATGCTAACCTTCACATTTCTATCTAGATGCTACGCAGGCTAATGTTTACGATTCCATCTGAGTGTGGCACATGCTGTCATTCGGAATTGCATCTAATTGTGGCATTGCTACCTTCACATTTCTATCTAGATGTGACTCAGGCTAATGTTCACGATTCCATCTAAGTGTGGCACATGCTATCATTCCCAATCCTATCTAAGTGCGGCATATGTTAACACTCAAAATTCCATCTAAGTGTTGCACATGCTCTCATACAAGTATGCCATGCAGAAGTCCTCTAACCCATTCAGAACTTGATTCACCATCCTCTGAAATGTAGCAGGTGCATTTCTTTACTCCAAAAGGCATAACCCTAAACTGGTAGAGGCCTCCTGGGGTGGAAAATGCAGTTTTCTCCTTGGCATGGTCTGTCAGAGCTATTTGCCAATAGCCTGAGGTCAGGTCAAATGTACTGAGAGACTTGGCTGAACCAAGTTTGTCCACCAGCTCATCTGTCCTAGGTAAAGGATGGGCATCAGTCGTGGTGACTGCATTAACAACTCTATAGCCTACACAGAATCTCAAGTCTTTGATTCCTGCTTTTGGTACTAGTACACCTGGACTAGCCCATGGACTTGTAGGTTGCTCAATAACCGCAAGATCAAGCATCGTCCCAACTTCTTCCTTTTATGTGGGATCTTACATGATCTGACGTTGTGTAACCCTTGCTTTTGATAGACTGTCACCAGTGAGGATATCATGCTGGCCCCAAGGGGCAAGCCTGGTGTCAGTGAGAACAGGGAGGCAAACTGATTCAACAGAGCCTTGTACTCCTCCTGTTGTTGCAGAGTCAAACCTGAAGAGAGTTTTACTCCTTCAATTGTCTCATCTGAGGGTTGTCCCCTGAAGAGAGCAAGGAGAGGATCACTCTCCTCCTCCTCCTCTTGATCAAAGGCTAGAAGCAAAGCTCCTAGTTCTGGTCTGGAAACATAAGCCTTCAGACGGTTAGTGCGATAGACCGTAGGGGCCTCTTTGGGATTGCCCTAGTCCACTAAATAATTGACCTCTCTAGGTTTACCCACAATCTTGAAGGGTCCAATCAATTTGTCCTGTTCCCTCTGCCTTGTAGGTACCATAACCAAAACAAGCTGGTCCGGAGTGAACTCCACAATGGTGGGCTTCTGGACATGCCAATGTTTGACCAGAGCCTGACCTGCCTTCAGGGTATCTAAAGCTTCTGTCATCGTGAGTGCCATCCTCTTCCTGATGCATAGCACATAGTCCGTGGCTCTCACTGGCTGTAGGAAAGATGCACTCTCCAACCCTTCCTTGATCAGGGCCAAGGGGCCTCTGACTGGATGACCATAGAGAAGTTCAAATTGGCTGAACCCAACCCCTGCTTGAGGAACTTCTCTATAAGCAAAGAGAAGGTATGGCAGTAGAAGGTCCAACTTTCTTCCAAGGAGTTCCTCTATAGCACCTATCATGCTCTTCATATTTGTGTCAAACCTCTGCACCAACCCATATTTTTGGGAATGGTAGGCTGTTGAGAATGTGTAAGTCACTCCACAGTTTTTCCACATGGTCTGCATGTAGTGGGACATAACATTTGATCCCGTTTCGGAGATGACTTCTTTAGGAAAACCTATCCTGGTAAAGATACCAAGGAGGGCCTTACCCACTGCCTGAGCAGTAACGATTCTCATAGATACTGCTTCAGGATACCTGGTAGCATGGTCTACCACTACCAATAAAACTCAGTTGACTGAAGCATTTGGAGGGTCTAGGGGACCAACAATGTCAATCCCTACCCTCTCAAAAGGGACTCCCACCACAGGGATGGGCACTAAAGGTGCCACATTCTTGGCCCCACTCTTGCCAGAAGTCTGACAAGTGTGGCAGCTCTTAAAGAATTTCTCTACATCAGCCGCTATCTTGGGCCAGTAGAAGTACAGAGATAACCTCTCTTTGGTCCTATTGAAACTCAAGTGGCCAGCCAGTGGAATATCTTGTGCAAACTGTAAGAACTTCTGTCTCATCTCCTGGGGCACTACCAGTCTCCTGTAGTGCCCTGGGGTAGATTCAGTAGGTTAACTGTAGAGGAGGCCATCCTCTCAGTAAATGCTATGCTTCCCTGGCTCTTGTACTTCCAGCTGGGAAGCTGTCTGCTGGCGCAGACCTTCTAGAGAGGGAAACGCTCTTTGTCCTCCGATGAAGTCTGCCATAGAGGATCCACCTTCAGCAAGTAAAGTCTGCAGCTCAGGATGGTCTCTAGGATCCAGATCTCTAACGCAGGGGAGGTTTTCTTCCAGCTCTGTGTCACCAGTAGCTATCTCTACAGAATTTGGTTGGTCTTCCCACTCAGCCTCACCTGGGGAAGAGGTCACTGGGGTGACAGGGGACAGTCCTCTTGGGGATGTCCTTGTCCTGTGGAACAGTTTTAGGTCTGAGACCATTCTTTCTCCCAGAGACCTTGGATTTCTCCTTTGTGGACTGGAGGTATTGGAAATCTCCTCAAACTGAGAGTCTTTGAAGGTTGCCTCTCTGGCCAATCTTGTTTGCTCATGCTTCTTTTTGTTGGGAGGTCTGTGGGTACTAGATACAACTCCAAGAGTTTTCAAATCATTTCCCAACAGGACTCTCCTTGGCTCTTCATTCTGTAAACTAACAGGAATTCTAACAGTCATAATATTGCACTGGATGAGAGCTGGCAGATTAGGAACCTTTTGGATAGGGCCTCCTGCAGGTTTATTGGGACCTTTGGGTGCCTTGGCTACATCCTTAGGTTTATATAAATGTTCATCTACCACTGTAATGCTTGCCCCAGTGTCTCTGATGGCAGGGGTCTCCTGACCATTTACAAGAACACTGTCCTTATAATATTCTTTTGTGTTATCTGGTATGGAGTTGTACACATCCACATTCTGTTGTTCCCACAGACCCAGAGACACTAAAGAAACACTGGCCTGAACTCCAATGGGGTCTTCAGCCAGTAATTGAAAGTGTGCACTTGCAATTTGAGCTTCTCCTGCAGGGATGAAGGCCAAGGAGGCAGTGTGGACCCCTGAAGGTTTACCCTTACATCTGGGATCCCCTTTCACATGTTCTACAGACCCACATACAAACCCTTTCCCAAATGTTCTCTGGAATGGGGCGGGAGGGGAGGGGCTTCGGTTGACTTCCCTCTGGTTTGTCACCAGAGGATTCACTAGACTTACCAGGTTTCCCATAGAATGTACTCTAGCTATGTTTGTGGCCCTCTTTTGGATGGTTGGAATTAGAATTCTCTTTTTCCTCTTTCTTGTGCTGCTTCCCCTCTTCCTTTTTATGAGTTGCCCCATGGTCCTTATGAGTGGCCCTGTTGGCTATGCACAAGTCAGCAGCATGTGCTAACATTTTGGAATCACACTCTTTTGAGTCAGTCAAGGTCTGTCTCAGCTCAGGAGAGCAGGCATCAAAAATAGATTCTAACAAAAAAAGATTCCTAATTCCTTCAAAAGAGTTTACTCTGTACCCCTTAACCCAACCATGTAAGTTTTTTAAACCTTCACATACCCAGGTAGCCCAAGGGGTACCATCAGTCTTTTTGAGGGTCCTAAACCACTTAAGGCACTGAGGAGTTTTCCCAAATCTAGCTATTTATTCCAGCTTTACTGATTCATAATCCTTTCTCTCAATGGCACCCAACTCCATCACAGCCATTCAGGGGGAGCCTAGACATGAGCCATGGAATTAAATCATTCCCACTGATTCCTTGAACACCATAGGTGTACTCAAACGGACCCAGCCAATCCAACCCATCAAGTTTAGGTTCATACATACTCACTGCTTCGAGGGGATTGGGTCCTCCGACGTATTCCATATCTATGACAGGTAATCACCACAGCTGTGCTGCTTCGGAAAATTTTCGGCTCCTGTGTCGATGACGTTGATACGCTGTCCTCAAGGGCCTCCGTCGAGCCGACGTCACTGAATGTTAGAAGTAGGATGCACGACGCCCGTAGCCTCAGTTCTGTTTTTTCCACAAACGTGTTCGCTTCGGAGATCTCGGCGCGCCTTGGTCTTTCCGAGTTCTGTTCTTTCGGTTCCTCGAACCTGTTAGTTTGTGAAGATCCATGATGTCTTCTTCTTCTTCTACCCCGCGGCCTGGTTTTAAGAAGTGTCGGGACTGTGGGTCTAAGATGTCGTTGACTGACTCGCACGACGCCTGCCTCTGGTGCCTCAGTGGGGACCACGACACGGATGATTGTGTAGACTGCCAGTCGCTTACGTCGAAGGCCTTGCAGGAGCATAAGAAGAAGCTTTCTGTTGGTAAGGTGGCCAAGCCTCGGAAGTCAAGATCCACTGGGCTTTCGACTGACAATTCGAGGGGTGACTCTGCATCGTCATCGGTCCGGGGGGTCACGGTCCCGGAGTAGGTCCCGCCATTCCTCTGCCTCTTCGAGGCACTCACGGAAGCGCTGTCACCGGTCGCCTTCCCCGTCCTCATCCGAGGACTCCGCCCGTCGGCGGGTTGCTTGTCCCAACAAGCATTCCACTCCTGCCGAATGGGATTCATTTCGGCAGGAGATGATGGCAATTTTTCAGTCGCAGGGCTCTGTTCCATCCGTGCCGTCGAAAGAAGCCGGTCGTGACCGTGCTAGAGACACCACTCGCATGCCTTTGGGCTCGAGCGGTCGTCGCGATCACCGGGCCCCTTCGAGGTCCCAGTTGGACAAGGATGGTCGCTCCAGACATGCCCGTTCCAGGTCCCGGTCCTCGACGCCCTCGAGACCGTCGGAGCTTGTGAGGTCTTCGAAGAAGACATTGACGCCTTTGGCGCCGAGGTCGTCGAGGGACTCTCTCGAGGGTCTGCCTCTGAGGAAGCAGTCGACGACATCTGCACCTACGCTGTCGAAGGACACCCTCGGGGCTCTGCCCTCGAGGACTGTGTCGAGGCCGTCGGCGCCACGCTCGACGCCGATTCAATCAATGCCTTTCAAGGCTGTTTTGTCGGAGGTACCCGTGGCACGGTGGAACCCCCTAGAAAGGCTCTGGCCAAGGCTAAGAATGTCTTTGTCCCTTTTTCTGTGCCCTCATTCCAGCCTCTGGATTATTTTTCTGAGGTGGATGAAGGGTCTGAGGAAGGTATGGTTCCTGAGGAGGTACCTGACTAGATTTTGTCTGGTCATAGCCAGATTGAAGACCTGCGTCAGTCGTTGCACGACGCCAGTGGTCTGGGCACCTCTCCGGAGGTGGAGTTCGGTCGGCCTGAGCCTGGCACCCATGCCGAGTCCTCGTACCGGCGCCTTATGTCGAGGGTAACGGAATACTTGGGGTGGTCTGCGCCACCAGTGGATTTTCTGCAGGATGACCTGACGGATATCCTTGACCAAGGTCCACCAATTGACCCGGTACTGCCATTCCCCTTGGCCTTACAAAGAAGGGTGGCAGCGGCTTGGACTGCTCCCAGAGAGTCTTCCGGCAGTGAGCAAATCTTTGCTGCGAAAATACAGCCCAGCCAGTAACGACCCCTGCTACTTGACCACGCACCCCACTCCGGAGAGTCTGGTGGTGCAGGCGGCTACGGCCCCAGCAAAGCAGCCGTCGTACCCTACCATCCCTCCTAATAGGGACGACAAACATTTTGATGGATGGGCGAAGAAAGTGTTTTCTTCAGGGGGTATGGCTTTGCAGGCAGCCAACTCCGTGTGTGCCTTGTCACGGTTCACGCACGCTCTGTGGAACTGTATTTCGTTAGCGGCTGAACATATTCCCGAAGGGGAGGAACTGGATGGTTTTCTTGCTATTGTGCAGGATGGCAAGGATGCCATGTGTGAGTCAGTTCAGACGGGTCTGGACATGGCAGATTGTGTCAGCTGGTCCATGGGGGCGAGCACCGTAATACGCAGGTATGCGTGGTTGCGGAAGTCGGGGTTTGCTCCGGATGTGCAAGCCCAGCTCCTCAACATGCCCTTTGATGGTGAACATCTTTTTGGCAGCAAGGCTGACGAGAGCCTTGAGAGGTTGCAGACCTCCAAAGCTGCATCGAAGTCGTTGAGCGCTGCAGTCCGCCAACCTCCGCCTTTTCGTCCCAGGGGACAGCAATGGAGGGGAGGTTCCTTTCGATATTACTCATCCTTTGGTAAATCGAGAGGAGCTGCAAGTCAAAGGGGCCACCGTAGGAGTACCAGAGGTGGAAAACGGGGTACTTGAGGTGCCAAAGCTGCTCGGGCAGTTGCTTTTTTGCCCTCAGGCACTGCCGCAGCTGCTTCAGCTCAGTCATGAGGCCATGTCCCATGGTTCGCCTGTTGGGGGAAGGCTGGTGCGGCATCTTGTAGAGTGGCATGCCATTACTTCAGATGTGTGGGTTCTGGAGATCATAGCCCATGGCTACTATCTTCCTTTCCGGCAGAGGCCTCACGACAATCCACCAGGGAATCTCTTTGAAGAGTCCGGATCCGCTCCTTGTGCAGGAAATACAATCCCTGCAGGAGAAAGGCACCATAGAACTGGTGCCTGTAGTGGAGAGGAACAAGTGATGGTAATCCCTTTATTTTTTGATTTCGAAGAAAGACGGGGGATTGAGACCCATCATGGACTTGCGCGGTTTGAACAAGCTCCTCAGGAAGGACAAGTTCAAGATGGTTACTCTTTCTCAAGTCCTCCAGGACCTTCAACTTCAGTACAGGTTGGTGTCTCTCGACCTCAAGGACGCTTACTTTCATGTGCCTATCCATCCCAAGCACAAGAAGTACCTGAGGTTCGCGGTTGGCAACTTGCACTTTCAGTTTCGGGTCCTGCCGTTCGGATTGACCTCCGCCCCGAGGGTCTTCACCAAGCTCATGGTGATGGTGGCAGCGTATCTCAGGAAAGGGGGGATGCACGTCTACCCCTACCTGGACGATTGGTTGATCAGGGCGCGCTCTCCCGAGCAAGTCCTGGATCATCTGTTAGTCACAAGCTGGGCTTCTCCCTCAACTTAAAGAAGTCCCACTTGACGCCAACTCAGCGGCTTCTGTACATCGGAGCAGTGCTTGACACGTCCCTGGGGCAGTGTTTTCCTCCCCAGGTGAGGGCTCATCGCATTCAGCAGATGGTACACAAGTTTCAGCATGCCCAGAGTCTCCCGGCGTTCGAGTTCTTGAGGTTGCTCGGCCTCATGATTCTTCTGGTGCCAGAGGCCAGGTTGCAGATGAGATCTCTGCAATGGGCTCTCAAGATGCAGTGGTCACAGACCTCCGGCAGGATGTCAGAGGATGTCAGACACCGTTCAGGTGCCGCCCTCGGTCACCCAGGACCTTCTTTGGTGGGCCGTCGATGGCCGTCTGATGAGGGGGGGCTCCATTTTGGCTACCCTGGCCAGAGATGACGATCGTGACGGACGCATCCCTCACGGGATGGGGAGCTCCTGCCAACGAGTTGACAGTCAGCAGTCGTAGGTCTCCGTCAGAGACCAGACTCCATATCAATCTGTTGGCACTGTCGGCCGTCAGGCTTGCCCTGAAGGCTTTTCTGCCGACTGTGCGAGGAAAGAATGTCCTGATTCTGACAGACAACACAGTGGCCATGCACTACCTCAACAAAAAGGGGGGGGGGCAGGGTCACTTCCTCTGTGCAGGGAGGCGATGCAGCTCTGGTTCTGCCCCATCCAGCAGGAAATTTCGATCTCGGCAGCTCATCTGGCCGGAGACGAAAACGAGATGGCGGACGCTCTGAGCAGGCAGAGCGCGATCCCTCACGAGTGGGAGCTGGCTCAGGAGATTCTCCTGGAGATCTTTGCCCTTTGGGGGACCCCTCAAGTGGATCTCTTCGCCTCCAGTGACAACCGGAGGTGCGAAAGGTTCTGCTTGCGGGAATTCCCTCCAAGAGGAGCCTTAAGAGACGCGTTCGTGGTGGAGTGGTCCTTCCCACTGCTGTATGCGTTTCCTCCAGTCTCCGTCATCCCGCAAGTGCTGCGGAGGTTCGGTTCCCGGATGATCCTCATTGCTCCGGCATGGGCTCGGAGAAGTGGTACCCGGACCTTCTAGACTTGTCCATCTGCCCTCCACGTCGTCTTCCCTACCGAGACGATCTGCTCTCACGGGAGGGGCGTCAGGTTCTCCATCCAGAGGTCAGATCCCTCAACCTTCACGCTTGGCTTCTGAAAGGTTATGGTATAAGGATTGGGACCTCCCTGAAGATGTGATGGAGGTGTTGCTTTCGGCCAGACAGCCTGCAACCAAGTCCCTGTACCGTTGCCGTTGGAGAAAGTTCTGCAACTGGTGCAGGGTTAAGAATGTGGATCCTTTTTCATGTGACATTCCTGTGGTTCTGTCTTTTTTGCTTTTGTTGGCCCACAAGGGCCTGCAAGTGGGTACCATTAAAGGTTACCTGGCGGCGCTGTCCATATTTAAGCGCTCGTCGGAGGAGTGTTCTCATTTCAAACTTCCTTTAATTTCTCAGTTTCTCAAAGGGCTCACTAATGTGTTTCCGCCATCACCTTTCCAGGTGCCTGGTTGGGATTTGAACTTTGTTCTTGAATTCCTAATGGGTGCTCCATTTGAGCCTTTACATTCTTGTCTTCTGAGACTGTTATCCCTTAAAACTGTATTTTTAGTTGTGGTCACTTCCGCTCGCAGAGTGTGTGAGCTGCAGGCACTTTCAGTTAAGCCACCCTTCACTGTGTTTCATAAGGACAGGGTTGTCCTTAGAGTTCGTCCTTCCTTTCTTCCGAAAGTTGTCTCGGAATTTCATTTAAGCCAGAAGGTCATTCTTCCGGCATTTTATCCTCCTCCGCATCCTGGTAAGGAAGAGGAGAGGCTCCATAGGTTGGATCCTAGGAGAGCTTTAAGTTTATACATTTCACGCATGTCCCGGGTCAGAGTGGACGATCGGCTCTTTATAGGTTATGCTGGAAGGCGTTTGGGACAAGCTGTTACTAAGCAGACTTTGTCTAGATGGATTCTCTTGGCAGTTTCTGGATGTTACCGCTTGGCGGGTAAGGACCCTCCGGTTGGCTTACGGGCCCTTTCTACTAGGGGTATGGCTGCCTCTACTGCCCTGCAGAGAGTTGTTCCTATTCGAAACATCTGTGAAGCAGCCACTTGGGCTTTGGTCCATACTTTTGTACGACACTACTCTCTAGATTCCATCTATGGGCAGGATCTGGCCTTTGGCAAGGCGGTCCTTTACTCTGCAATTTGATTGGACATTCTAAATTTCTATATTCTAAATTCTTTTTCCCTCCTCCATACGTTTGTACTGCTTTGGGAGTCTGTCATAGATATGGAATACGTCGGAGGACCCAATCCCCTCGAAGAACAAATTACTCTCTTACCTGGTAATGTTCTTTCGATGGGATGGTCCGACGACGTATTCCATATCGCTCCCTCCCTACCTGCCCCGCTACAGAATTTCTTATGCAATTGCAGCTTACGTTTCCGCAAGGCTTTCTGTGGTCATACTGGCAGAAGATTGGTGCCACACGTTCTGGGGAAAAAACTACAACTGAAGCTACGGGCGTTGTGCGTCCTACTTATAACATCTGGTGACGTCGGCTCGATGGAGGCCCTCGAGGACAGCGTATCAACGTCATCGACGCAGGATGCAGACGCTGCAAATTTTCCAAAGCAGCACAGCTGTGGTGATTAACTGTCATATATATGGAATATGTCGTTGGACCATCCCAACGAAAAAACGTTGCCAGGTAAGAGAGTAACTTGTTCTTCTCTGGGCAGTCGAGGCCTCTTGGGACTAGCAGACCAAGAGGACCCTGAAAGGGAAGCGGAATCAAGGGACATCCTTCTCATATCCATTTCATGTTGCATCTCTCTTTCTCTTAGTTCCACCTCTTCATGTTTGGCTTCAGCTTGGTCATTTAGTTTCTTGAATTTGAACTCTAATCTTAGTCTTTCAAGAGAAACATTCTGGGATTAAATGTGGTCCTTGTGGGGTCCCAATGGAAAATGGCTGAGGCATAATGGCAGGCTGCGGCACAGAGGGTCTCTCTTCCTGAGACTCCTCTACCTCCTCTGACTCCTCTTGCAGTTTGGAGCTTGACTCTAAACTAGCATCCTCATTATCTTCCACATTTCTTGGGTGAGTAGGTGTTACAGGCCTACTACACAAACTTTGGTGATTCAACAACCTTGTAATCAATTCACATTGTTTTCCTTTCATAGTCAGACCCCTGGTTTTACACATGTCTTTCCGGTAATCACTGTCAGGACAATCGGGGCTGTCTCAGTATCCATATTTGGCATGTTACAATTGCTTCACTTCATGATGGAGCTTAGCCTTGTGGCTGGTTTAGTTGGGCACAAGTACAGCAAATAATCAAAGTAACCACTCTACATCCATCCCACCGGTGTTAGGCAAGAATTGATTTAGTAACCCTGTGGGAGACTACACAAACCTTGTCCTCTTAGTATTAGGTAACCCACATTTTGGTATAGGCCTGTACTACACAGGTTTGTAGTGTGACTGAGCAGTCAGGCTTATCTTAACAGGGTTAAATGTGAGCTGTAGAGCTGTAGCAAGGGAATCCACCAATATAGGTAGCCAAGTAACACTTACACTCAAGGTTTTTGGTATAAATAATTATGTATTTATTCAACAGTATTTCTTAAATAAGCATTCATTAAAAAGGGCAATGTATGTAACCATCAAATCTACTTTAAAATACTTTTCCAGAATCAACACAAAGCTAGTGGATAAGTTTTAAGAGATGCTTCTTATACATTTCCTAAACCCGGTGGTGACTTCACTAACTAGGACAGTAATGGCTTTATATATCACTAGTATACTTTGTAGATTCAGGGGTTGGTAGAAAGGAAAGGTTAAGGGAAAGAAAAGGTTAAACAGGTTCTCTGAGCATATGAGCACTTAAATCTTCCAATGAAGTCTAGATAAACCTTTCCCAGCAATAATAGTTAAAAACCAAGGTGTCACCTATGACGCACAGTAAGTATCAAAGTCGAATGGACTAGAAGAGTCTGCATGGAGCCAGGACAGCCAAAGTCAATTGGAGCACAGTCTATGGATGTCATGCCCGCGCCGCTGGCGCACGCATTGGCAACCATCATGGACTACTTGGTACTCATGTATCCTCCTAATACTCCTTGAACAACTCCTTGTCACGCCTTGGTCTTTTATTTCCATTTGCTCAACTTTGGTTCTTTCTTCTTTTATTCAATTAACTACATTTACCATAATGCACCTGGCTGCAGTAATCAATTCCTGGCTATTCTCATTCATCGTTATTGGGACCACAATCCCCAGAAGCCATAGCGGCCAGTGCTGCTTCCACCTGCTCAGGACCAGAGAGGGAGGAGGCAGATTGTCTTCAGGTGTGCTGCTACAGGTGCTGCCAATTAGCCTGCCTCAGAACAGGTCAGGGCTATATATAAGCAGCTACCTGCAGGAGCACAGTGTCTTGCATCTTGAGTTCTCCCCGCTCCTGTTTGCCTTGACCCTTTACTTTGTATGCTGTTCCTGTTGCTGCATTATCCTGTTTTGTTCCAGTGCCCTTTCCGGGCTCCCTGCCTTGCAGCCGATCACGTTCCGCTGCCTTCTAACTACAGCCCTTGTCCTCTGGGCTTCCTGCCTTGCAGCCTATTACAGTCCTCTGCAGCCCTCTACAGTCAGCGGCCCTGCTCCTCTGGGCTCACTCCTTGCTGCCCTGCTCCTCTGGGCTCCTTGCCCTGCAGCCTGCCTCACTCCGGCTGCCTACAGTCCTTGTCCTCTGGGCTCCCAGCCCTGCAGCCTACCTCACTCCGGCTGCCTACAGTCCTAGTCCTTTGCAGCCTGCCTCACTCCGGCTACCTACAATCCTTGTCCTCTGGGCTCCCTGCCCTGCAGCCTGCCTCACTCCGGCTGCCTACAGTCCTTGTCCTCTGGGCTCCCAGCCCTGCAGCCTACCTCACTCCGGCTGCTTACAGTCCTAGTCCTTTGCAGCCTGCCTCACTCCGGCTGCCTACAATCCTTGTCCTCTGGGCTCCCTGCCCTGCAGCCTGCCTCACTCCGGCTGCCTACCGTCCTTGTCCTCTGGGCTCCCTGCCCTGCAGCCTGCCTCACTCCGGCTGCCTACAGCCCTTGTCCTCTGGGCTCCCTAGCGTGCAGCTTGCAACCTTCTGCTGTCTCCAAGCCCTTGTTCCCTGGGCTCCCTACCTTGCAGCCTGCACCTCTTCGCTGCCTACAGCCCTGCTCCTCTGGGCTCCCTACCTAGCGGCCCTATTCTTTTGGGCTCTCTGTCTGTTGCCTACTACTAATCTCTCTCTGTCCTGTTCTTCTGGACTCCCTGCCTTTCAGCCTACTACAGTCCTCTGCAGTCCAATACAGTTTGCCTGCACCTAGTGCCACTCTTGACTGCAGACCTGCATTTCTTCTGACACTACATTCGACATTCAGCCGTACACGAACCTTGTATTCCTTTATCCCAGGCTACCCGGTCTCAGGACCAATGTCGTAACACTGCTACAGCCAAGGATATTGCACTCTTTGTGGTAGACTCTCAACCAGAGTACGCTGTTGCCAAAGTGATATGCTCAAGATCAGCTTGGCAAGCTACACAACCTCCCCTGACTGCTGTAAACACTCATTTAACCAGACAAGGCATTCATTATGCTGAGGTTAGTGCAGCTGGTCCTGGGTACAAAAGACCAATACTGACCATCGGTTGTCTTAATGCTTTCCCAGTAACTACTAACCATGATAACTCTAAGGTTAGTCTTCCTATTGCAACACCCGAATTTTCTGCTGCACCAGATTCTGAAGCTGTCGAACAGGCTAATGGAACATACCTGTTACAAGAACAACTCTTAAGCCTTAAAAGACAAACCAAAGACCTCTATGATGAATTTGTCTATCTGCATTATAAGAATCTAGCTAAGGGACACTATTTACCAGACCATCTGACACTATGTCCAACACCCGACATTCTGTCTTTAGAGTTTAACAGATTAAGGCCTGTACTGGTAACACAGAAGAGGATACAGACTTATACGGAGCAGTTGGAAGACCTGAACTTGGCATATACATACCAGTTAAAGCTTGACGCCACTCATTCACTTACTAGCCACAGTAACACAGGCTGTCGTTCAGATAGTGAAGAATGGACTCCTCCAGTGGGCCAGATCACTCACACCGCCATTATACCAAAGATCAAGTGTAATCATCTGACTGGACATTCCGCTGAGTCAAAGGATTGTTCCATTCTTGCCCTTGATGTCAGTCCTTTACTCCCACTTACAGCCTCTACTGAAGTGACCAGATCTGAGATGTATTCTGCTTCTATGAACATTGACACTCCTGCAATCGGTGCAGAAGGCTGGAGTTTCCTAAGGTTCGTGGAACACTCTTTCCCATTTCAGCATACACCCCAAGAGGGAATCCAGTTTGTTTGTACCTTTGTATCTTTTGCCCCTTTTGGCTCACAGCTACGGTTTCCTACTCTTCTTTCTTGTTGAACTTCCTGCTCTGTGTGCTTATCAACTACCTTCCCTCAGCACAGCCACCCAAACCCTACTTGGGTACCATACTTGACAGAGTGCCATTCCTGACAATGGAGCTGAGGCACTTCTTAGATAGCAAAGTCTTGCACAAAGTCACTGTAGGGTCACAAGCTGTTACACTTGTGAAGGGTAGTGCTGAGATTAACTCTTCTGCAAAGTAGCTAGTGCAAGTGCCAACTGAGAAGAGCAAAGCTAAAGACACTGAGGTAAGTACCCCAAGTCAGAACAGTACCTTTGGTTAGAAGAAAGCTTCTGTGTGGTTGCAGTGATGCAGAACCTGGGTTCCTGGGCCTCAGTCGTGGGGACAAAAGGGAGGACGCCCGGAGGACTCCTGTGGCAGCAATTTGGAGGTTGGCGTCAGCTACGGGCTCTTTTCAGATATGCAGCACTTCACGGTTTCAGCACGTGGTAAACTGCACCGCCGCAGATTTTGGATACCGGTTGGGCTTCCTTCACTCCTGGAGTCCTGCTCTCTGGCGAGGGGGCTCAAGCTCTAGTTGTCCTGCTTCTAGAGTGTCCTGGGGAGACTCCTGGAGCTAGATGTTGCATTAGACTACATATGTCTCAACCCCCGCCACTCCAGCAGCAAAGAAGTACAGCCAGTCAGGGAAGATGGTTCAGTGGAGTTCGTCTCGGGGTTAGTTGGTCCCACTAACCCAAGGGAAGAAGTTGTCCCTTCCAGAGCTTTTCTTGTCGATTATAAAAAAAAAAAAAGAGTTTCAGCACAGCAGCAGGGCTTCACCGGGCAATTCAAAGGTCCAGGAGGATGCAGCAAGCTTCGTTCACGGTTTCTTCGTCAGGTTGTTCTTCCCAGTGGTCGACTCTGTCCTCAGTCCCAAAACCCTTGCCTTTTAGCAGGTTTCTCCCATTCATGCATAGCCTAGCTGCCGCTCAAACAGCAGGGTGGCTGTCCTAAAAGGACAGCCAGCCAGCCGATCAGGACTGAGTGCATTCAGGCATTCCTAAAGACCAAGGACAGGGGAGTTTCGGGAACCTCCCTCACTTCCTGCCCTTCCCAGACACACTGGAGCGAGAGGTGGGTTTCAGTACTGAAGCTCGCCAAAGGCAAAATGAACAAAGGGCTCAAACCTGGCCTGGTGTGCAGAGTAAAACCGAAGAAAGACCTTGCAACTGGAAAATGTTCAAAAAAGAAGACCAGGGTCATTTTGACAAAATAGTCACCCAGGGGTGCTATACTGCAGGTGAGGGTTCAGCATGCAGTGGAAAAGCACAATAGTAGGAAATTTAAACCACTGCCACCAGCCAGTAGGATAAAGGGGCTACTAAGTAACCCCCCAGCACTCCAAATAAAATGGTGTGTGCTGGATCTACAAAGAGAAAAGGTAAGTAAAGTCAATTTCACTTTAGTATTCTTGGGAACAGTAGTTCACACAAGAAAAGGTATTTAAACCTTATGAAAAATCTAAAGGATTTCTCTGTGACTGCACTGAAGGTGCTGTGTGTCACCATACAAAAAGTAGATGCCTATGGAGTTTGTCAGACTCCAAAACCAAAGAAAACACATAATCCAAATCAGGTCAAAACGCATGATAGAGTGAGAAAAGGGGTTCACTTACTCCAGTGTTAAAATTAAGAAGTCCTAAAGTCCAGCAAAATGGCTTGGGGTCTCTAAGGTTGAAGGGAATTAGCACAGAAATTAACATTCTCCCTAACACTTGGCAGTAAGGATTGGCAATAGGTTTTTTAGTCTAGGCCCTTTTTATTTGACAAAACGCCATTAGGACTGCTTTATTATTTGACGGTCATAGCTTGCCACCATCTTAGATTTAGGTTTAGATTAGGTGTTTTTCTCACTCATTCATATAGTTTAATAAACACCCTTGAACTGTTATCACTTGTGTTTGTCTTTACTGTTGCCACCACGAGTGCCTTAGAATTTATGTGATCACTGCACCACCCCTAACTGCACTGACCAAAATGTCGATGCCAATTACGGCGTGGCGCAGTGATCAGATAGATCACGTTGCCTGCATCCCCCGGCCCGCATTCCCCTACCCAACCCCCCAACTACCTTATGGCGGCACACTTCTATGTGCGCCACCGACTCCCCGCTATCCTTGCAGCGTCAGTTCCTCCCACTTACATGGGTCAGAGCTGATGCTGCATGGTGCCTTTTATTTTATTGAAGATTTTTTTTAGACATTCTAGTCCCTCGCTTACCACAATGGTAAGTGGGGGATACCCCCGCAATCCTTGACTCCCGTTACTGCAACCAAGGAGTGCGGGGGGGACACCCCTGCAACCCCTGCTCTGCTTGGGTGCAGTAATGAGTCTATAAAACGAAATGCACCAAAGTCGGCGTAACTGCTTTGTCGCAGTTATGTGTCGACGTTTCGGTGCATATCCATTCCTTACAGTACAGATGATAAACGTTATGAATTGGGCGTTTTAGCTCGGGTCATGGATGATGGTATCCCTGTGTAAAGGCTTAGCAAAGGGAGCTAGCTTAAATTGCGGAAGTTGTTTTTCTGGTTAAGTCTCGCAGAGGCTTTTTATCTACAAGGCGATGCTGTAGGTACAAATAATGCACGAGAAATATTGGTATCCCCTGTTAGGAGGCAGGAAGACAGAGGTGTGTATATGTCTGGTTCGTAAAAAGTTCTGTGTAATGGAATAACAGCATTGTGAGCTCTGTTTATGATTTCTTTTTTTCTTTCCCTTATGTAGTGAAGCAGTGACATAACGGGGACTGTGCATAGGACTGGGACAGCACAAGGAGGTACATAATTTGGTGTTTTGCAATTGACAGAGCAAGCTGTTCAGTGTCCGTGCGCGGAAGGCGTGTGTGCAAAATTGGTGGGCGTGCCTGAGGAGGCAGAGAGTTGTAGAAGGCGGTGCGCAGAGCACACCTGAAAGGTTTGTTGGGAGCTAGAGAGGATCAGGATAAATGACACAAACTGTTATTTGTGAAATCGAGAAAACCAGAATTAAAAGTATTTTGGGTTGGTGTAATAACGGGAGTGTCGAAAGCCTCGATTTGAGGTCAAGTGAGTATAAAGTAATGTATCAGGGGAAATGCAGGGGATACAGCCTGCATGTAAGGCCCTTCAGCAATATAAAGACAAGATTTGTAAATATAGCATGGAATGGATGAAAAAACACAGAAGTTAGATCGACTAAGACATGGCCAAAATGCGGGAGTTTCTCCAAATACGTGCAGCTATCATTACATACATAATGCAGCAATCATTACATACTTCCAGGTTGCCACTCTTTGTCCCCAATTAGCAAACCCCGCCTACCTGGTGCCTTCCTGGTTGCTGCTCTTTTTCCCTACTTAAGGAGCCCCCTTCATCCTCTTTTCCTTTGTAGAAGGGGAGCAGGTGGGTGCAAGTGGATCTAGGTCACCTGGCCTAAGCCCCACCCACCTGGTGCCTTCCAGGTTGCTGCTCTTTTTCCCCACTTAGCAAGCCTCGCCCACTTGGTGCCATCCTGTTTGCAGCTCTTTTTCCCTACTTAAGGAGCCCTCCAGCCTCTTTTCCTTTGCAGATGTGGAGCAGGTGCAAGTGGATCTAGGTCACCTGACCTAAGCCCCGCCCACCTGGTGCCTTTCAGGTTGCTGCTCTTTTTCCCCACTTAGCAAGCCCTGCCCACCTGGTGCCTTCCTGGTTGTTGCTCTTTTTCCCCACACTTAGCAAGCCCCGCCCGGGCATGCCTTCCTGGTTGTCTCTTTTTCCGTACTTAAGGAGCCCTGCAGCCACTTTTCCTTTGCAGATGGGGAGCAGGTGCAAGTGGACCTAGGTCACCTGGCCTAAACCCCACCCACCTTCTTAGCCCTGCCTCGTTCTTCCTGCTCTTAACTCTTAGATCAAGGGTGTCTCTCGCCCAGGCGTCCGAAGCAACGGGCAGACTAAGAAAAGGGCAATTCCTGTTTGGACCAGGAGGACCCAGGGCCCGACACCTTGCTCGGACAGCAGGTAAGCATGCACCAACATGTGTTTACGCCCAGGTCCCTCTGATGCCCCTAAGTGCCCTACCCCCCCCCCTCCAGCTCCCATGCTGCGTATGCCTGCCCCTCTGGTCTGGACCACATAGCCCTCTCGCTGTATGCCCATCCCCTAGTCCCTGTGTGCCCCTGTATGCACCATGTGTCACTGTGTACCCTGCCCTCGTGTTCCTTGTGATGTCATTATATACTTGCCTCTGTATGCCCACCCATCTTGTCCCTGTGATGTCCCTGTGTGCGCCTCGCTGTAACCGTGTGTTGCAGTATACCCTACCCTCTAGTTCCCCATGATATTGCTATATATCCCTCTGTATGCCCACCCCTCTAGCCCCATGTTGTCGCTGTGTGCCCCTCTGTGCCTGTGTGTCGCTGTGTACCCCTGCCCTCCTGTTCCCGTGATATCTCTATGTATCCCTCTGACCCCCAGTCCTGTCCCTGTAAGCCCACCCCTTTCTACTCCCTGTGATGTCCCTGAGTGCCCCTAACCCTCCAGCTCACATGCTGTCGCTGCGTACTCCTGCCCTCTCTGGTCCCCACTGCGTACCCTCTGGGCCTGCCGCTGTATGCCCAGCCCTCTAGTACCTGTGATGTCGCTATGTGTCCCTGTGTACCCCATGTATCGCTGTGTACCCCCGCCCTCCTGTTCCCCGTGATGCCACTATGTATCCCTCTGTATGCCCAGCCCTCTAGTCCCGGTGATGTCGCTATGTGTCCCTGTGTGCCCCATCTATTGCTGTGTACCCCTGCCCTCTTGTTCCCCGTGATCTCGCCATGTATCCCTCCGACCCCCATGCTGTCACCATAAACCCAGCCTCCTCTAGTCTCTGTGATGTCCCTGAGTGACCTTAACTCCTCCAGCTCCCATATTGTCGCTGCATATGCATGCCCCTCTGGTCCCGGCTGCGTACCCTTCTAGCCCTGTCGCAGTATGCCCAGCCTGCTAGTCCCTGTGATGTCCCTATGTGCCCCTTCCTCTCCAGCCCCTGTGTTGTCGATGCATACCCCGCCCCTCCCCGTGTCCCACGTAGTCGCTGTATGCCCAGCCCCCTCTGGTTCCCTGATGTCGCTGTATACCCCTACCCTCTAGTCCTGTGATGTCTCTCTGGCCCCTGCATTCCTGCTGTTTACCCCTTCCTGGCCCCCTGCGATGTCGGTGTGCACCGAGCCCCTCCGGTCCTCATGTACCGTTCCCATGCAAGCCCTCCTGTTCATGCCTTAGCACTTGCACAATCTGGGTGTCTCTAGACCTAGTGCAGTAGCTAGTCTTCACATTCGCGCTGCTCATGGCCTATGGGAGTGTCTCTGCGTTCTCCCTCGTTCCCTCCCTTGTCATCGAGCGCTTCCAAAGCACAATGTGCTTAGGCGCCTTGTAGAAGAACCATCATACCATATCATATCACTACGCTTACTCTCTACTCTACACCATCACACAATTAGAGTACAGCTTTACCCCTCGATAAATTCGGCCTAGCTGCTCGCATACGAACACTATCCCATGAACACCTCATTACTCTAATAAAATGCAGCTATATCCCACGACAAAGAGGCCTAGCTGCACACATAAACATCCTACAGGCCTAACACAGACAGAACCCAGTCTGGTGCCTTCCCACCAGACTGCACATATTCAACTGATATCATCACCACCACACCTAATGGTAGGATGCAGCTACCATCAGGCAATTACATCTGCTGCACACATAACTGGTGCACCCACGCACCCTACGACACTTACTCTCTCTACTGACCTGCACTGCTGTCCCCGAGGGTGTTCAACCTACCAGCGCTTTGAGGTCATACCAATGATATATTGAGCGCTATATAAATGCCAAATAACATAACATAACAATACAGAGGGGGGTATCAGTAGACAAGGATCTGTTCCAATATGGGACTGAAATAATAATAGCATGGCTCCCAGGGATTCAGGTGAAAATATGGCACCTTCCAAATGAGTACTTATTCAGGCCAGAAATACGATTTCGATGAGAAGGAAGGGACAATAGTGCCACTAGAATTGGAGGCAGTAATAGTGGGGGGACAACTGGATAGCCGTGCATGGGACAGATGACACAGGGCGACCATGGTTAGTAGTGATCGCTGTGGCAGAAGGATACAGGTTGACTACAGTTACAGACTAAGAACTATTCAAAGAGACAGATCAGATCACAAAGATGGTGTTCAAAATGAGGATCACGGGGCGTGGCCGACTGCAAGATGCAGTAGACGTGTGCCTTCGGAGCTCCCGCGGCCGCAGCCTAACATCCTGTTTAAACGACCACCTGGAAATATCTGGTGACCCCCAAAGCAAGACCCCCCGGTGTCTGAGATCC
This sequence comes from Ambystoma mexicanum, assembly GCF_040938575.1. NCBI lineage: Eukaryota > Metazoa > Chordata > Amphibia > Caudata > Ambystomatidae > Ambystoma > Ambystoma mexicanum. Next base: position 506,084,548 of record NC_090938.1, read on the forward strand.
AGGGGCACGTCTGTGGCGAATCCCAGCCCGAAACTCGCAGGGGCTTCGGCACCAGGAGCGAGAGAAAGTTACGCCATTTCGGCTCGAGGACGAACCAAGATGGCCGCCGGACCATCGGGCGCGCACTGAGTGGGGAGCAGTACATCCGTACATCCAGCGGCGACCGCAACCAAAGCGGAGCGAGGCTCCTGGAGGAATCTGAGAGAGGGGACCGCCGGCCCTGTTCCGCCCAGACCAGGAGGGACGGGTGCGAACGACAGAACATCACATAAGAGCAGAGCGCCGCTACGGAGACCCGTGCGTGGCGCAGGTGGCCCTGCCCGCGAGGGCCACCCCCCCCGAGTGACCACTTTAGGGGCTGTTGGAACCGGCGAACACCCCCGGCATATCACAGCAAAAATCCCAGCGTCCGGCGGCTGGGCCTACACGCCCAATATCACAGACTCACCATCTGGCTCTGGGCCTAAACCCACAGGGCGCCGGCAGCGCTTACCGTCCTGTGTGACTCCTCGGTGAGGCTGGGCTGCTGCGTAACAGGATTGTACCCAAGATACGGGGCCTGACGGCGGCCATGGGGAAAGACAAAATTAGAAGGCCCACTACGCAAAACAGAATGGACCAGTATACGATGCCTCCTTCGCAATCTCCTGATCTTCAACCGTTACCGTCGGTAGAAGTGGATTCAGCACCTGGGCTCTCCCTAAGAGACGTCATGGCGGCCATAGAAGACTCCCGCTCGTCGATGGAGCAGAAGATGGATGGAATCAGCCTGGATATGTCCCTCCTCCGACACGATCTGCAGAAACTGTCGGCACGAACGGGCGAGGCGGAACAGCGTATTTCCAATACGGAGGATGGGATGCACGCAATACAGCAAGAACTTCAAGGAGTCTCCGCCAAACTTAAAACTCTGGAAGCCAGAGTTGAGGAGGCAGAGGGCAGATCCAGGCGCAACAACATTCGAATTCTCGGTATCCCCGAGAAAGCCGAAGGTCCCTGTATGGAACTCTTTCTGGAACAGTGGCTGATGGACCTCTTCGATCAGCGATCCTTTTCCAAATTCTTCTCGATAGAGAGAGCACACCGAATGCCCTCTGGCAGACCACTGCCAGGAGCCCCGCCGCGCACGGTGATAGCAAGATTACTAAACTATCGGGACAGAGACACGCTGCTGCACCTTGCACGAACCAAGGGTACGACCCCCTTTAATGGCTCCAAGATCGCCTTCTTCCCGGATTACACGCGGGAGGTCCAGAAGGCAAGGCAATCCTTCAAAAGACTTAAAAGGCAGCTCCAAGGGATGGGAGTCAAGTACGGCCTGCTCTTCCCAGCCCAGCTGAAAATATACCACAAGGGCACAACGGTCCACTTTAACGACCCGAAGGAGGCCTGGCGATGGGCAGAGCAACACATTGAGGGGGACTGGTCGGCGCACCGAGCCAACAGGGGCAGAAATCCTAGGCCGCCGCCGGATCATCCTCGAGACCCGGACAGGCCACCCTCTCCGAATCGGCAGGCGGAGGCTGGAGACTGAACATGACTGTTTCTTGCGGATGGGTCTGGCCCCACGTGCGGGGGCACTCCAAACTGTTGTTTCAGAAGGCTCGGGTGCGCCGCCAGGCTACTGTAAGTCGTCTATGTTATCAATAATGTGGCTTGCGGGGGCATATCTCCATCGCACCGGTTAAAGGCAACAGGGCCCCCCGCCAATTTCCAGTGTTTAATCTCTTTAGCTTTATTGTGAATAAGAGTTTGTAAGGTTGACACCTTACACGTGTCGAGGGTTATGATTTTGGGGCTACAGGTACTTCGTGTTGGGGTGGAGTATGGGGAGGGGGAGGGAAGGGAATGTTCTAATAAGTTCCTTGTTACCCTAGGAGCACCGCGTCCCCGCGGGCTCTGGAATATGTTGAGGTTCAGGATAGGATGAGGCCACAGACGATCCAGGCAACATAATCTTCGGCACTTCAGACACACACCGCAGTATATCACCATTGGCAGGGACACCTTGCTCGTAAAACACCCGTCCAACTATTCACTCCAATCTCTGGATGGCACCCCCACAACCCCAGTCGATCCCGACTGAACGCCCCAAGTCCCTCAAGGTGCTCACCTGGAACGTAAACGGGATGGGCTCTCCGATCAAGAGGCGCTTGATTAAACAAATACTCAGTAGACACTCCCCCGATGTGGCCCTGCTATCCGAAACACACCTAGCGGGTCCGAACTGCTCCTACTTCCAACGCACTAACTACAGGTCTGCTTTCCACGCGGGATACACGATGGGATCTAGGGGTACTCTCATACTCATGCACAAACGTGTCCCTTTCACCCGCCAATGCTCGGAACAAGACCCACGAGGTCGCTACATACTGATCCTTGGTACGTTGTGGAGTGAGAGGGTCGCCTTCGTCTCGGTGTACTCCCCGCCCGGACTGGGGCAGGAGCTGCTGGACGAGTTAACTGCCCTCATAGGTAAACACCAACCTGATAAGCTGTTTCTGGGGGGAGACTTTAACGATGTCATGTGCAATTCCACTGACCGTACACATCTCAGACAGCGCAACCCGGACACCCCCACGAGACTATCTAACTTTGCGTCTGCCTTGGGCTTGGGTGATGTATGGCGGGAGTTGCACCCGGGCGCTAGGGGGTACTCCTTCCACTCCGGTGCCCACGGCTCCCTTTCCAGGATCGACTATCTTTTTGTCCCACACACTGACCTCCACAGGGTACTTGCGGCGGAATCTCCTTCCCCGGGGCATCTCAGACCATTCGCCTCTACTCGTGGAGATCTGCGCACAAGGCGCTTCCCCCCCCTAGGACATGGCGACTGAACACTTACTACCTGGGTTTCCCTGAGCTTGTTGACCACCTCACTGAAGTCTCCACCGAGTACTTCGAAATTAACGATAACGGAGAACAGGATCCGGTGGTGATCTGGGAGGCCTATAAGTCCGTTCTGCGGGGTGCCTTAATCTCCTGGGTGGCAAATAGAAGGCGGGAGAGACTCCGGGACATAACGAAGGCGGAAGATGAACTGACCCAATGTGAGAACGAGCACATCCTTGACCCACCCCGCAGACCCAACTCTCCCTTAAACGTGCCACTGAGCGGCTCCGTAACCTCTCATTAGACAATGCTAAACGAGCATGGAGACAAGGCTGGTCGGTTGCTAGCTTGGTTGGAGAGGAGGGACGAGGGTCAACGATGTGTTCGTGAGATTGTCACCCCACGGGCTGAGAGGTTCGAGTCGGACGCGGAGATAGCTGAAGCCATTGCCCAATTTTATGAAGCGCTTTACCGGGCCCCGACCTCACGGTTGGACCAAACCCTCCTAAACGACATAATATTCCCAACTCTCTCTGTGCAACAAAAAGCGCGCTTGGACTCCGCCCTCTCAGAGACTGAGGTGGCTGAAGCACTAGCTCAATTACAGACCGGGAAAACACCAGGCCCGAACGGATTCCCAGTCGAAACTTGGCAGAAGGTGGGGGGAATCAACATAGCATCTTCCCTCCATAAAATACTACTTGCGGCCCGGGAACAAGGCGCTCTCCCGCAGGATCTGTGTAAGGCTACCATCGTTGTCATCCCTAAACCTGACAAACCCCAGGAGCAGTGTGCCTTCCACAGACCAATCTCGCTGATCAATGGCGAGGCCAAAGTCCTCGCCAAGGTCCTGGCCAACAGGTTACAACTGGTGGCTGATACACTAATACACCCGGACCAATGTGGCTTCATGCCACACAAATCGACCAGGATGAACTTGCGCCGACTTCACTTAGCGTTAGAGAGGGCCCCTAATGTTGATAATCCGCTTGCCCTTCTGGCAATCGACTTCAAGAAGGCCTTCGACTCGGTCCGATGGGATGGCCTCTGGGAGATCATGGCACGGATGGGCTTTGGGGAGGGGTTCCTGGGATGGGTGAAGCTGCTATACACAAACATCTGGGCGGAAGTCAAGGTGAACGGGTGGTCATCTCGCCCCTTCCGACTGGGCAGGGGCACACGGCAAGGATGCCCCCTCTCCCCCCTTCTTTTCGCTCTGGCGATAGAGCCATTGGCCATATGGCTTCGCCAGAGCACATCCTGGGTGGGATTCAGATGGCCAGAGGGCCACGAAGATCGGATATCCCTATACGCTGACGACCTCCTGATATACCTGGGAGACCCCACCCAAACTTGCCCCATAGTGACCCAGATTCTTGTCCAGTATGGGGAATTCAGCGGTCTAAGGATCACCTGGAAGAAATCTGTTTTCTTCCCGGTGAAGGGTAGGGGACAGCCCGACCCGAGGGAATGCCCATACCAAATAGAACAACTTGGCTTCCGATATCTCGGGATCTAGATAACGACAGACCTAACTAGTTATAGCAAGCATAATCTCCAACCAATCTTGGACCGATTCTCTAACGACGTACAACATTGGAAGCTTCTCCCCCTGACCCTTATGGGCAGAGCCGCTCTCTTCAAAATGTTGGCCCTCCCGCGATTCCTCTACGTCCTTCAAAACGCCCCTCTGCAGATCTCGGGGGCTGAATTTGACCGGGTGGAAACCCTCCTTAGGCAGCTCTTGTGGGGCGGAGGACAGGCGCACATAGCACTGGCCACACTTCAGAGGTCGGTATGGGAGGGTGGGATCGGAGTGCCCCGCCTTCAAACCTACTATTGGGCCTCACAACTTGTGGTGATCAATGACCTAATTCACGGGGACCGGGAACTACCCCATATCAAAGCCGAAGTGGCTCCCATGCACGACATCGACCCAATACAGCTACTGTACCAAGCCCCCCCCAGACCATCCCCACCAACAACAAGAGCACAGATTACCACCATCTGGAAGAACGTACATAAGTTTGTGGGATGGGGAAACAAGATATCAGCGGCGCAGCCCCTATGGCGTAACGCCAACCTGAGAGAAATTGCGAGGTTTGAACCTTGGCCATCCTGGTTGAGAGCGGGGATTCAAATAGTGGGGGATGTCCTGAAAGACGGGAATCTTGCCCCGTTTTGCGGAACTACAACACAGATTTCAGCTCCCGGACACTGAAAGATACCATCACATGCAAATGTCCCACGCCCTAAGAGTCCACATAGCGACAGAAGACAACACCCCGGAGTACTCACCTATAGAACGTAACATTTTTCCCGAATTTATCCCCTCCAAATGCACATCCATCCTTTGTAATGCCATCACATCCTTCGCGACCCCTGAATTGACCAGTTTAAAAGCCAAGTGGGAAACGGATGTAGGGGATATCGACCCTGAGGACTGGATACGGGTATTAATGCACCCACAGGAAACTGCCATCTCCTCGAGACTCAGACTGGTGCAACTCAAAATACTGCACAGAGTGTACTACCCTAGAACTGCACTGTATGGGTGGAAGAAAGCAACGAACCCGAACTGTCTCAGGTGTGGGGGCGAGAAGGGGACCTTCTTCCATATTCTGTGGTCCTGCCCCCGCATCCAAACTTTCTGGGAGGCCTGCTGTCGGGAATTGGCCCGGATACTTTCCAAAACAATTGATCTTGACCCGAGGGTCCTGCTCCTGGGAGTGCCAGGGGAGCACGAACTGAATAAATGGGAGGAACTGTTACTGCACACGGCGGTCGCCCTAATGAAGCGAAACATTGCACAGAAATGGGGTGTACCGGAGTCTCCGACAATGGAGCAGTGGGCGCTGGACATGGACACGTGCTATGCTCGAAAGACGGATCTGTAACGCAAGGGGCTGTCCTAACAAGGCCTCTAAAATATGGGCGGCATGGGAGGAAGGAGGGCCCTGAAAGACATTGAAAGGCATTGGGAGAAATTGACCTGGGGACGCTAATCAGAACATCTACATTGTGTATTGTAGTTCTGCTCCGTAAGAATGGTGATCTAAGACTTATTATTACTACTGCTTAACGGGCTGTGTCGGCCTCATTTGATGTTGCTGCCTCTTCTTTCTTTGTTCCTCTCCCTTGGTTTTGGTTGTCTTGACTATGTTATGACTAATTGATAAATAAAAAATGTCTTATCAAAATGAGGATCACATATTGGGTGAGAATACATTACAGAGAGGTACCACAGAGAATGGCGATGATGCTGAAAATGCACCGCCGACCTTTCGAGGGGATTGGGTACTCTGACGTATTCCATATCTATGACCGGTATCCCCACAGCTGTGCTGCTTCGGAAAATGTCCTGCGTTGATGGCGTCGATATGCTGTCCTCAAGGGCCTCCGTCGAGCCGATGTTACCGGATGTTATAAGTAGAATGCACGACGCCCGTAGCCTCAGTTCTGTTTTTTCCACGAACGTGTTCGCTTCGGAGATCTCGGCGCGCCTCGGTTCTTCTGAGTTGTTCTATCGGTTTCTGTCTGGGGGTACTGCCAACTTGGTTCTGGGGCACTGAGGCCTGATGCCTTCACCATATATTGGTATATTCTCCAGTTCTCTTCCCATTTAAAGTTAAACCTTTTGAGTTCACAAAATGTCCCCGGTTACTACCTTTTCAGGAGGACCCCCTACATTAAGGCTGTCTGTATTAAGGCTGAATGTGAAGATCCCAGTACCTGAGGAAGGTGGTTGCTACCCATCAATATACCACCGAAACGCCAACTAGTCCTATGTAATGGTCGCAGGAACTACATTCTCCTGCGGTTTGGCATCATGGACATACATGCTTTATAGCGGTAGGCGTAGTACACCCCCTTTCAGCCTATGACAACACAGCAGATAAATGACTATTTGGGTGACATTGTATATGTCGAAATTTTTTGTACACCCCCTTTCAGCCTGTGACAACACAGCAGATAAATGACTATTTGGGTGACATTGTATATGTCGAAATTTTTTTCAGCCAAAATCTGGCTTAACACACAGCACTGTGCGACATTGTTTACATGGTTAGCCAAAATTAGGCTTAGCAAACAATATTCTGTGTGATATATATATTTTTTTTGTTGTAGCCATAATCAGGCTCTGGTTGGCGCATGTACTGTGCCATTTTCACGAAATTGTTTAATCTGAGCCTTTAGACAAGTAGGGTCAGCTAGGGATAGTTTAAGTTTTATTAGCTATCTCGGAAAACTCTTATGATTTAAAATGTATTCACTGTTTTGCTAACACCAAATCATTTTTTGTCAGTTCCCATATATTGGGTTCCCATGTTTATTTCCTAGTGGGGTTGTACCCCTACTTCTGTGAATCTTTGCATTGATTGTATGGACTAAATAGTCCTGTTTTTTTCTCTTTGTAAATTGCATTGCTTTTGTATGTTTTTCATGTTGTATATACTTATTAAATTGACACATTGTCTTGTTACAAACTAACAATTAAAGCAAGTTTATAATTTTTTTATGCCAATGTACTTTTTCCCCTTTTTTTCTCATAAAGGTTACTTTGACTGGTGAGAGACCAGTAAATTAAAATATTGAATTTGATTTAATCTATTGTTTAGGCTACCAGGAGAATAATACTGTTAGCTCCACAAATAATATTTTTTGACTTTGTATGTTCAGGCACACCCTTGTGTTTATAGATGTCTGTTTGCTCCATTTGAGTGCCTGAATGTTTTGGAGCCCCTCTTTTGTTTATATACTATCGGTTCTTGGAACCAGTTTCTTTGTGAAGATTTTAATGATGTCTTCGTCTTCTTCTACCCCGCGGCTGGGTTTCAAGAAGTGTCTGCAGTTCCAAGATGTTGCTGATGGTGACATCCGCCGTCCTGTTTGGCGTTTGTATCCGCGTTGGCGGCTACGTGCTGGAAGGGCGAGCGGAGGTTCCGCTACGTGAATTCTCCTCAGCGCACCCTACGGTCTAGTGGTTTTCCAACATGGCGCCGCTGCAAAGTATTTCTTTCCTCCTCTCCCAGCGATCGCCGCGTTGCAACCCCCTTCACTGCGCTAGCTCGCACCTTTGGGTTTACACGCTAGTTTTTCCAGCCTCGACCGCCACGGTCACCTCCTTGTTTCTTCGGTCTACCTTCCTCGGACCACCTATCCTTCTCTCTCCCCTCCTACCTCTGCCTTGCCTCTCCTTCCCGCTTTCTCCTTACCTTCCGGCTTGTTTTCTCCTGCGGCGCACGGCTCCTCCGCGCCCGCCCTCTCTGCCTTACCTTCGGCTGCGCTGTCTTCCAGCCGCCTCGGTTTCCGTTGCTCCGGAGTAGTTTTCTCCTCTGGTTCTCTTTCTGGTGGCTCTCCCTCTCTCCGGTTCTTTCTCTACTTTGGATATCCGGCTTCGCCTGCTCCCATCAGCTACCTACCTCAAGAACGCCACTACAGCTGCTTCCTCCGGACCTTCTCAAGCTGCTTCACTCATCGGAGGGTTTTTTCTGCCTGAACAGGCTTTTTCCCTTCGCTACTGTCTGATCGTGGGAAGGGGGCCCCAGGTTTGCTATACTTTAGCGCTCACTGTGGCTTCCTCTCGAGACAGATACGTTCTACACAAAAAGGAGAAGGACTATCTCTCTCACAGGCAACTACAACCGGAGGATTTGGAATCCGGTGAGGAGAGTGGGGAGGAACGGGAGTTGGCGGAATCGTCCAGTCGGGACAGATGGACCCGCACGATGCCTGCCTCTGGTGCCTCAGTGAGGACCACGCCACGGACGATTGTGACGATTGCCAGTCGATAACTTTGAAGACCTTGCGGGAGCGTATGAAGAAGCTTTCTGTCGGTAAGGTGTCCAAGCCCCGGAAGTCGAAAATCCACTGGGCTTTTGACTGACGACGATTCGAGGGGCGACGCCGCATCGTCGGTGTAAGTCCAGGGGGTCTCGATCCCGGAGTGGGTCCTGCCATTCCTCTGCCTCTTCGAGGCACTCACGGAAGCGCAGTCATCGGTCGCCTTCCCCGTCCTCATCCGAGGACTCTGCCCGTCGGCGGGTTGCTTGTCCCACCAAGCATTCCACTCCTGCGGAATGGGATTCATTCCGTAAGGAGATGATGGCGATTTTTCACTCGCAGGGCTCCATTCCGTCTGCGCCGTTGAAAGACGGTGGCAGGGAATGTGCTAGAGACATTGTGCGCATGCCTTCGGGTTCGAGCGGTCGTCGCGATCACCGGGAACCTTCGAGGTCCCGGTCGGACAATGTGGATCGCTTTAGCCATGCCTGCTCCAGGTCCCGGTCCTCGACGCCATCGAGACCGTCGGAGCCTGTGAGGTCTTCGAAGAAGACGTTGACGCCTTCGGCGTCGAGACCGTCGAAGGTCTCTCTCGAGGCTCAGCCTCCGAGGAAGCCATCAGCATCGAGGCTGTCGAAGGACACGCTCGGGGCTCCACCCTCAAGGCGTGTATCGAAGCCATTGGAGCAACGCTCGATGCCGATTAAATCGATGCCTTTCGAGGAGGATTTCTCAGAGGTGGCCCGGAGACCGGTGGAAACCCAGAGGAAGGCTCCGGCCAAGTCCAAACACGTGCCCTCATCCAGGGATTTATTCCAGCCTCTTGACTATATTTCTGAGGTGGATGAAGGGTCTGGTGATGGTATGGTTCCTGAGGAGGTTCCTGATGACCTATTATCTGGTCATAGCCAGTTAGAAGACCTGCGTCAGTCTTTGCACAATGCCAGTGGTCTGGACACCTCCCCGGAGGTTCAGTTTGGCAGGCCTGAGCCGGGTACGCATGCTGAATCCTCGTACCGGCGCCTCATGTCGAGAGTCACAGAATACTTGGGGTGGTCTGCGCCACCAGGAGATTTTCTGCAGGATGACATGACAGACATCTTGGACCAAGGTCCACCAACTGACTGCCATTCCATATGGCCTTGCAAAGAATGGTGGCTACGTCTTGGACTGCTCTGGAGAGTCTCCCAGCAGTGGGCAAGTCTTTGCTGTAAAAATACTGTCCTGCCAGTAGCGACCCCAGCTACTTGACTACGCACCCTACTCCGGAGAGTTTGGTGGTGCAGGCGGCTACGTCCCCAGCAAAACAGGCGTCGTACCCTACCATCCCTCCTGATAGTGACGACAAACGTTTTCATGGCTGGGCGAAGAAAGTGTTTTCTTCAGGGGGTATGGCTTTACAGGCAGCCAACTCAGTGTGTGCCTTAGCACGTTTCATTCATACTCTGTGGAATTATGTCTCTTTGGTGGCTGAACATATTGCCGAAGGGGAGGAACGGGATGGCTTTCTTGCTCTTGTTCAGGATGGCAAGAATGCCATGTGTGAATCCGTTCAGTCGGGTCAGGTCTGGACGTGGCATATTGTGTCAGCCAGTCCATGGTGGCGAGCACCGTAATGCGCAGATTTGCGTGGTTGCGGAAGTCGGGGTTTGCTCCTGATGTGCAAGCCCGGTTTCTCAACATGCCCTTTGATGGTGAACATCTTTTTGGCAGCAAGGCTGACGAGAGCCTTGAGAAGTTGCAGACCTCCAAAGCTGCAGCGAAGTCGTTGAGCGCTGCAGTTCGCCAACCTCCACCTTTTCGTCCTAGGGGACAGCAATGGAGGGGAGGTTCCTTTCAGTACTACTCTTCCTTTGGTAGATCGAGAGGGGCTGCAAGTCAAAGGGGCCACCATAGGAGTGCTAGAGGTGGAAAACAAGGTACTCGAGGTGCCAGAGCCGCTCGGGCAGTTGCCTCTTTACCCTCAGGCACTGCCACAGTCGCTTCAGCTCAGTCATGAGGCTATGTCCCATGGTTCGTCGGTTGGGGGAAGGCTGGCGCAGCATCTTGTAGAATGACGTGCCATTACTTCAGATGTGTGAGTTCTGGAGATCATAGCCCACGGCTAGTGTCTTTCTTTCCGGCAGAGGCCTCACGACAATCCACCAGGGAATCTCTCTTTGAAGAGTCCGGATCCGCTCCTTGCGCAGGGAATCAAATCCCTGTTGGAGAAAGGCACCGTAGAACTGGTGCCTGTAGCGGAGAGGAACAAGGGATGGTATTTCCCCTTATTTTTTATTTCGAAGAAAGACGCGGGATTGAGACCCATAATGGACTGTCAGGGATGGCACTCTATTAAGAGTGGCACAGGACACCCAGAAAGGGTTTGGGTGGTTGTGCCAAATAAAGTGGACAGATAAGAACACACACAGCGGAAAGGAAAGAGAACGAATAGTAGGCAAGAGTAGCAAGGGAAAAGATACAGAATAAATACCTTCTTGGGGTGTATGCAGATATAGGAAAAGAGTATTCCACGAACCTTGGAAATACTCTAGCCTTCTGCACAGTTTGCTATAACAGAGGGCCACGCTGTTTGCTCATGACTTGGAACAGCAGCTATGGGTGTCTGTAATGTAGAAACGAGACAAGGGAAGGGGCAGAGGTTGATTGATGGGAACCAACAGTCAAGCTCTGTACAAAAGGGTCTACAAACAGTACAAGAGAAGATACTACAGACAAATCCAGGAAAGGAGGTGATAGCAAACTAGCAGAAGGAAATGAAGGGAAAGTCGTGTAAAAGGATAGGATAGCAGAGGACAGTAAGGAACAAGGTTGAGAGCTCAGAGGAGCTGGAAAGCAATGAGTAAGCCCACAGGAGTAGGACTGTAAGGTAGAAAGCCCAGAGGAAAAGGGCTTAGGGCAGCAGAGTAAAGCATACTGCACGGCAAGGATCCCATAAGGGCCGGGCAGTAAGGAGTGAACCCTGAGGGACAGGGCCGCTGAACATAGAAGGTAGCAGAGGACTGTAAAGGGCTGCTAGGCCGAGAACCCAGCGGAAAAGGTAGGTAGTAGGCAGCGGAGCGTGATAAGCTGCAAAGTAGGAAGGCCCAGAGGACAAGGGCTGTAGGTAGCCAGAGTGAGGTAGGCTGCAGAGCAGGGAGCCCAGAAGACAAGGGCTGAAGGCAGCCGGAGTGAGGCAGGCTGCAGAGCAGGGAGCCCAGAGGACAAGGGCTGAGGCTGGAAAGCAGCAGAGCGTGATCAGCTGCAATGTAGAGAGCCCGCAGGGCAAGGGCGGAGGCTGGAAGGCAGCAGAGCGTGATCGGCTGCAATGTGGAGAGCCCGGCAGGGCAAGGGCGGAGGCTGGAAGGCAGCAGAGCGTGATCGGCTGCAATGTGGAGAGCCCGGCAGGGCAAGGGCGGAGGCTGGAAGGCAGCAGAGCGTGATCGGCTGCAATGTGGAGAGCCCGGCAGGGCAAGGGCGGAGGCTGGAAGGCAGCAGCGCGTGATCGGCTGCAGTGTGGAGAGCCCGGCAGGGCAAGGGCGGAGGCTGGAAGGCAGCAGAGCGTGATCGGCTGCAATGTGGAGAGCCCGGCAGGGCAAGGGCGGAGGCTGGAAGGCAGCAGAGCGTGATCGGCTGCAATGTGGAGAGCCCAGAGGAGCAGGGCTGTGAGGCAGGGAGCCTGGAAGGCTATGGCTGGAGGCAGCAGGGTGGAGCAAGCAACAAGGCAGGGTCCCAGCAGGAGTGAAGGTAAACAGCATACAAGATCCGTAGGAAGACGCAAAAGGTGGAGGAAGGACTCTCAGATGCAAGAGGCTGAGCCACTGCAGGCAGCAGCCTTTATACTGCCTAGCCCAGCACAGAGGCAGGCTAATTGGTTGCACCTGACTAAGCACACCTGCAGGCAATCGGCCACCTCCCTTTCTGTTCCTGGGCTGGTGGAAGCAGGGCAAGTCCCTAGGGCTTCTGGGTGGTGTAGTTCCTTTGATGACCAATAGGAACAGCCAGGAATCGATGCTTGTAGCCAGGTGCATTGTGGTATACGTAGTTTGTGGGAAAAAATAATAAAGCACCAAAGTCTCGCAAATGGGAAATAAAGTTCCCAAAGTAAATATAGATGGATCCAAGAGTCTTTTGCAAATAAATGATAAACAAATAGTCCATATTGAGGGTAAATGGATGCGCCCATGGCGCAGGCATGACATGGACTTGCGTGGTTTGAACAAGCTCCTCAGGAAGGACAAATGGTTAATCTCTCTCAAGTCCTCCAGGCCCTTCAACTTCAGGACTGGTTGGTGTCTCTCGACCTCAAGGATGCTTACTTTCATGTGCCGATCCATCCCAAGCACAAGAAGTACCTGAGGTTTGCGGTTGGCAACTCGCACTTTCAGTTTCGGGTCCTGCTATTCGGATTGACCCCCGCCCGAGGGTTTTCACCAAGCTCATGGTGGTGGCAGCGTAACTCAGGAAAGGGGGGATTCACGTCTACCCCTACCTGGACGATTGGTTGATCAGGGAGTGCTCTCCCGAGCAAGTCCTGGATCATCTGTCAGTCACCTTCCACTCCCTTCACATGCTGGGCTTCTCCCTCAACTTAAAGAAGTCCCACTTGACGCCAACTCAGCGGCTCCGGTACATCGGAGCAGTGCTCGACACATCCCTGGGGCAGTGTTTCCCTCCCCAGGTGAGGGCTCATCACATTCTGCAGATGGTGCACAAGTTTCAACATGCCCAGAGTCTCCTGGCGTTCGAGTTCTTGAGGTTGCTCGGCCTCATGGCATCCTGCATTCTTCTGGTGCCAGAGGCCAGGTTGCGGATGAGATCTCTGCAATGGGCTCTCAAGATGCAATGGTCACAGACCTCCGGCAGGATGTCAGACCCCGTTCAGGTGCCGCCCTCGGACGCCCAGGACCTTCTGTGGTGGGCCGTCGAAGACAATCTGATGAAGGGGGCTCCATTTTGGCTACCCTGCCCAGAGGTGACGATCGTGACGGACGCATCCCTCACGCCAACGAGTTGACAGTCGGCGGTCGTTGGTCTCCGTCGGAGTCCAGACTCCATATCAATCTGTTGGAGCTGAGGGCCGTCAGGTTTGCCCTGAAGGCTTTTCTGCCGACTGTGCGAGGGAAGAATTTCCTGATTCTGACGGACAACACATTGGCCATGCACTACCTCAACGAAAATGGGGGGCAGGGTCACTTCCTCTGTGCAGGGAGGCGATGCAGCTCTGGTTCTGGCCCATCCAGCAGGAAATTTCAATCTCGGCAGTTCATCTGGCCAGAGACTAAAACGAGACGGCGGACTCTCTGAACAGGCAGAGCGCGATCTCTCACGAGTGGGAGCTGGCTCAGGAGATTCTCCTGGAGATCTTCGCCCTTTGGGGGACCCCACAAATGGATCTCTTCTCCTCCAGTGTCAACCGGAAGTGCGAGAGGTTTTGCTCGCGGGAATTTCCTCCGAGAGGAGCCTTGGGGGGCGCGTTCGTGGTAGAGTGGTCCTTCCCACTACTGTACGCGTTTCCTCCAGTCCCCGTCATCCCGCAAGTGCTGCGGAGGTTACAGAGTTTAGGTTCCCGGATGATCCTCATTGCTCCGGCATGGGCCCGGAGAACGTGGCACCCAGACCTTCTCGACTTGTCCATCTGCCCTCCATGCCGTCTTCCCTACCGAGACAATCTGCTCTCACGGGAGGGGGGGGGGTCTGGTTCTCCATCCAGAGGTCAAATCCCTCAACCTTCATGTTTGGCTTCTGAAAGGTTGAGGTATAAGGATTGGGACCTCCCTGAAGACGTGATGGAGGTGTTGCTTTCGGCCAGACGGCCTGCAACAAAGTCCCTGTATCATTGCCGTTGGAGAAAGTTCTGCGAGTGGTGCAGGGTTAAGAATTTGGTTCCTTTTTCATGTGACATTCCTGTGGTTCTGTCTTTTTTGCTTTCTTTAGCCAACAAGGGCCTGCAAGTGGGTACCATTAAAGGTTACCTGGCGGCGCTGTCCATATTTAAGCGCTTGTCTGAGGAGTGTTCTCATTTCAAACTTCCTTTAATTTCTCAGTTTCTGAAAGGGCTCACTAATGTGTTTCCACCGTCGCCTTTCAAGGTGCCCGGTTGGGATTTGAACCTTGTTCTAAAATTCCTTTTGGGTGCTCCGTTTGGGCCTTTACATTCTTGCCCTTTGAGACTGTTAACCCTTAAAACTGTATTTTTAGTGGCGTTACTTCCGCTTGCAGAGTGAGTGAGTTGCAGGCACTTTCTGTTAAGCCACCCTTCGTGGTGTTTCATAAGGACAGGGTTGTCCTTAGGGTTCGTCCTTCCTTTCTTCCGAAAGTGGTGTCGGAATTTCATTTAAGCCACAAGGTCATTCTTCCGGCATTTTATCCTCCTCCGCATCCTGGTAAGGAAGAGGAGAAGCTCCATAGGTTGGATCCTAGGAGAGCTTTAAGTTTCTATATTTCACACATGTTCCGCCGGGTCAGAGTGGATGATCAGCTCTTCATAGGTTACGCTGGAAGGCGTTTGGGACAAGCTGTTACTAAGCAGACTTTGTCTAGATGGATTATCTTGGCAATTTCTGAATGTTACCGATTGGCGGGTAAGGACCCTCCGGTAGGCTTAGGGGCCCATTCTACTAGGGGTATGGCTGCCTCTACTGCCCTGCAGAGGGGTGTTCCTATTCGTAACATATGTGAAGCAGCCACATGGGCTGCGGTCCATACTTTTGTAAGACACTACTCCCTAGATTCTATCCATGGGCAGGATCTGGCCTTTGGCAAGGCGGTCCTTTACTCTGCAATTTGATTGGGCATTCTAAATTTCTATATTCTAAATTCTTTTCCCGCCTCCATACGTTGTTACTGCTTTGGGAGTCTGTCATGGATATGGAATATGTCAGAGGACCCAATCCCCTCTAAGAACAAG
Organism: Ambystoma mexicanum; assembly: GCF_040938575.1. Classification (NCBI taxonomy): domain Eukaryota; kingdom Metazoa; phylum Chordata; class Amphibia; order Caudata; family Ambystomatidae; genus Ambystoma; species Ambystoma mexicanum. The sequence goes on from NC_090938.1 coordinate 506,100,053, forward strand.
TTACTTTCTTACCTGGTAACTTTCTTTTGATGGGATGGTCGGACGACGTATTCCATATCGCTCCCTCCCTACCTGCCCCGCTACAGAATTTCTTATGCGATTGCAGCTTACGTTTCCGCAAGGCTTTCTGTGGTCATACTGGCAGAAGATTGGTGCCACATGTTCTGGGAAAAAACTATAACTGAGGCTACGGGCGTCGTGCGTCCTACTTATAACATCCGGTGACGTTGGCTGGATGGAGGCCCTCGAGGACCGCGTATCGACGTCATGGACGCAGAGGCCAAAACTTTTCCGAAGCAGCACAGCTGTGGTGATTACCTGTCATAGATATGGAATACGTCGTCGGACCATCCCATCGAAAGAACATTACCAGGTAAGAAAGTAACTTGTTCTTCTCAAGGAAGATGTCTCAAAGGTTCCCAGCATCTTATGTACCACAAGTCCCTATGATGTGGGGCTTTTGAAACGGATAGGAGCAGTGAAAATAAACCTGAGGCCAGGAGCCATTTTACCACGAGTTAGGCAGTACCCACTATCGAGAGAGGCAGACAAATGTATCTATGAGACCATTGCAGCACTAGTGAATTAGGGCATCCTAGTGCCATCAGAATCACCATGCAACACAGCTGTGTACCCTGTCAGAAAGGCGACAAGGAGGGGAGGGGGGAATCATGGCGTTTTATACAGGACTTGCACCCTCTTAACCACATTGTAGAAGCAGAATTTCCTTTAGTTCCAAACCCAGACACAATTTTGTGTAGCATCCCCACGGAAGCTGCCTACTTCACGGTCATATATTTGAAGAATGAATTCTTCTCTATGCCATTACACCCAGACTCACAGGACTTAACATCATTTCTATATAGAAATAAGAAGTGGAAACATTGAAGACTTACTCGAGGGTACTGTGAATCACCTTCCATATTCAACAGGGTACTTCAAATGGACTTAGGCAACATACGGATGGAGAGCACGGTTATACAGTACATAGATAACATATTGATTTGCAGAAAGACAGAGGAACAGTGTTGAAATGATTCAGTAGACCTGTTGACAGTACTAGCAGAAAAAGGGTACAAGGTAGTGTGAGAAACCTGAGGGTATTCTCCCAGGTAAACCTTAGGAAACCCTTATTCAGGTAGCCTGAGGAGGGCTAGCGCCCTCAGATCCCAACCCTGCGGGTGGACGAGCGAGGATCACCTGGGTAGGGGAACCCAGGGTTATGCTCAGGGGAAACCCCCAGTTGAGATGCAGTATGTTACTGGGGAAGAAGATGAGGAGAGTGTGATTCATGGGCTGTGCCACATCTGCCCCCCCCCTTCTTCCCATTGAATCTCTTACCCAAATCCACCGACCCCTCTGTATATAACCTATTCCTTAGGATATCAAACCCTGTCAGATTCAGAAACCCTCTTGCCCAAAACCCCTGTAGTCCTGTGCCTTACCCGCATGCAACCGGTCATTCTTTTCCACGCCACTCTGGTCACTGTTTCCCGCACTCCATTTCTGTTCAGACAAAACATTGCCATTCCCACAATTCCCCCTGTTTACTCCATGCTAATAATCCTGGTCATTCCCATTTGCCCCACAAACCCTACCAATCCCGTCCCTCTGTTATCTTCTGAACACCCAATTTACTATGACAGAACACTACTGTTCCCACAATCCCCTATGTTGTGTTCTTCATCCCGGTCATTCCAGGCAAAGTCAGGCAATTGACTTAAATCACACACACCTGACAGCCCTTCTTTTTCCACACAGGGATAAAAGGTGGAGCAAGAGAGTACAGTATGAGCAAGGCGAGCACGGCAGACATCACGACGGCGCAACTACACAGACACAGCAGTTCAAGAGAAGAAAGGTGGCAGGAATCGAGAGGGTTGTGAGGAGAGAAGTGACCTTCTCACCTCACCACGGAACTTTCATTGAAGAGCCTAAGACCGCGAACAATAGCACTAGTGTCTTGCAGCAGATGTCAACGGTATACAAGGCAAGCTTATGCCGATAAGCAGGACCGAGGGAAGCTCCTGTGCCCGTGGTATTGGCCTTGACTCCAGGAAAGCCAAAAGCCAAGCAGTTCATCACCGCCAGTGAGTCGAGGGGAGAATCAATAAGAACTGGGCTCTGTTGAATGAGAAACGCAAAATGGCAAGTTTGAACCAAGTTAAATCAACTGTGTAAAGAACTGTAAAAGTGTTAAGGGAGACCAGCTGCAGAGGCAAAGACGGCACCACGTGGGTGCTAATTCAAGAGACCCTGGTCGATACCCCATCTGAGTGAAACTACGGGTACCAGAACGCCGTAGGAGAGTCTCCAAAAAAGGTCACAGTGGTCATGCAGGAGCTCTAGTAAAATCCCCGTACAATTGAAAGACTTGGATCTGCAAACTATGTGAAAGTAAGGGAAGTGAATCCCGCATTGAGAGAAAGCAAGGGACGTGAATCCCGTAACACTTGAAAGTAAAGTGAATGTGAAGAAGAGAGATCCGATCCAGACGGAGGGAGATCCAGGGGTTTGTTTATTCAATTGTATTGTGCTCCTGACCCGTAGGTATCAGGGCGCAGGGTTACAAGGAGATTCACAGCTTAGTTACGAAATAGAGCAGCATCTATACATTACATTCTTTACATTACATAATTACACAGTAGATCAGCAGATATATACATGAAATCGGCGGAGAAGAGCGGTTATTGTTGTAGATTATACATTGTGGAGGTTTTACATATAATGGGCAATTTTAGTGATCAGTAGATTTGAGCCAATTAATGCCGTTGGATCAAAAACTCAGATAAGATTGGTTTTCGCGGATAGAGGGTGGCATGGAGTTCCAAAGCTGGGCTGCTTTAATCGGAAAACTGCTACCACCTACCTTGGAGAGTTTAAAACTAGGGATGAGGAGGCAATTAGTGTGGGCTAGTCTGGATGGTCTGGTGGAAGTCCTTCTGTGGAATCTCTCTATTAGATGGTACAGCATTATTCAGGGATTTATTGGTGAGTGAGGCCATTTTCGATCTGTGGAGAGCCAATTATTTTGTCGCCTGGTTTCAGTGATATGTTCTCTCCTGGCCACTCCAAGGGCATTATTTTAAAGTATTTGGATTTTTCTGATGATTGATTTGCTGGAGCCAGAATAAAGGGCATTACAATAGTCAAGCCTGGACAGAATGAGAGCTCTGGCCAGGATAATCCAACTGTTGTTAGAAAGGAAGGGTTTGCCAGTTCTTATAAGTTTGCACGTATAAGCAGTAGTGGAAGCCAGGGTGTTGGCTTGTTTGGTGAAGCAGAGGGTTGAGTCAAGGTAAAGGGGTGAAGACCTCACCCAAATATTGGCAGTCAAGAGAGGTCTGAGCCGACTGAGGGAGATCCAGGTGTGAAGCTTTTGCACAAAAGTTAATTGGAGAAGAACTGTCATATAATTTGTGGAATGAGATATGTAAGAAGGGTCAGCCCCAAGAAGAGGGGGACCAAGGGGTGAAGCCTTCACCCTACGTGAAACTGTGACAAACAATTGAGAAGGGTCAGTGCCCAGAAGAGGGGGACCTAGGGGTGAACCAATCACCCAGCATGGGTATTGAGAAAGACAATGGACAACAGAAATTACTGAGGTATTTGATGAGCTGAAGGAAGCAATATGCACCAGTGTTAGGGATCCTAGATTATCAAAGAGAATGGGCCTCATTACAAGTTTGGCAGTAGCCTTGTTGGTAAAACCGGTAGGCTGCCGCCAAACTTGAGAAATTTTCCGGCCCCTGGCAATGGGGAAATACAGGGCAACTACAATACTGGCGGACCCTGTATTTGCCCATTGCCAGGGGCCAGAAACTTTTACTCCCAATTCCCATTTGAGCCCCATAGGGCTCAAATGGGAATGGGGAGGCCGGTAGCAACGGCACCATTCAGAATGGTGCCGATGCTACTGGCAGTATCTGCTAGCAGATGCCGGAACACCTGACGGCTCTTTACTTTCCCCATAGGGATAAAAGGCAGAGCACGAGAGTACACTACGAGCAAGGCTGAAAGCATGAAGAAACAGCTATACCGAACCGGCATTTCAAACAGAGGAGAAAGGCAGTGAGACCTGGAGGAACGACAAAGAGGAATCTGTCCTTACTCTTTTCAACTCAGACCCGCAAAGCCCCAGAAAGGGAATTATAAGACCAGAAAATACAGCTGACGTGTGGAGTGACAGATGTCAACGGTGCATGGGGGCCGCCTGCATTGATAACGCAGGCCGGGAGGCACACTGGCTACCATGGTACCATCCTTTACTCCAGAAGCAAGCCAAGCCAGTGGACTGAGCGCAATTGGTGAGTTTGAGGAAGCTGATATTAAAGTAAACTGTGTTCAACCCAAGATGGCAAGTGGCCACATTAGATGAATGCAAGAACTTGGGAACAAAGAACTTGTGTGTGTTTGAACTTTTGAGAAAGCCCAGATAAGGGCCAGCTGCAGAGTGGTCAGATGTGATAGGAGTGCTCATTCGAAGGACTCTCGCTGGCCCTATTGTGTTGAACCTACAAGTACCAGAAGGCCCTAGGAAAAGGATGGTGTAAGGTGTCAGAGTGGTCCTAAAAGGGTCACATTAAATCCCTTGTACACTCGAAAGTCTCTGACCCATTGTAAAAAAGAAAGCTAGGGGAAGGGAGACCTTGCTTTCTGATGAAAATGTGAATACTGTGAAACAAGGCAAGTGTGAACCCAACGGAGGGATGCCGAACGAAAGCTAGGAGAAGGAAACACAGCTTTCTGACGAGATGAGTAAAACATGAACTGTGTTAAAGATGGCTATGTGAACCCGATGGAGGGAGGCCAAGGGGAAAATGAAGACAAGTAAAATCCTGTATCATGATACAGCAAAGTGAAATGTGAAATTGGCAAATGTTAACCTGGCGTAGAGATGCCTGCGAGTTGGGGTGAAGAGTAATACACCTGTGAACGTTGTGTTGACAAGAGTGAACCCGGTTGAGGGTTATCCGCAGCGGGAAGTCGTTTGAAAGACATTTAAGGCTCTTGAACATTGCGAGCTGCATTGTGTGAAAGGCTTTAGTGAACCCGATGGCCGGTGCACCAAGTTGCAAGAATGATCCCAGCCCGGCAGAGGGAGATCCAAGGGGCAAAGAACAATCGCCCAAGGTGCAAGATTACAGAAGGAACTTTTGTCTGTAGTTTTGAACCAGCAGGCCTTCTCAGGCAAGAGACTTTGTAACAAAGAGACTTGGCGCCTGAAGGTCCTGGTATTGTTGAACTTGAATTGTGAACCTCATGCTGGAGAGGAGAGGCCCAGGAGTGTGCTGTGCTCAGAAGTCCCACCTTGTCCTGTGCTAAAAACTTGGGGAAGGGAGATCCAGCCATACCATCCTGATATCATTTTATGAACACTTCTTTCTTTTCTGGTGAACATTACCCCATACTCTTTTTGTAACTTAGTGGTAAGGATTGGCAATCGTTTTTTTTAGTATAGGCCTCTTTTTATTTTACAAGACGCCACGAGGAGTGTCTTATTATTATTTGATGGTCGTAGCTTGCTCCCATCTTAGATTTAGGTTTAGATTATAATGGGTTAGCTAAACACCTAAAGTTCAATAAACACCCTTGAACAGTGATCACTTGTGTCTGTCTTTACTGTTGCCACGATGTGTTCCTCACAACACTCAGAATGAGGCAAAGCAATGAGGAAGCAGCAGTTCCAAGATGACAGTTTAATACAAGGCGAAAGACGGCAAGACTGAAGAGGATTGCAAGGAGGGAAGTGCCCTTGACCTTTTCACCGAAAAACCGCAACTTTCATGAGCCTTCAGTAATAGGCAACGTAAGACCCGGAATCAAAGCTGAAGAATCCTGCATGGTGTGTCAGAGGTTCCCGGGGCTCTCCTGCATCGATAGAAAGGCGGGGAGAATCGTTTGCTTTACAACAAAGCAGCTCCAGTGAAGTCAGCACAGCCGGTAAGTTGGGGAGACTGATACAGAACGGCCTGTGTTGAAGCCAAGGTTGCAAGCGGCAACATTGTATACAGAAAACTGAAGAGAACCGTGTGTGAAGTGTATGCGGCAAGCGGCACGAATATGGAGATTTCAAGTCTCAAGACCAACGCCAATACTTGCTTTGACCAATACACGTCTAGCACTCACTGCATAACACTAACCATGTCCACCTCCCTACCACAAGTACTACACTACAAGTACTACCACAAGTACACTTTATACTACCCACAAAATTCCTCCCTGCATTTCTGCACTTCAACAACACAGCTAATACAAAACAAGGGACCCTACCTAACGCTAACTGCCTACTCACTCCTACCCAATGGATCCAAAATGTGCTACTCGGCCTACACCTAATCTACCTTGTCCTCCTAGCCTAAAGAATACTAGACTAAGATCTCGACTTGTAAATACCCAGCATCACTTGACCCACCCCTCAAAAAAAGCTGAGTATAAAGAACTCGCATTAATCCTGAAGACTGGTGCAGGCCTACAACCACTGGGGATAACTCTGTACCTACTGGCCCACTCCCTTCGCCTACTCTAGACTCCATGCATAACAAGACTCGTCACCTTCTAACCCCTACACATGCACCTACCATCGATAATAGTAGCTCACCTATAGACATACCTAACTCTGATGACCTAGCCATTAAGGGTGCATTTATTAACGCTAGATCGCTCATCGCGCATGCGCTGGACATTGTTGACCTCATCTTGACCAACAAATTGGACTTCTTAGCAATCTCGAAAACTTAGTTGCATGCAGCAGCTGGTCCTGCTTTCTCACTGGCCATTCTGGAAAATTACACTATCTTCAGAACGGACAGAGTAACCTCTAGGGGTGGAGGAGTAGCATTCATTGCTAAAAAACAACTTGGTTTAAGAGAACGCCCCAACCAACGGTTCCCTTCGGGGGAACTCCTTTCCATGAAACTACCTCCCACTGCCTCCTGCACCTTGTCCATCCACCTTATTTATAGACCTCCAGGTCCAACTTCATCACTTGAGGACAATATCACATAACTCTTCACATACAACACTAAACCAGGATCTAAAATGATCTTACTTGGAGACCTAAATTTAGGCCTCAACGACCCCAAAGACGACAATGCTTCAGCCTTAGCCAATGCCATCACTGAACTAGGCTTTCTAAGCCGCATCACTAACCCTACCCATAACAAACGTAGAACACTGGATTGGCTAGCAGACTTATACTGTAATATAAAGATTCTCTCTAATACCCCTTGCGCCTGGTCTGACCACCATGTGATCACCTTCACTATTCAGGATAACCTTATCCTAGACTCGGGCCCCAGCATGGCACCATCAGCACTCCCTAGAAACGAATGCAACATTACAGCCGAGAGATTATTGCCGCTATTACACCCCATCATTAGTCATGCTAACATGGACCCAATCATCAATGGTAGAATTATACAACCAAACCCTATTACAGGCTGTAGACAAAGTAGCACCATTAAGAATTTGTAAATCTAATCAGCTTCCACACTTAAACACGTAGTAAACAACTAACCTGAAGAATATGCGTAGTACCAAGAGAGAGCAGCAGAAGGGAACTGGAAAACAAAAACTACGTTAATGAACAAAGAAGAGTTCACCACCGCCTCGAACAACTACAAAGTTGCCATCCACCAAACCAAAAGTGCCACCTATAACGAAAGAATTACAAATGCAAACTCGGGTACCAAAGAATTGTTTGCTATTCTTAGAGAATTAGAATCTCCTGTGCCGCCACAAGAATCTTGCACTAAAGACTCAACTTGGTGCACAAATAACCAAAAAGCCCTGCTGGACAAAATCACACTTCTTAAAACAAAAATGGAAGTAATAAAATATAGCTGCCAATTGAAACACAACTTTTTGAGTCAATAGAGCCCACTACGAATCTGCTCACTCCCTTTGACTTTTCCCCCGTCTCTGTATAATAATTTCAAGCCATAAACCATCAAACCTGCCCAGCTACAGTCATTAAAGATGTGGTAGAGGAGCTTGCTCCGTTCATCACTTCCCTAATAAATGCATCCTTCGAAAAAAGTACCTTCCTGACTAACCTTAAAGATGCTTGGGTCCTCCCACTACTAAAAAACCTATGCTAGACCCTAACACCGCTACTAATTATCGGCCCATAAAAACTGGACCTTTCTAACTCAAAATCTCGAACAGGGTGGCCTACCTACAAATTCAAAACTACTTAGAATCTAACAAACTCCTGGGCCGTTGCCAGTCAGGCTCCAGACCAGGTCATGGCACAGAATCAGTTCTTATAGACTTAAAAATACAAATGGATGAGCTAAAAGACAAAGGTAACTTGGCACTCCTTCTCCTACTAGACTTATCTGCGGCCTTTGACCTGGTCAACCACAATGTCCTATGCAAATACCTGACATCGGCAGCACACTTCTCCACGAAACCCTCTTCATGGATCCAATCCTTCCTCTCCAACAGAACAATTAGGGTATTCGCTCCCATGGCATCTGCCATCCCAGCCCCAGTCTCGTGTGGAGTACTGCAGTGTTCCTGTGTTTCCCCTACTTTGTACAAAATGTTTACGAAGCCACTCTTTGACCACCTGGACAATTTGAGTGTCACCTACACCGACTATGCAGATGACACCCAAATCCTCATTCCTATCACAGGTTCCCATGACATTGACTCTAAACTACTTAATGAAATATATCAAACCATACAGGCTTGGATGGCCATCCACGGCCTCTGTCTGAACGACGATAAAACAGAGATACTCCTTATCTGATCTCAGAACCGACTAAACAAACTAAACGACCATTATATTAATGTTTAGATAATAACTAAACTTATTATCGATAACATTAATATGAAAGTCTCAAAAGAAGTTAAAACTCTAGGTATCTACCTTGACTTGGCCCTCTCGCTAACTAAACAAATTAATGCAACGGTTTATGCAACGGCCTATACTTCCCAACTTATCACTGCCTGCAGACCTTTCCTCTCATCTGACAGTTGCATTACCCTAGCCAGAGCCCTCATATTATCCAGATTGGACTATTGCAATGCTCAGTATTTTGGTACGAACAGCCGTAACAATGCCTTAAGAACGGCCCTTAATATCCCCAGAGCCAACCACATTAGTTCTGCAAGACAAAAGGTCCACTGGCTCCCAGTGCAAGATAGAATCGCCTTCAAAACCTTATCACTAACACACAAGTGCCTCTCTAACACAGCCCCTAAATATCTAGCTAACAAATTCTCAAAATATCAAACTAACAGACCTACTAGATCCACACAGGTAAATCTACTAACGATACCAAGATTCAAATTACAAAAAGCAGGGGGTAATAGCTTCCCAGTATTTGCTGCTCTGTTTGGACCTTGCGAAAAAAACTGAAAACGTGGCTCTTTGCACAGGAACGGTAACGCATCCTCTATCCCCGATCACAATTGTATCTGTACTGTGCTAAATGTATGTCTTGCTATGTATTTTCATGTACCACGTACGTAATTAACCTAATGTAACGAAACTGTAACTCGCAGAAAATGCACCCAAATACCTGTGGGTTAGGTGCGCTCTACAAATTAATGAATAATTAATTAAAACAGCAGATGAGTGACTAAACATTGAAGTCAAGGTACAATACCATATGCAACTGAGAGGTGGCAAAGGTTCAAAGGAAAGGAATTGTGAAATCAAAGTGGTCCTGTAAAGGGTCAAGCCAAACCCTGTGCACATTCAAAAGTCTTTGATAGTTGATGCTAATTGAAATTGGTCCGAGCCAGACTGAGGGAGCCTAATTGTGTTAAAAGGGATCTGAGCACGGCTGAGGAGGATCCGGGGTGAACTGTGAGTCACCCGAAAAACAATATCCTATAAACATTATGTTAAAGGGATCTGAGCCCAGCTGAAGGGAATCCAAGGGGATGAACAATGTATTAAAGTGATCTGAGCCCGGCTGAGGGGGATCCGGGGTGACTAGCGAATCACCTACATTAAGTACTTGTGAAAATCTGAAAGAGGAAAAGAACTTATTGGGACTAATTACTGGTCCTGCGGTAAGCCTGCCAGTGATACCGGCGGCTTGCCGCCGGGCCCGAAAAAAATGAACCAGTATCTCTATTATGGTCTGCCTACCGTGGCTGATGTGCCTGGCATGGTCAGACCTGCCGGGCACAGCGACTCCGGCAGGCAGACTCGTAGTGAGCCGATCTGGTAACAACAGTGCCTGTAGGCTTACCAGTACTGTTGTTACTGGCACACTTGTAATGAGGACCCATTGTTTATTTAGTCGTATCAGGCCCTTTGAATGAAGAGACTTTGATAAGCAAAGCAACTTGAGCACAGACGACCCTGGTGCTAATGAATGAACTGTATCCTCATGCTAAAAAGCCAGAGACTGTGCTCCATTCGAGGGAACCGCCTTGTCCTGTGCTGAAAACGTGGGGCAGGGAAGCCAACGGGCTGAACATACTGACATATCATTTTGTGAACACTTCTTTTTTTTTCATAACACTGTTTCCCACACTATTTGTATTTAGAGGTAAGTATTGGCAATAGGCTTATTAGTATAGGCCCTTTTATTAAAGCCACCACTACGACTGCGTTATTATTATTTGATGGTCGTAGCTTGCTCCCATCTGTAGATTTAGGATTAGGAAGAAACTGGGAACCCTGTTTGTAGTGGCGCTGGATTTTAAATATTGTCACCAGTTAAGGTGGTATGTCAGGCACGAGCAAATGATGAGTCTTACTATTTTGGTTTGAATGCATTGTTGGTTTATTGGCAGTGGGTTGCCACAATCTTAGAGCACATGTAGTGCCAATCACATGTCGAGTGCTGTGAGAAACCCGAAAGTGTCTCGACCGCTAGTCCCCAGAGATATGTCATCCAGGTGGCTAGGACACAGCCATCGCTATTGGATCTAGTTCCTGGGGGTGGACCAGTGGGGGAGGATCACCTGGGCGAGGGGTCTTAAGGGAGTGGAAGGGGGACAGCGAGAGTTGAGACCCGGTATCCCCTTTCTTGTAACACCTTTTCCCCATCCTACCGTGTAGGGTATTTAGAAGCTCTAATCCCGCTTTTCCCACACAAACACTTTCTTACACTGTAAGACACAACATACTAACACCAGAGCCGTTTACCTGACATGTCCCAACACACGGGCCAGGCAGAGTCAGTCAATTAACAATAACCAAGCACACCTGATGGCACTTTACCTTCCCCACAGGGATAAAAGACAGAGCACAAAAGCACACTTGGAGCAAGGCCGAACGCATGAGGAAACTTCTACACCAATGCGGCAGTTCAAACACAGAAGAAAGGCAGTGAGACCTAGAAGGACGACAAAGGGGGAATTGCCCTTGCTCTTTTCAACTCAGACCCGTGAAGCCTCTGAAAGGGAAATTTTAAGACCGGGAGTTACAGCTGGCGTGCAGAGCAGCAGATGTCAATGGTACACGGGGGCCTCCTGCATTGATAACGCAGGCGGAGAGGCAGGCTGTCTACCCTGGTACTATCCTTGACTCTGGAGATCCGAGAAGCCAACAGGTTCAGCACAGCCGGTGGGTCGGAGGAAGCTGATAACAAACCGAACTGGGTTGAGCCCAAGGTTGCAAGTGGCAACATTTTGAACGCAAGGAATTTGCAAGAGAATGAACTTGTGTGTTTGTTTGAACTTTAAATAAAGCTCAGTCGAGGTGCAGGTGCAGAAGGGTCCAGCGCCACCTGAGTACTCATTCGAAAGACTGACCGGTACCTGTTTTGAAACTACAAGCACCAGAAGGCCCTAGGAAAGGGTGGCATGAGGCGTCAGAGTGGTCCTAAAAGGGTCAGTTCAAATCCCTTGTACAATAGAAAGTCTCTGACCCGTTGCCAGGAGGAAAGCTAGGGGAAGCAAACCCTGCTTTCCAATAAGATTGTGAACTGTGCAATAAGGCAAGTGTGAACCCGACAGAGAGATGCCGAAAGAAAGCGAGGAGAAGGAAAACCCTGCTTTCTGATGAACATGGCAAAACGAACTGTGTTAAAATTACCTGAACTGTGTTAAAGAAGGCCATAGTGAACCCGACGGAGGGAGGCCCATTTTAACAAGGAGGATCCGAGCCCGGCAGAGGGATATCCTAGGGGTGAAGAGCAGTCGCCCAAGGTGCAAGATCAACGAGAGAACTATTATTTGTTTGTCATTTTGAATCAGCAGGCATTCCAAGGCAAGAGACTTAGGCCTTATTACACTGTAGGCGGTAAGGGTTTGCCGCCTTACTAGGAGGTCCCTTTGCGGGTTGGTACATTAACGCTTGCTTTTAGCAGACGTTAAAAAACGAACCCGCAAAGGGACCGGGGTGTTAATTACGGTACCGCAATTTGCGGTACCATAATTGGCGACTTCCCCATTCCCATTATGCCCTATAGGGCATAATGGGAATGGGGAAGGGCAATGGAGGAAGGAGGAATTACCGCCTTCCCAACCTTGGAATAGGGCGGTAATTCCCCTTTCCTCCAAGGCAGTACCGGTAAATTACCGGCATGAACCATGGCGCTAATAGCGCCATGGTTTACCGCCTACCGTGTAATGAGGCCCTTAGCCTCTTAATGTTTTAGATATCGTTGAATTGGAACTGTAACCCTCTAGAGGCGCAGGAGTGTGCTGTGCTCAGAAGTCCCGCCTTGTCCCGTGCTTAAAACGTGGGGAAGGGAGTCCAAGTAGTAAGACTCATCATTCGCTCCTGCCTGATGTACTACCTTAACTGGTGACAATATTTAAAATCCAGCACCACTACAAACAGGGTTCCCAGTTTCTTCCTATACCACACAGTATGGGACTACTTCAGCATTGTCCCACAGGAACCCATTGAACACATCACAGCCTACAGAACCAGATCAGCACAGGGATCCACGTTTCCTTCAATGCTCTTACCACTACCTCCTTTAGATTTAGGAGTAGATAGGTGTTTTTCAAACCCTTTTTTAAGTTCAATAAACACCCTTGCACTGTGGTCACTTGTGTCTGTCTTACTATTGATACCATGCCTTCCTTACAATGCCAACATGAATGGCGGACGGACTAACAGTGTTACTAGGAGCACTAATCCTAATACTAGTAGGACTGTGTGTGATTAAGAACTGCATTACACAATGTTGCAAAATGACTGAGAAACGATAGGGATGAAAGTGTTAGTGGATATAAACTTTGAAGAAAAGGACAAGATAGTGGAAGAGAGGAATAACCTGAGGGCATAGATACTATTGCCGACCAAGATGATAACATTCGACGATCCCTTTGACAACAAGTACTGGGCGAAATGGGTATGGTGCAACCTAGAAGGAGACTGCAGCTACATGACATGGAGTTTTGATGACCATGCAAATTACTACGGACATCTTGGAGGAGTAACAAAGATATGGCTTCCCAAACCAACAGTGACTAAGTATGGTGGTTTGGTCGACCAGAGGGGCGACTGAAGAGAGGGTCCCTGCAATGCCCCTTCTCACCTCCATGAACATGACAGCCCAAAGAGTCAAGAACGCATGAAGAAACTCACTGTTTGGACAGCCCCCACTAGGGCCAGTGACATCCACATATACGAACAGATATTAGATTTAAACCTTATCTAGTCAATGGGCCTCATTACGGATCCGGCGGTAACCCTGCCAGTGCTACAAGCGGGGTGCCCACGGACCCGTAATAATTGACTGGTGCCTGACTTCCTGATAACACCCCTACCCCCTCAGAAAAGCTATGCAAAGACCTGGCAGACCACTTAAAAAAAAACGATGACATCCGACAAACCATACAAAAGAGACCAACCAACCACAACATACCACCTAACGAACCTAACACGGAACCACAGCACAACCTCAAAAGCTTTCCTGAAATATCAGCAGAGGCATTTGCAATGCTGGTTAAACAAAGCAAGAAAGCTGGATCACCCATGGACCCATGTCCCCCAGACATCTACAAGTCAATCCTCGTGCAAGGAACGCCAGCAAAACACTATAGAAACCTTCTAAATCTATCACTAGCAACAGGGACTGTACCGAGGATCTTCAAATCAGCATACATCAAGCCACTCCTGAAAAACACAAGTTGCGACGTAGAAGACCGCTCCAACTACAAGCCAATCTCCAACATCCCTACACGGCAAAACTTCTAGAAACGTACGTATATAAAATAACACAAGAACACGTTGAAAAACACCACCTGCTAGATTAAGCTCAAGTCGGTTTCAGACCAGCAAGAGGAACGGAAACAGCACTATTATCCATCTGGGATGACTTCAAAACTAACGCAGACTCAAACACTGCCTCAGCCCTTATTCTACTCGACCTCTCTGCAGCATTTGACACAGTTAACCACGACACCCTGACCAAAAGACTAGAAGACATAGGCATAACAGGCACAGCACTTGTCTGGACCAAATCATTCCTAGCAGACAGAACAGAAACCGTATGGATTAAACCATTCAAATCCACTCCACGAGTTAACGACTGTGGAGCGCCACAAGGATCCTCACTATCTCCACTATATTTCAACATTTACCAGACTCCGGTCATCAAAATCTTCAAAAAATACAACATTACATGTTACAACTATGCAGATGATACTCAAATCATCTACAAAATCGAAGATACTGATACTGATCATTCAATCCTAATTGATTGTCTAAAAGAAATCTTCAACTGGATGAATGCCAACAACCTGAAAATCAACCCAGGAAAGACCGAAATCATGATCGTATCCAAAGACCAAGAGAACGAAACCACCATCCCATGGCCTACGGAAATGGGAAACGCACTAACACCATCGAAGGTAGTAAAAAATCTGGGAGTCCTAATGGACAACAACCTAACCTTAGAACCGCAAATAAATACAACAGTGAAGAAATGTTTCTTCCTCCTCCACACGGTGTTAGGGAGAATTCTCTGTAAAGGCTAATTTCCCAAACCTAGGGGGTCCCCCTGCATCTTTGCTGGATTTTTGGGGTTTATTTTTTTCTCCTGCTAAGAGTGAGACTCTTTTACTCCCACTCTTAGACATGATTTGAGGTGTTCCTTTATCTTTCCATGTGTTTTATGGGCTATGGGGTCTTTTACTCCATAGGGTCTCATGTGTTTTTGATGTGGGTTACACAGCACCCTCCGTGCCGTAACCCAGGGGTGTCGTAGCGACCCCCCCAACATAGACTCCATACCCTGGGACTGACTACTGTCTCCCAGGGCATGTAAAGTCACGATTGGCTTTACTAGTCCCAAATTATGAACAGAAACCAGTACAAACCATCATATTGTGGACGTACTGGTCGGGGCAAATCGATTGCCCCGGGGTCTGTTGTTCGAGGGGGCACGTCTCCGTCCCCCCTGATCGAGTTTTGGCTGGTGGCAGTGGATACTACTTTTTATATTCGACCGCAAATATATCTCTATGGGATTTTCCCATTGTTCGAGGCTACCAACTTTAATTATTTAATTCTTATAGCCTCGAACATACCGCCGGTTTATTTATTTAATATTAATTCACCAGTTGGTAGTTTTTGCCAGAACTCGATTCTAAAATGGCGTTTGTGTTCTCTTCTGTGACTCCAACCCAAGTCGAGCCCTTTGTTCCACTTTTTGGCGGGCTTCTCCACAGAAGCCTCCAAATGTGGTGCCACGCTGTCTGGGTACCACAGGGGGTGTGGGAGGGGGTTTTGACACCCTGAACTGAGTTACCTTGGTAACTCAAGTCGCACTCTTGTGTGATTGGCCCAAGTGGTGAGCCGGCTGGCTCACCACTTAGCATGTTTGATTGACAGCTAGGCTGAATGAATGGGTGTTTGCTGCATAAAAGCAGGGCTTTGGGGACTGGAACTTCAGAAGTCGCCACAGGACCTAAGAATCCGAGGAGGGAGAAGCTGAGCCGACCTGCAACGACGACACCACCGGTGGAGCCCTGCTGAACCGTCTCACCACTTTTCCCGACGACAGAGGAGATCTGCAGTCCGGGGAGTCTTCTTCCTTTGACTGGTGGGTATAACCAGTTTTGCCTTCTTTTCACCTTCCTGGAGCATCTCGTGGCCGCCTTGCCCGTGCCAAGCACCCCGGCAACCAGAATACCACGGTTTACCACTACCGCGAAGAGAAGGGTAGTACCTTTTAACCGAAGAACTCCGCGGCTGGTTTCTTCCCTGGCAGTGCAACGACCTTCATCTTTCCTCCACGGCGAGACCTCCTCTTCCTCTGGACGAAACACCGACTTGCACCCACTGCCAGGAACAACTGCCCCCGCTGGAGCTTCCTTCACACTTAAGGTACTGTGTCCCGCCTGGCTTCTCTTGCGACAGATCGTTCGGGGTGACAGTAATCCTCAACTTTCTAACCTGGGCTTGCATGGGTCAACCGTGCTAACTTGTCCTGACTTTAATTTCATCCTTTTTGTGCGAACTATCTACAAAACTCTTTGGACATAACCCCACTGTGTGAACCTGGACCCCTTCTGCTTGCTCTCTCCAAGAGGTGGGCCTTGCAATTGACTTCCTTGCTCTCCAGTAGAACTCTGCCTATCCTGCCTTACTGTAGTTCTTGTAAAAGTATTGAAACTTGTGTGCTTCCATAATTCTGCCTTTTTCCCTCCCTTTATTTATAACTTATTAGAGTGCCGTCTTATGTTAAGCGCTCACCTCTGTCTGAAAATAAGTGGTGTTTCTCACTAAGACTTTTCTAATAAGTAACTAGGGTTGTATATATATGATAGTGACTGTGTGCTGAATGTACTCACCTCTTTTTTTGCTAGTGTAAATTACAAGTGTGTCTTTAAATAAATAATTATATACTTTTACACCAAAGTTCTGGTCAGTGTTTGTTTGTGCTACTGAGTCTCTGTACCTATTGTGTATACTCTATATACTGCCTAAGACTTCTTGAGGGGAGTCTGGCTGCTCAGCCACAGCTACCAAGTGAATCTGTGTGGTACAGACTGCTACCAAGTGGGTTTACTGCCAAACACCTGTAGTCTTAAATCTTTTGCAGTGGTCCCCAAGAGAACTGCACAGGTTTCTGCCTAACACACGGCAAGAAGAATTTTACCTTTCCTCTCCTTCACGCACAAAACAGTCACTATCGTCGCCCTAATCGTGTCAAGAATCGACTATGCCAACAGCCTCTACCTCGGAATACCAGAATACCTCCTGAAGAAACTGCAACAGATCCAAAATGCAGCAGCAAGACTACTCCTCAAACTATCCAGAAGAGACCACATCACTCTTGCCCTAAAAACACTACACTGGCTCCCAGTAAAACATCGCATCACCTTCAAAACAATGTGCATAACGCACAGGGCAATCAGCAGACAAGGAGCAGAATTCCTACAAAAGAAAATAACAATCTATAAACCAACGAGACCCCTCCGATCAAGCAACGAAGTCCGCCTGGAAGTCAAACCATACCTTAAGAAAAACCTTAGAGGCACCTCCTTCTACCACCTAGCCGCAAAAACCTGGAACAACATCCCAAAAGAAATAAGAAACATCGAAGATCACCTAAAATGTAGGAAATCACTAAAAACATGGCTCTTCAACACCTCAGACTCAAACTGAAAAAAAGAGAAAAAGGATGACTAAACTGAAAAGGACACAGACCGCTCCAGAAATGACAAGGAAGCTCCCAAGGCACCTGGACGGGTGACACCGGATAGATGTAACACAGGCGACACGCACAGAGACCGAGTCAACTACCCCAGTCAATCCCACCTAACCTCTCCACCGGCCCCTTAGTTTCCACCAAGATACCACAATGTTGTGGAATTATCGAGATATTGATAATTCACCACACTGCCTGACTTCTGGACATCCACAGGTGCACTGGCCACAGGAGTATGAAGGGAGGACAAGGGGGGGATATGAGCGAGCCGGATAGAGGTGGAGGCCAGAGAAGCAAGGAACCTCGAAATGTCAGATTGACCCAGATCAGGACAGAGAGATGAATCGGTGGGGACTACGCAAGCCTAGCGCTTCAATTCAGGATATAGATGCCAACTAACCAAATCCACTAACAATTTCCCCTCTGCATACACCTCTCAAACTCCAAACCAAACACAACCAAACCTACAGCTGTCATGTACCATCGAACTCGTCCCTTCTGGGCCTCCTGGTCCCTGACACGTCGGGCCTTATACTCCATAATACTACCAACATGGCGGCAAGCTCAGAACGCTGCTCGCCAGTCTTCACGTTCTACGCAGCGTCCTCTATAAAGAAGCCACACCCCCGTGGCCCCGCGCGTCTCAACGCTGCTACCAGCTGTGATCGGACGTGTGCTCCGAACCTTCTCTAGTGCTACTTGCTATCCCCTGGCCCCTGGATTCCCTTCTCCCGACATCTTCCCTCTTTCCTACTTCCCGAAATCCCTGTGCCACTTCCGCGTGCCCCCAACACCTTCTTGAACACTCCTGGAGTTTCCTGTGATCCTGGACATCGAAACTGAACGTAATCTGGAAGCCGAGGATGGCCGAGCAGGCTTATTTAAGTCCCGAACCATACAAAAGAAGACTCCACCTAAAGAGTACATCAGGCAACATAGACAGGTGAGAAGGGGGGAAACCTGTGACAACAGCACAACAAACCGCACAAACTTCACTACATTGCAACAACAAAACAAAAAGGCACATAGACTTGCACAACAGTACACAATGACTACCGGCCGCAAACACCCCAGGCCCAGCCAACGGACCCACCAGGCTGAGGCCGCCAACAGCACATCACTGCTCTCTTGCACTTTTCCTGCTTCCTCCCACTAACCCAACCTCCCCTCCTTTTTCAGAGCCGTCAGAGCGCCAGGGGACCACTCCGGTGGTGATAGTGCACGGGACAAATGTCCTTTAACATTAACATTAATTGTAAGTCCCCATTCCTATAGAGTCCTATGGGACTTTTTTACGAGTGCGGACACCATTGCTAACGGTGCCGGTGCTTCCATGACCGGTCTGCCTACCGTGGCCGCTGCACCCGGCAGGGTCAGACCTGTAGGGCAGAGCGGCCATGGCAGGCAAACTCACAGTTTGCCGGTCCAGAAACAAGGGTGCCGATGAGCTTACTTGCACCCTTGTTTCCGGACTGGCTAACTTATAATGAAGCCCAATGTCTTCATGTAAACAGGTGCCACTACCCTGATCATGGACCCAAATGTCTGGATGGATCAGATTGACTAATAACGTAAAACCATTGTGCTGACGTCATTAGTGATACCACAACGTAGCCACGTTAGTCATGAAGCAAACTCACACCCATGCACGAAGTCACACGGACACACACGTGCACACACAAAAAACATGCTTACATAGTTCTGTAGATAGAGAACATATACATACTGTCGAAAGCTTTTATTATTTTTCTCATTAGCCAAGTGCAGAAACGCTGAACGCAAGGCAAAAGAAGAGATACAGAGCAAGCTTGCAGACGCTTATTGCAACTAACACTACGGGCCTACAGGATCATCTAAGGAGCCTGGAAGAACTGAATACTAATGTATAAGAAACATAGCATGATATAGATATATAGAAATCATAGTATAACTATAATGAGGTTACAGGAGGTCATAAGCCACAGGACGAGAGGTGAAGAAAAGCAGAACCAGGCATCATAGAACAGCAGACCAGGGCTTGCAGCCAAGGTCAGAGACAAAAAGCACATTCCAAAGCTAAGAGACAAGGAGCCATCTGCAGGAATGCCGAATAAATCCTCATAAATGGCAGACCCGAGAGCTCAATTTCGCGGTCTGCTACCATGTGGTGAAACCAAGCCAGACAATAGTTATTCACCCGTGGTGGGAAGACAAACAGTTCTCAGCAACACAGACGTGAAATTAAACATGGATTCTTTAACAACGTTGCAACGCTGAGGGCACTCTCGCAGGCAAAAGTGGTAGCATTAACGGATACATTGAGAACAGTCTTTCTCATCACCTTCAGAATGTCATACCCAGACACATCTCCTAGGGGGGTGTGGATCACTATGCCCCCTGCTCTTGTAGCTCAGGGCCTTTGTGCACTGTGTTACTCCTAAGTTACTCCTAAATTACTCCTATGAACACACTAACATAAGACACAAAGAAAACACATGAATCGATTCAACAATAGAAAAACTTTTATTCATACACAGCAATGCATGATGCAAACACTACTATCAATTTGGTAGTACCTGGATCCGCTGTCATATAGATCTCGAATTTCATGAGTTCTCTCGTTCCCCGCCTCTTCATGCAAATCTCGATTTTGCACCTTTTATGCTTTTGGTGCAAATCTACAATGCAATGCAATCACTATAAGCCTTACAGGCTTCTAGTGCAAGCAATCTAATAGCAACTCCAATCCACACCATTCCTCTCCAACCCACACCATACTTCATACTCTCTCTCTAAGACAATCCCTGTCTGATTACCCCATCTATCATATCAGCCAAAGCTCTGTGTGAGTGTCTGTCCTAATTCCCCATGCACGTGTCTTATCAATACTCCCCTTTTGCTCTGTGTTGCTCTGTCTCTCCTCTCCAGTTAACTCTGCAACTAGCCAGTCAGTCAGGGCCTCACCTTGGGCTCTCTCTGTCAGATCGATCTCATCAGAATGCTTCCCCTTCTGCATATCAGCCAAAGCCATCCGATTCTGCTGCACCCAAAATGCTTCCCGAAGTACATCCAATCACTCCCAAACACCTCTGCATGTCATCTCTCCTCTCGATCTCTCAATCTCTCAGAGAGCAGCTCCATCCAAAACTCCATCTCCAACAACTAGCATCTCGAACTCCCTCTAGAACAACTAGCCAGAACTATCAACTCCCAAAGCCTCACCTCTCATTATACTGTTCAATGATGTGTATACGTATCCATGGTTACATGTCTCTCTAAGCTAAAATGCCTCTCTATATGTTAGCATTTCTAAATCTGAGCAGTGCCTAAATGTCTGTGATGCATGTCTTGTACTTTTCAATCACTGTGTGTTCTGGTCATCATGACATTTTCTGCATATCTATACCATGGTATTGTCAGGTTTCCTTCTCTTATTCAAGTTTCCTTTTTATTATTATCCTTTTCAGATTAGCTTTGTGTGGGTGGGAAGTTTTCCATTATAGTTGGTTAGGCCTTAACTTGTTGATTCAGAATCCTGGTTCTGACCCAAGGCAAGATGGAGCCTCACAGTGACAGCTCTGATTGGCTGGAAGACAATGCTGAACTACAATGAACATTCTAAACTGTCACTCTGTGCCTTTCATCATCAAAACCCCATCTGAGAGGACTTGTTCAGTGGCTGCTCCTGCTTTAGTATTAGGCCTGGTGGATTTTATCCTTCAGATCTCAGCAGTTGAGCGGCTACTTTCTTGGGGGTTCAGGAGAAGTCTTCAGCTGGCAGGAATTCGTTTTGAAGATAGGAAAAGCAGGAAATCTTTGTGAATTCGCTCAGGAGATAAGTGACTTTATTTCTACTGTAAATCTGTTCATCTTAATAACAGTCTCCTTGAAAATTCGTTAAAAGTAGTGTTTCTACTAAAACTATTGAACTATCGGAGTGCGCTTGTGTTTCCAGTGCAGTGTTCCTTAGCGCGAGATTTTGACTGTCGCGTGCGTATTCAAGTGAGCGCGTGCTTTCTAGCGTGTGTATTCCGAGCGCGAGTAGAGGTTGGTCTCGTGCCATTTTAAACGCGCGTGTGTTTTATTGCGCGGGTGATCCTTTGCGCGAAAAGCTATACGCTGCGTGAGAACTACAAAGCGCGTGTGAAATACAAAGCGCGTGTGAAATACAAAGCGCGTGTGAAATACAAAGCGCGTGTGATTTTTAGCGCGAGTGTACAAAGCGCGTGTGAAATACAAAGCGCGTGTGAAATACAAAGCGCTTGTGATTTTTAGCGCGGGTGTACAAAGCGCGTGTGAAATACAAAGCGCGTGTGATTTTTAGCGCGGGGGTACAAAGCGCGAGAATCTGTTCGTCGCGTGCCATGAGAGTGCGCGTGTGTTTTTTCCATCGCGAGTGATTTTGCGCGTGAGAATCACTTCGTTGCGTTTGAACTCAATAGCGCGGGTGTTCTTATTTCGCGTGTCTCGCAGGAGAACATTATTGCGCGTGTGAATTATTGCGCGTGTGGATTTTTTGCGCGTGTGGATTATTTTGCGCGTGTGGATTATTTTGATCGCGCGTCTTCATCCGTTTGCGCGTGTTCTTCAACCAGGAAGATTTCTATGTGAAGTTCATCGATAATTTTAATGGAAATAACCTGCGTGTGCAGTTAACACGTGTTTCCTCTTTCTTCAAGAATTCAAAGACTCAAGATAATTATAAATAGTTTGAAAAGTTTTGAAATGACAAGAAAGAACATTTTAAAGACAATCTAATTGAACTACCAGTGCATGTTGGAAAAAAGACAAACAAAGAACTAAGACTTCCAGTTTTGCCTAATGTAAGAAGTTGCTGGGAATTTCAAGTATCGCAAGTAAGAGAGATTTTCAGCTTCTTATCCGCTTCTCTAAGAAATTTCAAGAGAAGAACCAGGTTCAGCACTGATTAGCCTTGACACAGTCTGCCTGGTGTTGTTTTGTTGTCCCATTCCCCCTTTCCCTTTGGGGTGTAGTTTACAGAGCTGTATTGAAAACTAGTTCTGGGAAATACATCTCAGGGGGATTGTCGGGGGTTCAGCAGCTTCCGCGGATACAGGACCTCTCAGCCTGACAGAATGAAAGGCCAATAATTTAGTCCGCCCGAGCTGTCATGAACCCCGACGAATCCATGGAGATGTTAGGATCTTTGATTAGGGAGTTACGGGAGGAGTTGAAAATTTCTCGGGAAGAAAATGCCTTACTTAGTCAAAAGGTAGATGACTTAAGTGTTAAAGTTACACAAATTCAACAGAGGGGAGAAAGGAGAGAGGATGAGGTTTCAGGGGGCGCAGGTTCTCCACCTGAGTTAGAAAGAGAAGATCAGTTACCACACATACAACGGGCGCCTTCAGTGGCAGAAGGGGTAAGGAGTATAATTATGCCAGTTCCTTTGGCGCCCCCAGAACGTTATCATGGGGATTCCAAGAGATTTAGGGTGTTCTTAACACAATGTGAATTACATTTTATGAGTAGACCAGAATTATTTCCATTGGATGCTTCTAAGATAACATTTATGTTGTCATATCTTTCTGGGGAGGCATCTGCTTGGGCTGGGTTGTTGGTGAGTCAAAAGAGTGCGGTTTTAGAAAATTATACCAGTTTTTTAGAGATATTCCGAAAAATGTTTGATAGAAGACAGTTATCTCTGGAAGTAGATGGTGAACTTTTAGAATTAAAACAAGGTAATAGAGACTTGATTGCTTATATAACACAATTTAAGTCCCTTGTGTTAGAAAGCAAGTGGCCCGAGGTTAAACAGGCCTCGTTGTTTTATCGGGGCCTTAGAGATGAGTTAAAGGATGCTTTGTCTGGAGTAGTAGAACGCCCTCCTACTTGTGAAGGTCTGATTGATTTGGTTATTCAATTGGACTTCCGTTTGAGTGAAAGGAAGGCAGAGAGACGTCATGGTCAGAGTGATGTAAAGTCTATACTTAGAGTAGATAGACCTAAAATAGAGAGTAAACCCAAAGGGAATAATTCATCTCCAAGAATCAGAGGCCCGTTAACAGTGGAGGAAAAGACTAGGAGGAGAGATAATAATCTGTGTTTATACTGTGGAAGAGGTGGGCACTTTTTAGGAAACTGTCCTTACACTCCCAAGAAGACTTCTTCCTCAGCAGGCAAGGTACAACAGATCGCTAATACGGTGCAGACAGCGGTTCCTCATATAACCATAAATGTATCCTTATTTTTTGATTTGGAGTGTAAGGGAAATGGTCCTGTAATGATTGACTCGGGTGCGACTGGGAATTTCATGGATTGGGGTCTGGCCAAATCGTTGGGAATTCCAATTATTCTGAAGGAGGTTGTAGAGCAGGCTAGGGCTGTTGATGGTACATGTTTATCTTCTGGTCCTATTACTCATAGAACTGGTTCTTTAACTTTGGCGTTATCAGGAGGTCACAAAGAGATAATTTCGTTTGAGTTAATTGATGCCCCTTTGTTGAAGATTATCTTGGGCATGCCTTGGCTTACTCTCCATAATCCCCTAATTGATTGGAGTGCTAGGACAATTGACATGCAATCCGATTTTTGTAAAGAGAATTGTTTTTCAGGAAGTCTCTTAGAGGAAGAGGTAAAACAAAGTAATTCTGTGTCTAGTTTTCTGGCTGAGACTGGAATTGGAGGTCATGATGGTTGAGCTGTAGTGGGTCAACTTCCCCAGTGTTACAAAGATTTCTGGGACGTATTTGATGAGAAAGTGGCAGGAGAATTACCACCCCATAGATCCTTTGATTGTAAAATTGAACTGGAGCCAGGAACAATTTTGCCTAGTAGTAGGGTATATGCTCTTACTGAGAAAGAGAATGATTATTTAAAAGAATATTTGTCAGAAAATTTGGCCAAAGGATTTATTCGTCATTCTAAGTCACCTGCGGCCTCTCCTTTATTTTTTGTACCAAAACCGGATGGCTCGCTTAGAACTTGCATAGATTATCTAGCAGTTAACAAAGTCACTATTAAGAACCGGTATCCTCTTCCTCTCATCTCAGAAATGCTTAATCAAATACAAGGAGCAAATATTTTCTCAAAATTAGATCTGAGAGGAGCTTACCATCTTGTACGTGTGCAGGAAGGGGACGAATAGAAGACAGCGTTTAAGACCAGATTTGGGCTGTTTGAATATCAAGTTATGCCATTCGGTCTATGTAATGCTCCAGCGGCTTTCCAATTTTTCATTGATGAGGTTTTTAGAGAATACTTGGATATTTTTGTTGTCGTTTATATCGATGATATTTTGATTTTCTCTTCTGACCTAGATCAACATCAGAAACATGTGCGCTTGGTGTTACAAAAGTTGCGAGAAAATCATTTGTTTGCCAAATTGGAAAAAAGTCAATTCCATACCGATTCTGTGGAGTTTTTAGGTTTTATAATTTCACCTAAGGGTTTAGAAATGAATCCTAAAAAAGTGCAAGCCGTTCTTGAATGGCCCCCTCCTACTAAGGTTAAGGAAATACAAAGTTTCTTAGGATTTGCCAATTTTTATAGGAGATTTATAGAAGGTTTTTCTCGGCTGGTTGCTCCTATAACGAGGCTTTTGAAAAAAGGAGTGAAATTTGACTGGGACCTTGAAGCAGAAAAGGCTTTTCAAGAGTTAAAACAAAGATTTACTTCTAGTCCAATTCTAATTCATCCAGATCTTTCTAAACCTTTTTTTTTGGAGGCGGACGCTTCAAATTTAGCGTTGGGGCGGTGCTTTCTCAAAGGAATGAAACTACTGGTCAAATACATCCAGTTGCATTCTTTTCTAGAAAGTTTTCTGCTGCTGAAGTGAACTACACAATTGCTGATCGGGAACTGTTAGCAATAAAGTCCGCTTTTGAAGAATGGAGACATTTTCTTAAAGGAGCAAGACATACAGTAACGGTCCTTACTGATCATCGAAATTTATTGTTTTTAAAATCTGCCAGAACTTTGTCTCCACGCCAACTTCGTTGGTCTTTGTTCTTTGCAGATTATGATTTCATTGTGACTTTTAAACCCGGAAGTCAAAACAAAAAAGCTGATGCGTTATCTCGCCAATTTCCTGGAAGTGAAGACAAAGAGATTATAGAACCAGAACCTATAATTGCTCCAGAACGTTTTTTGTTAGCTGGAGCCATTAAAGAAATTGATTTTTTGAATGAAGTTCGTCAAAGTATGTCCTTGCAGAAGATGGAGGAGTGGGTGAGACTGGATCCAGCTAGAAAGTTGAAAGACAATCTTCCTTTTTTTGATAACAAGCTTTATGTACCTACTGATGAGTTGAGAGAAAAGGTTTTGAGAAATTGTCATGAATCCATTTTAGCAGGACATCCTGGGTTCAGAAAAACTCTGGAACTGGTTCGAAGGAATTTTTGGTGGGAAAAAATTCGCCAAGACACCTTGAATTTTGTTAAAACTTGTGTAGTCTGTTCACAAGAGAAAAGTCAAGTTGGGAAGCCGCATGGTTTATTGGAGCCATTACCTGTTCCTCCTCGTCCTTGGCACACAATTTCTATGGATTTCATAGTTGATCTCCCTCAAGATAAGGGTTGTACTACCATTCTTGTTGTGGTCGATCTTCTTACTAAAGAAGCACATTTTTTACCAATAGAGGGAGAGGTTACCGCGGAAAAACTGGCTCATAGTTTTTTGCAAGGTGTAGTTAGACTACATGGACTCCCAAGTCAAGTTATCTCTGACAGGGGATCTCAATTTATTTCAAAATTCTGGAGGGCCTTCTGTAAGAAACTTGGAGTGGAAGTTAGTTTGACTTCTGGGTATCATCCGGAAAGTAATGGACAAGTGGAGAGAGTAAATCAAGAATTGGAGAAGTTTTTAAGGTGTTATTTACAAGCTAGAGAGGAATGGGTGGATTTGGTGTGGTTGGCAGAATTCTCTTACAACAATTGTGGAAAAGATGCTACTTCTATGTCCCCTTTCTTGTTGGGTCGTGGGTTTCATCCTCGTTTTCTGAGTTTTGAGGTGTTGGAGGAAGATTCAGGGAATCCTAGAGTGGAAGATCGTTTGTTGATAATGAAAAATAACTTGGATAGAGCAAAAAAGGTTCTGGGAGAAAATAAGTTGAAATATAAGAGGTATGCCGATTTGAGAAGAAAAACTGGACCTGAATATAAGGTGGGAGACTTAGTTTGGCTTTCTACCCGATACCTGAAAATTAAGGGGAAGAATAAGTTCAGTCCAAGATTTGTGGGCCCTTTTGAGGTAGAGAAAATCATCAACCCTGTGGCAGTACGATTGAAATTACCCAAGCAGTTGAAGGT
Source organism: Ambystoma mexicanum (assembly GCF_040938575.1). Classification (NCBI taxonomy): domain Eukaryota; kingdom Metazoa; phylum Chordata; class Amphibia; order Caudata; family Ambystomatidae; genus Ambystoma; species Ambystoma mexicanum. The sequence goes on from NC_090938.1 coordinate 506,126,889, forward strand.
ACATCCTACTTTTCATGTTAGTCTTTTAAAACCAGTTTGTTCAGGAACTAGATTCAGAACACCACCTTCCCCTGTGATTTTGGAGGATTCATCTGAGGAATTTGTGGTTAAACAAATTTTGGATTCTAGGAAAGTGAGGGGAAGGTTGCAGTATTTGATTGATTGGGAGGGATATGGTCCGGAGGAACGATCTTGGGAAGATTCAGTTGATGTACATGCCCCCCGTTTAGTGGCTAAGTTTCATGCTAAAAACCCACACAAGATAGGCCCAGAGACTGGGCATTAGGAGGGGGGTACTGTCAGGTTTCCTTCTCTTATTCAAGTTTCCTTTTTATTATTATCCTTTTCAGATTAGCTTTGTGTGGGTGGGAAGTTTTCCATTATAGTTGGTTAGGCCTTAACTTGTTGATTCAGAATCCTGGTTCTGACCCAAGGCAAGATGGAGCCTCACAGTGACAGCTCTGATTGGCTGGAAGACAATGCTGAACTACAATGAACATTCTAAACTGTCACTCTGTGCCTTTCATCATCAAAACCCCATCGGAGAGGACATGTTCAGTGGCTGCTCCTGCTTTAGTATTAGGCCTGGTGGATTTTATCCTTCAGATCTCAGCAGTTGAGCGGCTACTTTCTTGGGGGTTCAGGAGAAGTCTTCAGCTGACAGGAATTCGTTTTGAAGATAGGAAAAGCAGGAAATCTTTGTGAATTCGCTCAGGAGATAAGTGACTTTATTTCTACTGTAAATCTGTTCATCTTAATAACAGTCTCCTTGAAAATTCGTTAAAAGTAGTGTTTCTACTAAAACTATTGAACTATCGGAGTGCGCTTGTGTTTCCAGTGCGGTGTTCCTTAGCGCGAGATTTTGACTGTCGCGTGCGTATTCAAGTGAGCGCGTGCTTTCTAGCGTGTGTATTCCGAGCGCGAGTAGAGGTTGGTCTCGTGCCATTTTAAACGCGCGTGTGTTTTATTGCGCGGGTGATCCTTTGCGCGAAAAGCTATACGCTGCGTGAGAACTACAAAGCGCGTGTGAAATACAAAGCGCGTGTGAAATACAAAGCGCGTGTGAAATACAAAGCGCGTGTGATTTTTAGCGCGAGTGTACAAAGCGCGTGTGAAATACAAAGCGCGTGTGAAATACAAAGCGCTTGTGATTTTTAGCGCGGGTGTACAAAGCGCGTGTGAAATACAAAGCGCGTGTGATTTTTAGCGCGGGGGTACAAAGCGCGAGAATCTGTTCGTCGCGTGCCATGAGAGTGCGCGTGTGTTTTTTCCATCGCGAGTGATTTTGCGCGTGAGAATCACTTCGTTGCGTTTGAACTCAATAGCGCGGGTGTTCTTATTTCGCGTGTCTCGCAAGGGAACATTATTGCGCGTGTGGACTATTGCGCGTGTGAATTATTGCGCGTGTGGATTATTTTGATCGCGCGTCTTCATCCGTTTGCGCGTGTTCTTCAACCAGGAAGATTTCTATGTGAAGTTCACCGATAATTTTAATGGAAATAACCTGCGTGTGCAGTTAACACGTGTTTCCTCTTTCTTCAAGAATTCAAAGACTCAAGATAATTATAAATAGTTTGAAAAGTTTTGAAATGACAAGAAAGAACATTTTAAAGACAATCTAATTGAACTACCAGTGCATGTTGGAAAAAAGACAAACAAAGAACTAAGACTTCCAGTTTTGCCTAATGTAAGAAGTTGCTGGGAATTTCAAGTATCGCAAGTAAGAGAGATTTTCAGCTTCTTATCCGCTTCTCTAAGAAATTTCAAGAGAAGAACCAGGTTCAGCACTGATTAGCCTTGACGCAGTCTGCCTGGTGTTGTTTTGTTGTCCCATTCCCCCTTTCCCTTTGGGGTGTAGTTTACAGAGCTGTATTGAAAACTAGTTCTGGGAAATACATCTCAGGGGGATTGTCGGGGGTTCAGCAGCTTCCGCGGATACAGGACCTCTCAGCCTGACAGGTATCAGTGCGTCTGTTACCATACCATCCATCTCTCTCCATATTTCTCGGTTAACTCCACTAAAATCCCTCTCTCCTTGCATGTCTCTTTCTTCAAAGCTCCTCTCGCTTTCTGCTGCTGCCTGCCTCCACCTTTTCTGTCTGCGAAGCACAACCCCAGGGCCTGATAAACCAGCCCTTCTCTGTCTCTCCACTAAGGCAAAGGCCACATCTAATCTCTGTCTGCTAAGAAACTGTTTACGCATTCCTCGTTCACACAAACTCATAACAACTTCCGCAGTCCACGGCGCTTCTGTGTGTCTCATTCAGGATGGCTTAGGAGCCAGCTACATGCTCTTTCTAGCGTTTACTCTTTCTCTCACAAACCCAAGCGCTATCTAAAATGCAGACTTCATGCATATTCTAAGTGCACACTCATGCGTGGTGTCTCTACATGCATACATAATACATAACAACATATCTCTACATGTCTCTACAAATATAACGTGTCTCTACATGGCACTAGCAAGGCACTTCAAATATAACAGGCCTTATTCTATAGCAAATGCAAATTGCTACATATATGTGGATAATCTAATGTCACTACTGATCAGTACGAATGATGGATAACTGATCCCTAAATGGGTAATGATTCTCTAACAATGGGTAAGGATTCTCTAACAATGGGCAATGATTCTCTAATGATAACAAACCAGGCTTCTCCATACAATCTGGTTTTACAGTCTCTCCTCTTATCATTATATAATAATTACTAACGATTTGTCAAAACATGTCTCATTGTGGCATGTTAAAAACCAAGCAAAATAACAAAGGGAAAAAACATTACATCTCAATGCAAAAAACCCAAAACAATGCAAGTATTACACTCTATCAGTGGCAAGCTAAAATTTCAAATGCATAGCTGCAAATGTGTCCGTTTTCAGATGCAATCACTAATGTCAAATCATAGCAAAAAGTCAAGTCAGAAGTGTAAAGCCAAAAGTGTGAACGTGTGTCTACAAGCAGATTATTCAAAACGAAAATGCAATGCATAGAATCAATGTATATGTACTGTGGACATTAGGTGTATTCAATTCCAGTGTGTCAAGCACAAAATGACAATATCTCTTTCACAAGTGTCAAAGCATTCATTTCATATCATTGCATACATCTCAGTGTATTGGACATGCAGGCCAATTCAGTTACAGTTCCAGTCTAAGTTCATTCCAGTCTCTCATGTCAGTCGGTGATCAAATCAGTCAGGTTATAGCCAATCAGTATGTGAGTCCTCACATCTGTGTAAAATTCCAAGTCAGTACAAATCCAGTTCTAATGCAAATATCTCAGCCAAGGAATGTCAACAAAGCGAGTGTTCACAAATGGGTCACAAATGTGTTCAACAAGCATGTGTGTTCAGCAAACATGTGTATGGGCATCAAAGCATAGCCCAAAGCAAAAAGTAGTTCCAGCTGCAAATGGAACTCAAGTATGTCCTGCAAACGGACAATTTCAGCGACAGATTCCAGAGCCTCACTGCTGCAAGCTCTTCTCACAATGGGTGACATATCTTTTCTTCAGAGCAATCCCTGCTCACTGCTTCAAGGTTCCTTCGATGATGTCTCAACATTCCCTATTCCAAAGCTCTCCCTAGTCTATCCTCTTTTTTTAATTATCTTTTTATTAGTTTCAACATATAACACACTTCAAGTTCAAAACATACCCCAACTCCCCTCCCCCTTATTCTCTTGGAACTCGAGACGGCTATAGCATGGTTTTTGGTCACAATTATTCATAACAAATCCACAATATTAAAATAAGTTTAGGATGCAAATGTTATGGGGACACCATTGGAGCATATAGTCACTGCAAATATTGGAGGACCGGGCCCCAATCCATTTTGAAGCTCTCGGAGGTTCCCTGTAGTTTGCAAGTCATCCACTCCATAACAACGAAATGCCACACCTTCCTGAGCCACTGGAGTTGAGTTGGGGGCATCTGTTGTTTCCAGCATTGTGCGAACGCTAGCCATGCTATCACCAGGACCATGATCACTTTCCGCCGGCGCTTGGTACGTGTTTTTTGTTTGGGATCCCATAGTCCCGCCAGCCATATTCTGTCCCCTAATTTTTCAGACCCTTGGACCATTTTCCCCGCCTGAGCCTTGACATCATGGCAGAATTCTGCAATGAGTGAGCATGAGTTCCAGATGTGTTTCCAGTCTCCTTCCTGGTGACATCCTCGCCAACATAGTCCATCCGTGTTATGATACATTACTTTTAGCCTCTTTGGCATCAGGTGCCACTGCAACAGTACTTTTTGCCACATTTCCCTCAGGTGAATTGACCTTGTGAGTTTGGTGACATTTCGCCATACCTCCTCCCAGTGAAGCCGCGATATTTCGTCCCCTAATGTCGCCTCCCACCTCTTCATGTATATCCACCCGATTTCTTCCCCTTGTGAGTTCAAATGTGCATACAGATTAGATATCAATTTGGTAGTACCTGGATCCGTTGTCATATAGATCTTGAATTTCGTGAGTTCTCTCGTTCCCCGCCTCTTCATTAATCGTGGCGGATAGCCAATGGAGCAGTTGGGCATATCGATACCTCTCCTTCTTTGCTACTCCCAGCTCTTGGACACCGTCTTCGAAAGATCTAAGTGACTGGGCTTTGTAAAGGTCGATTATCTTGGTGCAGCCTGCCTGTTTCCAGGAAATGAAAGCCCTCTGGTCTATCCCCGGTGGGAAGTCGGGGTTGTTAAAGAGCGGTGTGAAAGGGGATGGGTGTGTCATCAGGCATCCCCTCTTTACTGCCGAGTCCCATGCATTGAGGGTGGAGCCCATAATCTCACTTATTTTGGTGGGCACATGTCTATGTTTTTTGTGGGACCATAAAAGGTTCGAAAGTGGGGCCCCCGCCACGGCTATATCCTGCTTTGTCCATTTGAGCAGTGGGGAATCGGCACCCATTCCTTGATCACCCGCAGTTATGCTGCTTCATAGTACCGCTTGAAGTGTGGAAATGCTAGGCCCCCCTTGTTCTTTGACGCTGTCATCGTGGCCATTGCTACCCTTGGTGTTTTGTGTTGCCAGACATATGCAGATGTCATCCTATTTAATGAGCGAAAGAATGACTTGGGGAGTCTTATTGGGAGTACCTGGAAATAGTACATAACTTTAGGGAGGATTGTCATTTTAACCGCTGAGATCCGCCCCCACCACGAGGTGGATAGAGGCGTCCATCTTGTCAACAGTTTTTGCAGTTGGGTGAGTAGATTCGGGAAGTTTGCTGTGTATAGTTGTGTTATCTTGGAGGTAATTTGTATTCCGAGGTATGTTATACTATTCTGTGCCAGCTTCATCACTTGTGTCTGAGCTAGGTTTGCGATGGTCATCTCAAGTTTAGTATCTCCGACTTACTCTTATTTATTTTGAAGCCTGAGATGGCTCCAAAGGCCTCCAATTCCCTTCATGAGCGTGGGCAGAGATGTGGCAGGCTCAGTTAGAGCTAACAGCATGTCGTCGGCGAAGGCCATGGTTTTGTGTTCCAGCCCCCTCATCTGCATTCCTTTTATTTGGTGTAGTTGCCATATCCTTGCCAGAAGGGGTTCCAGGAACAGGGCATATAAGATTGGGGAGAGCGGGCACCCCAGCTTTGTTCCTCTCATTTGTGCGACAGTCTGGGACAGGAAGTTATTGATGGAGATTCATAAGGTGTGTCCACTACAATTTGACTTTATCATCTTCAAGTAGGACTCTCCAAGCCCATGCGTTCCATCGTTCGAAAAGCTGTGACCATTCAACTCGGTCGAATGCTTTTTCAGCGTCCAACGCTACTAGTATTGCTGTGGTGCTTGTGCGCTCCGCCTTTTCTATAATGTGGCATACTCTCCTTGTATTGTCTGCTGTTTGCCTTGCGGGGACGAAGCCTGCCTGGTCCGCATCCACCAGCGAGGTCAGATGTACTGTCAACCTATTCGCTAGGACTTTAGTAAAAAGCTTTGCATCCAGGTTTATCAGAGCAATTGGTCTATAGGACCCTGGCAGAGTGGGGCCCTAACCCGGCTTCGGAAATAGTACTAGTTTGGCTTTGTTCATTGACGGCGTGATGGTTCCCCGGGATTTAAAGGTTTTGAAGAGCGCCGTGAGTCTAGGGACCAGCGAGGTTCGGAATTTCTTGTAGAATGTTTCTGTATACCCATCTGGGCCCGGTGCTTTATTCTTGGGGTGTTGCTTAATGGCCTGCATCACTTCCTCCGGGTTGATATCTTGATCTAGTGCCTCTCAAGCTTCATCCGCAATTGGGGTAGGGGTATGTTCTGAAGATATTTTTCCTGCTCTCCCTTGTTTGGATTGCCGGTGCTGTATAAGTCCTGGAAGAAGGTCCTCATGATCTCACTCATTTCTTCGTTGGTTGTTTTCCGGATACCGGAGGAGTCCTTCAATGCTAGTATAGTTCTCTCCCTAGCCGTCTCCCGGAGCTGCCGAGCAAGTAGTTTATCCACCTTGTTGGTGAGGATGTAGTACCTTTGCTTCGTCTGCAGAAATGAATGACCAACTTTTTGAGTTTGAAGGAGCTCTCGTTGACTCTGGATGTGCTGCATCGCCCATTTCTACGCTCTACTAGGATTAGCCGCCGCCTCTTTCTGCGCATCTCGCAGTTGCGCCTCTGAGTCTCATTCCCACTGCGCCATTTGTTTATCTCTTCTGGTCTTCATGGCCACTAATTCTCCTCGCAGGACCGCCTTAAAGGCATCCCACACGGTTTTGTGCGGAGTTACCCCCCCCCCCGTGTCATTTTCAGAAAAGTACATATCAATTTTCCCCTGGGTTTCTTCGACTAACACAGGATCCGTGGGGAATCGCCAGGTCCACACCCCACTCCCCCCCAGTCTTGAATGCTAAGGACTTTATTATCGGGGCATGATCTGAAAGGGCAATAGCCCCTGTCTCCACCTCTCTGATTTTTCCTATTAGGTCCGTAGATGCCCATATATAGTCTATTCACAATAGCGAGTTATGGACATGGGAGTAGTGCGTGAAACTCTGTCTCTCCTCATTCTTTGCTCTTCATGTGTCGTGCAGGGAGAGGGATTCAAATACTTTTTGCAACGCCTCCAAGGGGGCCTTTGATCTGACATCGGTTTTGCCAGTTCTATCGCGGGTGGGGTTCCAAGCTAGATTCAAGTCTCCCCCTAATATAATATCTCCTGTCGCAAATCCCTCAAGCACTCTCAACATGTTCAACAGGAAGGATTCTTGGCCCACATTCGGGGCGTAAACGGATGCTAGGGTAATCCGTCTCCTCTCTATTCTAATATTCAGGAAAACATATCTCCCTTCCTCGTCGGTTTTGTGGTCGTGAATCTGAGCTTTCAGTGTGTCAGTGTGTCCCTCACTGCCACCAAGACCCCGGCACTCTTTCCCTCTGCATTAGACTGGAAGACATGTTTTGCGCCTTTTATCCTAAAGTGAGTTTTTTCACTCTTTTTTTATGTGCATTTATTGGTACAATAGAATGTCTGCTTTCTGATTCCAGGCTTGCCTTTCCAGTTTGGCCCTTTTCATGGGAGTGTTCATGCCCCTAGCATTCTGCGAGAGCACTGTCACCAGGGTCATGTTTGTTGTATCCATCCTGAGATTGATAGTTGTGCGCTTTGTGACTTTTTCGCTCCTTTTAGATGCACTTGTTGTTCTGCCAGTGAGCTGTCCCGCCGTTCCATGTTTGTATACCCTCCCAATTTTTCCCCCTCTTGAACCCATGAGGTCGGAGCCGGGTTACTACGTGCCCTGAGATGAATTGTCCAGTGCTCCCGGTTTGGGTTTCCCCTCATTAACCCATCTTGAGGATCCTAAACCCCACTATAGATTCCATTTAATTCCTTCCTGTTCTCCTCTATGGCTTGCTGATGATCGTCTTTCATTGCTGCTTCAAACAGCCATGATGCAAATCTTCCGTTTCATTTCATTTCACTCTGGGTCGGTGTTTCATTGCTCATTTTGAGTTCTAAGGTTGCTTGGTACGCCACTTGTCCTATCTGGTCCTCTTTTCCCTACCTTTCTTGTGGACCGTCGTCCACCCGTCCTGCTGGTTCGGACCCCTGTACCTCCTCTGAGATTTAGGTTGAGTGGCCTCTTCTCCACTCGATATGCCCAATATCTCTTTGCCTTCTTCACAGGTGGTTATCCTATGTTGCACCCCCTCACAGGTGAACAGGAGGCCAAACGGAAATGTCCATTTATATTTCACTTGGGCTGATGACAAGTGACAAACTACTGGGCCCATCCTTCCTCTTGAGGAAAGTGGACTGAGCCAAATCCTGGTATAACTGCACTTCTTGACCATTCACTTTCATTGGGGGGGGCCTGCCTGGCTTTTCGGAGGATCTGCTCCTTCTGCACATATGAAGGGACGGCTACCAGCACGTCCCTGGGTCTTGCTCCCGGCTCAGCCGCTCTCTTAGGGCCACTCTGTGGAGTCTGTCTATCCCCACCCTTGGTTCCACCTCTTCGGCCAAGATCTCGGTGAACAGTTGTGTCACCGTCGCCATCTGGTCTGCCTCTCCTATGGACTCAGTCAAATTTTTGATCCTCACGTTGGATCTCCTTGACCTGTTTTCCAGGTTTTCGCATTGTTGTTCCAGGTATATTGTCGTCTGAGCAACCCTGTCCAGCTATTCCTCTGATTTTAAGGAGTCTTCCTCCATTTATTGTAGTTTTCTCTCCACACTGTCGCTCTTCTCCCAAGTTTGACTACATCCTGCCGAATTTCCTGGATGGACTGTACCATTTCACCCCTCAGGATTTTAAATTGTTCTTGCACAAAGCTAAGTAACTGTGCCTGGAGCTCTTTGAAGCAGTTTTGCATGTCCACTTTGCTCATCGCGTTCCCCTCCATACCTCCCTGAGTTGGACTGTGGCTGAGTGGGGGGAACTCTTCCGGCTTGGATGTAAGGTCGTCCTGTGCCCCCCAGAGCTGCCTTAGGTTCCTTCCCTGTTTTCTCTGCGGGGAGGACTGTGTTATGGACTTCGCCCGTGCTTTAGACATTGATGCACTTCACTGGTCCTGATAAGGCTAAATCATAGAGGGTTCTATGGGGCTGCGCAGGGAATCCGAAGAGAGTTCCTGGTTATCATCCGGGGAGCTCGTGTAACGTGCCGCTTGCGCCATGGGATAATCGGTCCTTAAAAGTCACTGGGCTGCTTCTGCTCTGTATTCAAGTTCTAGTATATTTGCCCTGCGGAGGTGGTGCCTTTACTTGATAGCTGTTGAGTGCTACCGTGACAGTAAGCGAGGGGGGGGTCCCCGGCATCGCGTTTCGGCTATGAGGCTGCCAGCCAGCGTACTAAGTACATGGTCGTCCTCCCTCCAGTAAGCCCCGTCGGATGCACCCAAAATGCGTGCTTTCTCACCTTTTGCGTGGGGGACCTGGCCCCGAGCCGCGGTCGTCCCCTGGGGGTGCGTAGGCTGGCTAACGTGGAGTGGTGCTTTTGAGTATAATATTCGCCACAACTGTGGCCACTGCTGCCAATGTTCATCAGTTCGCCGCTAGCTGGTATGTTGTGTGGTGCTTTATCCCCTATTCGAGCTGTAATTTGGTCTCTGCGATGCCGGTCCCCCGGGCGCATCTTTATTATCGATGCTGGCTGCACCTGGAATTCCCCGGTATGGTGTCCACCTCTGGTGCTCTCCCCCCCCGGGGCTGCCCGTCTCACTGTGCTCCCACACGGTCTCTGTGTTGTCCAGGGGTTGCGGGTTCCCCAGGCGGCACACGCCGTGCTTCCGTGGCGTTCTCCCGATAGACCACTTGGGGGAGGGGTGGGCCCCCAGAGCCGCTATGCTGCAGGCTCTCAGTGCCCCCACGCTGCCCCAGTGTTGTCCGAGGTCCGCTGGGTCTCCCGGTGGCCCTCACCAGGCCCTCCGAGCATCCTCCAGGCAGGCCGCTTGGGGGGGAAAGTTGCGCTTGCTGATCCTCGAGGGCGTACCACCGTCGTTGGGGGGGAAGTCTGCCAAACAAGCACTTCTGGTCTCAGTCCGGGAGTCCTGCCTCTGGCCAAGCCTTCCATTGGAGCTGTTCACTCTCCCTGCCCCAGCTCCGTTTTGTATCTACTCCGCACCAGAGCCCCCATGCCGCTGCTCTTGCTGTGTTGCTCGGCCACACGCACCATCGGGCACTATCTTCGATGCGGGCCCACTAGTCATCTGGCTCACCCTTTCGGTTCCAGGCTCCGGTGGAGCGTCGAGCTTCGTTCTCCCTGATGTTAACGATATGCCAACCAGTTGCGGTGCGGTTAACCACCGATTCACCCAATACGCTGTGTTGATGGGCTTATTGTCGCGGCCTTAAGAAGAGAGACGGTCGGTCGCGTCCTCCTTCACCAGCTGCCATCTTGGAATCCCCCTAGTCTATTCTCTTTTGATACCGATGTACCATTCACGTGGCACTCATTCAGAGTGTTGCAAAACAATGCAAAGAGATGGCAATTCTCCTTTGGAAAGTCCATGCAATTTCAGTTGCCCTGCAATTCACTCCTTCCTTGCCAGGTCATGCTGTTACCAGTTGTTGCCATGCCATGCCATGCTAGTATTCCAGTTCATGCCATGCTAGTCCCTGCTCTTCTCACGAGGGACCAGCCAACGTTGGATGCAAGTGCAGATTTCAAAGCACAATGGTGTCAGATCAATGCTCTCTTTCTCCCACTCCCTCAAGAGACAAAGAACTTCACTGTTTTTCAAACGTAGTTGGCACCAGGAATTCAAATGCTTTCAGAGCGCGTCTTCCTGCTCATTTCCATTTCTCTCTTTCTCCTAGGCCCAAACTTGTGTCTGGTTCTGGTTCACAAGGTAAGACATTCCAAATGGATTCTCTTCACGCTGCAGATTACAAAACAGCCCACAAACGATTTCTCTCCTTTGTTGAACATCGTTCACTCTCTTTCTGCACAGAATGCTGCAAGGTGTCGATTCTCTCTACACAGTCCGTCACGATCTTCACTTTCCATGGCATCAGTTGTCATGCCAGGAAATCAGGTAGCAAGCAGGTCTTCTGAGTACCTTCTCAGAGCACAGCCATTGACAAAGCTACACCCTAAGGCCTCAAATTGGTCGGTCGCCATTCCCCAGAAGTGCTGCTGCAAAACGTAGGTTTCAGGGACCAATGTCTTTATTTATTTATTTGTTTTATTTATTTATTTACATTTATATAGCGCACAAGCAGCCCAGTGGCATTGAGGCGCTGTTACTTGCAATGAACTTAGTTACATGGTACAGGTAAGATAGCGGATGTTGACACATTGTAAATGACGTAATGTTGTTACAAGTATTGCTTTTGATCATATGATACAATATACATGGGATAATCGTGCTAGTATGTCTAGCCTTAAGTGAACAGGGTAGTCTTCAGCGTTTTGCGGAAGGTGGTGAGGGAGGCCTCTCCACGGAGAGTGTGTGGTAGGGTATTCCAGTGCGAGGGCGCAAGGTAAGGGAAGCTGGATCCGCCCGCTTTTACTTTTTTTACTAGAGGCACTGAGAGCATGTTGGTGTAGGGTGATCTGGTTGGCCTGGTGGAGGAGACAGGGTGTATCCTTTGTGAGAGGTATGCAGGCGCAGTGAGGTGGATGCACTTGTGGGTCAATGTCAGGGCTTTGAATAATATCCTTTCTTTTATTGGGAGCCAGTGGGCTTGTTTTCTGGCCTCAGAGATGTGTTCTCTTTTTGCAATACCTTGGGCTGCCCGGAGCGCGTTGTTCTGTATTACTTGTAGTCTCTCTAGGTTTTTTTTAGAGGTTCCTAGAAAGAGTACGTTACAGTAGTCTAGCCTAGAGCCGGTGATGGCTCTGGCTATGTTAGTGCAGTTCTCTTTGGAGAGAAATGGTCTGACTGCATTGATAAGTTTGGCATGATATGCCGCTGCAGAGGCAATTGCATTGATTTGTCTGTCCATGGATAGGCTAGAATCCAGATAAACTCCCAGGGTTTTGACAGATTCGGAGACTGGAATTTTAATGGAATCAATGGTGAAGTGACTGAATTGGGCATCTAGATTCTTTAGGGTGTCGGGAGAGCCTACCAGTAGGAGTTCCGTCTTGTCAGAGTTGAGGCATAGACCGTTGTCTGCCATCCAGGCTTGGATGGTATTGTACAGGTTGTTGAGGGCCAGGGAGTCAGTGTTGTAGTTGCCTGTGAGAGTGATGAGGATTTGTGTGTCGTCGGCGTAGTTGGTCTATGAGATGCCCATGGCGTCGAGGATGAGGAAGAGGGGGCGTGTAAAAATGTTGTATAGCGTGGGGGAGAGGCAGGAGCCTTGGGGCACCCCACAGAGTATAATGGTTGGTGATGCGGCGGCTAAGTCAGAGAATACTTGCATGGTTCTGTCTTGTAGGAAGGAGGTGATCCATGCTGTAGCCTCTGGGGAGAATTTGGCCGTGGTGGTGAGGTGGTGGCATAGGACGCCATGATCCACAAGGTCGAAGGCCGCTGAGAGGTCTAGGAGTAGGAGGAGTGCAGGTTTGCCCAAGTCTCTCGCATCGTCCATCTGGTTTTTCAAGTCAAGTAGGGCGGTTTCTGTTCCGTGTCTGGGGCGGAAGCCAGATTGGCGGAGACCAAGGAGTTGGTTCTCTTCAAGGAAGTGTTGAACCTGCAGGTAGGCTGCTTTGTCCAATATTTTGAGGAGGAACGGGACAGTGGTGATGGGTCTGTAGTTATTGGGGGAGGTGGGATCGAGCGTTGGCTTCTTTAGAAGAGGGCGGACCCAGGCTTCCTTGAGGGAGGCAGGGACTATCCCTGTGGTAAAAGAGGCATTTACAAAGGCTGTTAGAAAGGGAGCTAGCGGTTCTGCGCAGTCTTTGATAATGGAAGCTGGGCAAGCATCACCTTTGCAGTTAGAGGGTTTAATGTTCCTCATTATGTTGATGACGTCTTTTTCCTGAATGGGTTGGAGGGAGAAAGGTACGGGGGGGATCAGGGGCAGGCGGTGGGACTGGGATGTGCTTACTCGGCAGGGCTTGTTTAGTGGCTAGTATTTTGTTTTTGAGGAGGCTAATTTTGGATTGCATGGCCTTCTGTATTCCGTCACACCAGTCCTTGTCTTTGGTGAAATTCTGGGGGGCGGGAGTGGGTGTTTCGAGTTCTCTGAAAATGGCGAATATTTCTTTAGTACTGGATTGGGCTTCCAAGATTCTGGATTCAAAGGATTTGGCTTTGGCTTGGGTGATTGCCTTTTTGTATTTGGTGGAAAGGGCTTTGAAGATCATCTTATCTTTTTCGGAATGGGACTTTTGCCACTGTGTGAGTGTGGCTTTTTTCTCGTTGCGGAGTGAGAGGAGGTCCGGCGTGAACCAAGAATTGGAATGTGCAGTGGGTTTGGATTTTCGGGGTTTGAGTGGGGCAATGGTGTTGATGGCTGCTTTGATGGCAGTATCATAGGTTGATGCGAGTGTTTCAGGGTCTGAAGAGAAAGGTGGTCTGAAGGCTGGGCCTTGGAGGAAGGGCAGTAATCTCTCCTTAGTGAGTTGGCGGGAGCTTCTGGCGAGGCAGGGAGGGAGTGGTTGGGGTGAAGGGGTAGCAGGGGAACTAGCGGTGGGGATGCTGAAGGTGATAGTGTGGTGATCAGACCATGGGGTAGGAGTGTTTCCAGTGATGATGAGTGGACAGTTGTGCTGTGCTATCCAGTCCAGCGTTCTGCCTTGGGTGTGAGTTGGGCTAAGTATGGTGTTCTTGTACCCTAGCGCCTTGAGGGCAGAGTCGAGGGATTTTGCTGCTACGTCCTTACTATCGCGGAGCCCTAGGTTGACATCCCCCAGCTGAATGGCTTTGGACTGATTTTTGAGGTTGTCCGAGAGAAGGTGGGTGAGAGAGGCTTGAAAGTCTCCTGTTGGGCCGGGTGGGCGGTATACGGTGTGCACAGTAATTGTGCAGTGGGGGGAGAGGGTTATTTTGACTTGGAGATAGTCGCTGTTGTTGTTCAGGGATTTTTCTACCTTTCTGACAGAGAGGTAGTCTTTGGCGATAATTGCTACACCTCCACCTTTGGAGAGGCGGTCTTGTCTAGTAATGGAATAGCCAGGAGGTAGGGCGAGTGAGAGCGCCGGGCCAGAGGCCTCATGTAGCCAAGTTTCTGAGATCATAAGTAGATCTAGGTCTTGGGAGGTTAGGAGGTCGTGGATGTCTAGGGCATGGGCATTGACGGATCTAGCGTTAATCATGGTGCATTTCAGGTGGGGTTCAGTAGTGGCTGTGGGGGAGCTCGTGATTAGAGATGGTGGTGGTATGGAGGGGCTAGGTGCGTCGAGCGTGTTGTGGGCGGTGCCCATCACAGGTTTTACAGTGAGCGGTTCATTTTCATGGGTGGTGGACACAGGTGGCGTAGCATTTGGCACAATAGAATTCAAAATGGTGGTAGAAGATTTGCACAACACAGATTTTACACTGGGGGGCTCATTTTCATGGGTGGTGGACACAGGTGGCATAGCAATTGGCACAATAGAATTCAAAATGGTGGTAGAAGATTTGCACAACACAGATTTTACACTGGGGGGCTCATTTTCATGGGTGGTGGACACAGGTGGCATAGCAATTGGCACAATAGAATTCAAAATGGTGGTAGAAGATTTGCACAACACAGATTTTACACTGGGGGGCTCATTTTCATGGGTGGTGGACAGAGGTGGCATAGCAATTGGCACAATAGAATTCAAAATGGTGGTAGAAGATTTGCACAGCACAGATTTTACACTGGGGGGCTCATTTTCATGGGTGGTGGACACAGGTGGCGTAGCATTTGGCACAATAGAATTCAAAATGGTGGTAGAAGATTTGCACAACACAGATTTTACACTGGGGGGCTCATTTTCATGGGTGGTGGACACAGGTGGCATAGCAATTGGCACAATAGAATTCAAAATGGTGGTAGAAGATTTGCACAACACAGATTTTACACTGGGGGGCTCATTTTCATGGGTGGTGGACACAGGTGGCATAGCAATTGGCACAATATAATTCAAAATGGTGGTAGAAGATTTGCACAACACAGATTTTACACTGGGGGGCTCATTTTCATGGGTGGTGGACACAGGTGGCATAGCATTTGGCACAATAGAATTCAAAATGGTGGTAGAAGATTTGCACAACACAGATTTTACACTGGGGGGCTCATTTTCATGGGTGGTGGACACAGGTGGCATAGCAATTGGCACAATAGAATTCAAAATGGTGGTAGAAGATTTGCACAACACAGATTTTACACTGGGGGGCTCATTTTCATGGGTGGTGGACACAGGTGGCAAAGCATTTGCCACAATAGAATTCAAAATGGTGGTAGAAGATTTGCATAACACAGATTTTACACTGGGGGTGGTGGTGGGCGCAGGATTAATTGTATTTGTAACGTGGGTATGACAGTTGTGATGCGGGTAAAGTACTTTGTTGGTTGCTGTAATTGTAATATCGTTGGAGGATACGGCCTTCAAGGTTGTGCGCTGGAGTCTGACCTTATCAGCACATGTAGGGGTTTTTGCAGTACGCGAGCATAGCCGTGTATTACGGGTGCTCGTGGGGGTGGGGTGGGAGCTGCGGGCTGCTTCTTGAGTACGGGTGCGCAACCTGAGAAGTCTTAAGGCGAGACAAGATTCAGAAAGAAGCTTGCTAGAGTAGTGCTTCTTACCTTGTAGGTGCTGCTTTCATTGCTGCTTCAAACAGCCATGATGCAAAGTCATATGGTTTCATCAAGGTCTGGTCAATCTGGTCTGGTCAATCTTTCAGTCTGTCATGCTGCTGGTTCAATCATGGTCTGGTCAATTCATGCGATGCAATCTGGTCAGTCATCAAGGCGATCTGGAAGGTCTCACGGTCTGCAAATCTCAGTCTGGTCAAGGTGACTCTCCAGATGTCATGCAAAGAAAACAAAAGTGCAAGTCAGTTTTCTATCAGATTCAGATGTATTCAAAGCCAAAAACAAAACTGCATTCTCTCTGTATGCTTCAGTGCATAGCTAGTTCTAAACTCCCCATAACTCTCTAAAGACATCAATGCTAGTTTCTCAGTGTCTGCAATATCAGTTCTAGTGTATCAGTGTGCCAGTGCATCTGTCTAACCATGCCTGTCTCCCCAATCTGCATGATGCATTACTCCTGCCATTTCTATCTTTCTCAAAACAAAACAGGACAGCCCACTTTACATAATTCAAAAAATGCAGATTCAAAAGTTGCACAAGTGCATTCCTCTCATTCAATTGAACTCCATGTTCTGCAAAAGCATTGCTTCTGTGTCATTTTCATGTGTTCTAGCCACAGACCCCCCTTTCAACATTAGGTATTCACACTGAATCACTAGATGTTGACAAAACAAATCCATTTAATTCAAATGGACACTGCTTCCTGCATGTGTAATACAATTCAGATTCAATAAACATTCCTTCCTTTCTCTGCTTACTCCTTCTTCAATACAACAGTCTGCTAATCCCGCGCGATGTTTCTGCATAACGTAAACAATCCTTCTATCCATGCGTTCATTCAAACAACTCAAAATATTCAAAGAATGCAATATCTCAGAACATCCAACTTTAGCACGATTCACTTGATTGACTATCTCCTTCAATGCTATCCAAGTTTCTATGTCAATAGACAAAACAATATTTTCACATTCTAACGTAGGCAAAGTACTGTTGTTACCAATCCTGCCAAAAATGCCATTACAATTGCCATTTCTATTCAAATCAAAGATTTTCATCATCTCTTTTCTGCTCACAAACCCAGATTGCAAATGCTTCATATAACTGCCTCCATGCACATAACTGCTTCCATGCAAAGGTGTCTCCAATGATACAGTTTCTTAATGCAAATCTTCATAGGCAAACCCTCTATGCATTCCTCTAGCCAATTCTCTAGGCACACTGCACGTGTATGTCAAAAATGCACTCTCCATTTCCTCCATTTCGTGGCAAACATCTCGTTCAATTTGTTGCTCTGCTGTTGCTGCAATCATTGCTGCACTATCAGTGGAACAAACTGCTTGGGTCACACTGTGTCTGTCATTATTCTGAGGTAACTCTTTCTCCCCAATAACAATATTCAAATTTTCTCAATGCACTTCTTCGTGCTTCACGCCTGTCAGGTTTTCGCTAGGAACTTTGTTCCCACCCATCACTGCTGTTGTCAAACGTTCTTTCAATGGGTAATTCAATGCTGCTGGGACATCTTCCCGGTTTTCAATTACATGTCTGAGACGATATATTATTGCTCGCAAGTCACTAGTATATGGTGTCATTTCTGTTCCTGCTACTTCACTATTCACTTTCAATTCTTCAATCATTATGGTTGGTGCCGGCGAAACTTCCCAGGCATCAAGCATATGTCTAAGCCGATTTCTTACTACTTTCAAGTCACTAAAAAATGAGCTCATTCTGCAGTAGTAATTCACCCTAGGGATTTTCTTCAACCAAACCTCACAGCTTATGTGAGTTTCAAAAAAACAAGTTTCAAGACTTCTCTAAACATGCAGATACAGTTGTTGACTTGCCAAATCTTTGCACAAATTCCAACCAATAGGAATCCAAAACAAAGGTCAGATTTCCCCAAAAACTATCAATCTCTGCGGAGTGCCAAACAAAATACCACAAGCGTCTTCAATAAAAAACTGTTTCTCTAGCTTGGCCAAATGGATGTACATTCATTCCCAAAAAATTGCCAGTCATGAAACGCTGCTCTGGATCAATTCAAATTCCGGATTCAAAATCGCAGTCAGACAATTATGTTCCCCTTCCTAAGGGGAACAACATTGTGGACGAAGCATGCTCTAATTCATAACATCCCCAAGACAGACAAAACACAAAACATTAAATATCTATTCCCACGAACTAACAGAAAACACAGCTGCACACAATGTTCAAACTTCTACTTCAGCTCATCGATAAGTGGATCCAAAAAAGCCAGCTGCAAAACTCTGCAGACTAAACCCGCTGTTCTATTTATCAATCAGCATCAGTGAAATCCCGCATTACAGGTGCCATGTTGTCATACCCAGACAAATCTCCTAGGGAGGTGTTGATCACTATGCCCCCCCTGCTCTTGAATCTCAGGGCCTTTCTGCACTGTTACTCCTAAGTTACTCCTAAATTACTCCTATGGACACACTAACATAAGACACAAAGAAAACACATGAATCGATTCAACAATAGAAACACTTTTATTCATACACAGCAATGTATGATGCAAACACTACTATAATGCAAATCTCGAATTTGCACCTTTTATGCATTTGGTGCAAATCTACATGCAGTGCAATAACTATAAGCCTTACAGGCTTCTAATGCAAGCAATCTAATATGAACTCCAATCCACACCATTCCTCTCCAATCCACACTATACTTCACACTCACTCTCTAAGACAATCCTTGTCTGATTACCCCATCTATCATATCAGACAAAGTTCTGTGTGAGTGTCTGTCCTAATTACCCATGCACGTGTCTCATCAATACTCCTGTTTTGCTCATTGTTGCTCTGTCTCTCCTCTCCAGCTAACTCTACAACCAGCCAGTCAGTCAGGGCCTTTCCTTGGCCTCTCTCTGCCAGATCGATCTCATCAGCTCTCATCAGAAGCCTTCTGCATATCAGCCAAAGTCATCCGATTCTGCTGCACCCAAAATGCTTCCCAAAGTACATCCAATCACTCCCAAACGCCTTTCCAAGTCATCTCTCCTCTCGATCTCTCAATCTCTCAGAGAGCAGCTCCATCCAAAACTCCATCTCCAACAACTAGCATCTCGAACTCCCTCTAGAACTAGCCAGAACTAGCAACTCCCAAAGCCTCACCTCTCATTATACTGTTCAATGACATATATACATATCCATGGTTACATGTCACTCTAAGCTAAAATGCCTCTCTATCTGTCAGCATTTCTAAATCTGAGCAGTGCTTAAAAGTCTGTGATGATGTAGGGGGGCGCTGTTGCGCTTGGTTAAGATGGCCGCCTGAGTTCCGGCTCCGTCCCGCGAGGCATAAGACATCCGAAAATTCTCCGGTTGCCTTCGACATCCCACACTACGGACCCGCTACTCGGACGGCTGACGGGACCGAGCGCCTGTGGGCCGAGTGCCGCCTTCCGGGCCGCCCCAGCGGCCAAGCTACATCCCGCCGAGAGTGCGGCGGGGGCGGGTGCCTGACCCGAGCCGGCTCCCGACTCCAGACGATCCTGCCTGAGCCCCGCGGCTCATGGCCTACTGTGGGGGAGGGGCGTCCTGCCCTGCAGCCGCGGTGGCAATCGCCCGCGTTGTGTTGAGGGCCTTGCCTGCACTACCCTTCCTCACTCCGCCTTGTCAACACAGGAGCCGGGATTCTAGAGCGAACTGCTCCGCTGCCCCGTCCTGGGCGGTGTGCTGTCGCGCCGATCCGGCGCCGTGCGGTGAGCTCCTTGGAACCGCCTCACCTCGGGGTCGGCCCTGGCCCCCAGTCTACTTCTCCTCCGCTACGAGGGACCCCAGAGCGACCTGCTCCGCTGCCCCGTCCTGGGCGGTGTGCTGCCACTCTTTAGTGGATACCCACCCGGCCCCGGCTGACGGGCGGCCCTGGCCCAGTTACATCCTGAGCCGCCCCCTTCCTGCGCCACGGGGGCCGGGATCTGCGCTGGACCCCAGAGCGCCGGGCTCCGCTGCGCCTCCCTGTGCGGTGTGCTGACCACATAAGGGAAACATCGTCCCGACTCCTGCGTGGTGAGTGATCCTGACCCCCGACCATCTCCACGTCCACCCCTCGGTGGCGGTCCCTGCTCATCAACTACCGGTCTCCTCCACCCTTCCGAGAGATTGGCTTCAGACACACGGTGGGGCCTGGGGGTGCTCCGCTCCCTGCGTGACTGGGGGTGCCGCCTGTGGTTCTGTCGGATACCGGTGGTCCCGCTACCCCTCCATTGGGGACGGTTCTCTCCTCAGTCCGTGGCACCCACCATCTATGCCTGGTGCCCAACAGGGAACCCTACCTGGATCCCACGTTCAGCTTCTTCCTGGATATTACTGCTGAGGGCGATACAGCGACCCTACCACCCTGATCACGAGCTTGAGGACAACCTGAACTGTCTACTTTTCTGGACCACCCATATTCCTGATCCTTGGCCGGTCTTGCTCCGGGGCTCCGCTTCCCTCCACCTCCTCCAACGACCCCCGCCATTCGGATCAAGTCTTTCCCACTTCAGCCCCGATATTGGGGTGCCCCCCCTTAACAGTGTTTACTGAGACTGATTGCTGCTCGCTGGTTCCCGCATATATTACCTGGCCGACATCGCCCCTCTCTGGGCCCTCCCGCTGGGAGCGGGGTCGTCGTGGGCTCTCCTGGCGCGCGGCTCGGTCTTCGCCTACGAGCCTGGGTGGATCCTGGTGCCTTACCTTCTGATTTCACCCAATTCCTTGGTGGATCCGTTGTCCTTTAATTCGCCCTTCCATCGACATCATGTCGACACGCACTGGCAAGAAACAATCCTCCATCAACATCTTCACCAAGCCCTCAGGAAGCAATGGACCGGAGACGTCCACGCAGGAGCCTTCTGCCCCAGTGGCGCAGGAGCCGTTCGACCCTCAGAAAATGATGGAGTTCATCCGGGATGGATTCACCACAATTCATTGTAAGTTAGACGACATGAATGGCACGATATCCTCCATCAAGGCGCATATGGAGAGAACGGATGGCCGTGTGGCTGAGATCGAGTCGCGTGTGAGCACCACTGAGGACGGCCTGGGCTCCCTCCGGGCGGAGGTCTCTACTCTATCCGCCCGCGTCACTGAGGTGGAGAAGAAAAACGAGGATCTTGAGTCTCGCTCGAGGCGTAATAATCTTCGCATTATTGGGGTACCGGAGGATGGGATACATGAGCCTATGGAGGAATACGTCGAGGGCCTACTGAACCAAATCCTGGATTCCCCTAAACTCTCACCTCAGTTTGCGATTGAAAGGGCCCACCGTGCGCTCACGACGAAACCCAAACCGGGGGCACCCCCACGTCCCATCATAGCAAGGGTCTTAAATTTTCGCGATCGGGATGCCCTCCTCAGGGTGGCGAGACTCAAGGGAGACCTTCTCCTGGGCGCAGCTAGGATCCACCTATATCCGGACTTCTCGGTGGCGGTACAACGGGATCGCAAGACCTTTCTGGCGGTCAAGAGAAGATTGCGTGACCATCAGGTCAAATATGCCATGCTATACCCCGCCAAATTACGGATTGAACACGCAAACCGAGTCTACTTTTTCACACTGCCTGAGGAGGCCTCCAGGTTCATAGATGAACACTTTCCCGGCTGAACTGTACCCTCATCAGACACCGCTGTGGGCTCCCCCCGCCGGCGCATTGGAGCGGGTGATGTGTCACTGGCTAGCCAAGGCATTGACAATTCGTGGAAATGGACACCGCTATGTTCCATTGTGATCTCCCGGCGCTGGAGGGGGCCCCCCTTTTATTGGAAGCGACCAGGCCACTCTGATGTCAAATTGTGTGATTGTTCCTATCCTCACTCATGATTGCTCTGTTCGGGGACCCACTGATATGGCAGGAATTGAATGGGCTTGTGGGCAGAATACGCTGTGGTCTGCTCCCCACCATTCCACCCCAGAGGCTTACCACACATATTCCTTGCTTTCTTGGTCGCCCGGGGGTCCTGGGATAACCCCCTGGATCCCACAGCGACATGGTGGTATTAGACAGCACTACTCTACAGGCTAACTGCTCTCCAATGCTGGTCTGCTCAAGTCATGGTCCTGCATGCACTCATTCTTGTTTGGGTGATCCTCCTGGTCAGCTAGACCCCGTTGACCTATTGTACGCTATTGTTCCCCCTTTGGGCGTCTATGATATACACTTGTCAGACCCCTGCTGGGCGGTTGGGTCATGCTTCCTCCCTTTCGCGCCCTCTTGGGCTCACGTCCCGGTTCCCCCCCGTCACTGTGACACCCCCGGGGCACCGGTGCCCGGGTGCACGCACCACCCCGGTCCGGTTGCTCGGGAATTCACATCCTTACATCTCTCGTTTCTTGGTTCATTATCTACTGACCATGCCCGCCTTTCCCTTCCCCTCCACGGGTCCTCCCCTGGACGGGAAACGACATTAATGTCGGGCATCATGTTTATCCTAAAATTGCCTCGCGGTTCGGAGCATTGTCGCCGGGCCAACTCGCAGACCCCCCAGGCGTCGATGCCACTGTTCTGGTTCTGGTTAATTGGTTGTAGGGTCTTCATCCCTCTGGTTGGGGGAGGGATCTGGGAGGGGGAGGGGGGGAAGGGGTTAAATGTTAAAAAAAGCTTGGTGACGACAGGAGGGGTAGAGTTCGGAACACTATGGCCCCAGGGACATCGCGGTCCTGACCATATTGGTCAACATCCATGGGGAGCACACTTCCATCCACCCGTATTCCTCTATGGCCGACTCTGAGGTACGGCGCGAGGAGACATTGACATTCATGAGTTGGAATGTTCGAGGTCTGGGTAACCACAAAAAAATGAGACTGTTACAGCTTCAGGCTGAGAGACATGGGTCTAAAATCCTATTTCTGCAGGAGACACATGCATGTTCCGAGTATTGTGAAAAATTCGCGAAATCATGGGGCCCTCAGAGATACTTCACCACCTACTCCACCCAGAGCCGCGGAGTTATGACCCTGATCCACAGAACCCTCAAATTCATTCCCATCGCTACGTTAATCGATCCCCTGGGCAGATATGTTCTACTTCATGGCGTACTGCAGAATAGGGAGGTGGTCCTCCTCAACATATATGGCCCCAACGTCGATGATCCCGATTTCTATCTACAATTGGTGACCATCTTGGAGAGCTTCCCGCTAGTACCGATTCTCTGGGGAGGCGATTTTAATACGATATTCGACGTAAACCTAGATAGATCTGGGTCCAGACCCCGTCAGCTCTCCAGAGCGGCATATGCTGCACTGTCCTCCCTTCCTCGATTGGCCCTATATGACGCATGGAGGTTCCTTTATCCTGACTCCCGATCTTACTCTTTTTACTCCTCAGTTCACGATTCCTTCTCGCGAATAGACAGGTGGTTGGTATCTGGTGTGCTGATGAGGAGCGTGTCTGGACTGACCATCCTCCCCAGGACCCTTTCCGATCATTCCCCGGTGACAGTCACCTTAGTTTGGGGCCCGGACGGCGGCCGAACCAGACACTGGAGGATGAAACCACTCTCTCTCCTCGACCCGGTTTTCAGCTCCGGGTTGGAGTCGGCCATCGAGGAGTTCTTTGAAATTAACACCAATTCCGTCTCCTCCCAAGCCACCCTCTGGGAATCCTTTAAGGCCTACATCAGAGGCATCGCCCTCTCCAAGGAAAATGGTATCCTTAAGACTATTCGGAGGGAGATTGCAGCTAGCGAAGCCAAATTATCGGCATTGGAGACCCAATACACGTTAGACCAAACCCCAGAAACCCTCGCGTTAATTGGCTCGGAGCTGGATACATTCCGCTCGCTCGCGGACCGTGAGCTGAAGTTTCTGGATAACCCTGGACTTGCTAGGAGATACGGGGAGGGTGAACGCCCAAGCCGCCTGCTGGCTAGACTCCTCCGCCGTGAGCTTGGTGCCCCACCCATTCCTGGAATCGAGAGACCTGATGGCTCCCTGGCCACCTTGCCTGGAGATGTTAATTCTGAATTCCTCTCCTTCTATCAATCTCTATATACTCAATCAGATAAAGCCACTGATGCAGAAATCGATGCCTACCTCGATAATCTTCCCCTCTCGGCTCTCTCTCCTGAGACCGCCGGAGCTCTTGAGAACCCAGTCACCCCTGAGGAGCTCTCGGAGGCTATAGACTCCCTTTCTTCAGGCAAATCCCCGGGATCAGACGGTATACCTGTGGAGTTCTATAAACACTTCAAGTCACTCCTACTCCCCCGTCTAGTTGCGCTATGGGACGAATCGGTGGAACTGGGCCAATTTCCCCCCTCGTTGCGCGAAGCCACCATAACAGTCCTACTAAAACCCAATAAACCTCCTACTCAAAGCGGTTCGTACCGTCCACTCTCCCTGATCAATTGCGATGCCAAGATCTACGCTAAAACACTTGCTCTTCGACTTGTCCCTTTCATGCCACATATTATACACCCAGATCAAGCTGGGTTCATCCCAGGCCGCTCCACATCCTTGAATTTGAGGCGGCTATTCAACATTATAAGTAGGGTGAGCCCGAATGTACATGCAGTGGCCGCAACACTTGACATGCAAAAGGCATTTGATTCGGTGTCGTGGAGATATCTCTGGCGGGTACTTGACAAATGTAAATTCGGTCCCACCTTTGTCTCCTGGGTCAGGCTACTTTACTCTAATCCTGTTGCCAGAGTCCGCACAGAGGACCGTTGCTCCCCTCTTTTCCATATAGCCAGGGGCACTAGACAGGGATGCCCCTTCTCCCCCTTAATATTCGCTGTAGCAATGGAGCCATTCGCGGACATGCTTCGCCAAAACCATGCACATAGGGGTCTGCGTACTTCTGGTATCTCGGACATAGTCTCCCTGTACGCTGACGATGCTCTTCTTTTCGTCCGTTCCCCCGAGACCAACCTGGCCCCAATATTGAAGGACATCGCCTTCTTCGGGCACATCTCCGGTCTCACGGTTAATTGCTCTAAATCAACTCTCTTCCCGCTTACTCCCAGCACACTTCCCCCCCCGGATACCATGGGGTTCGCTTGGGCCCAATTCAAAATTACCTACTTGGGTATAGTGGTGGCTCGTCACATCGAACGGGTCCGCGAGGAGAATTATCAGACATACCTCACAAACCTCACCACCAAACTACAGGGCTGGGCCAAGTTGCCGATTTCGCTGGCGGGCAGGATAGGGGTACTGAAGATGGTGGTACTCCCCCAACTCCTGTATAGATTTGCGAATGTACCGCTATGGCCGGGAACCGAATTCTTTCAATCATTGACACGTAGCCTCAACTCCTTCCTTTGGCACTCAGGCGCGGTCCGTCTAAAGCTCAAGACCCTTGCCACCCCCATGGAGGCTGGAGGATTTGGAGCTCCGGACTTCCTTAATTATTGGCTGGCGGCACAACTCCAACACACTGCACACTGGTTCAATGTAACGGATCCCCCCCCCCACGTCAGACTGGAAAGGTTATCGATCAGTGACCGTGATATCCGATCTCTAGTGGTCACACCCATGCCGGTGTTGTCGGAATCGCTGGATCCCACGACCTGCACATCCCTAGCTTTACATAAATCTTGGCGAATACTGGGTATCATTCACCCCTTTCACGGCAACTTTCCAATTTGGAACTTCCTTCCAGAAGTCCCACATGTCCCACCCTCGGTGGTCCGCACATGGGCCGAGGCGGGATACGAACTACTACGTGACGTATTCAAACAGGGAAACTTTATAGAATGGCCCGACCTCCCGGCCTCCCTTAGGCGGAGACCCTCCGTTTGGCTCCAATACTCATCTCTCCGTGGGGTACTCAAGCGCAAATACATACGTTTTCCGGCATTGCCACCTGATGAACCTGCAATTACCGAACTATCCTCGCCTTCTCCTATGAGGGGAAAAACCTCCAGGCTATACACCCTGCTCCAAACCAGATCACCCCCCGCATTCTCCAAACTGAGGCACTCCTGGGAGTCAGATCTCGGCTCCGAAATATCTGATGAGCTGTGGACCCGTATGTGTGCACGCACTCAGTTGATCTCCTTTAACTCCCGATTCAAACTAATTCAATTTAAGGTGCTCCACAGATTCCATTATACCCCGGCTAGGTTACACCGTATGTCAAGTGACTCCTCCCCTAGATGCCCGAGATGTGGCAGTGAAGAGGCGGGGTATATACACATGATCTGGTCTTGCTCTCGACTCACCCAATTTTGGACCTCAGTATGCTCCACTATCTCATCTATTCTCGAGTGCCCCATCTCCCCGTCCCCAATGCAGTGTCTATTTCATGATTTCCCAGAGCTTCACCGTGACTCCAGGAGGCTGGCTAGCCTCTGTATGCTACTAGCTGTGCGTACAATCCTACTCTGCTGGCTTCGGCCGAACGCCCCTACTCACGCACAGTGGCTCAGGGCAGTCACGTGGGCCTCTGACACGGAGGAGTCCTGGACGATGCAACAGCCCGCCCACTCCAGACCTAGGAACATATGGCAAAAATTCCGCTCATACATGTCCTCCACTGTCACCGACTCTGTCCCTGCATCCCCGGACCCTTCTCTCGCCTCAGCTCCAGATGACTCATGATTCTCTCCCAACTGTCTTTGGTCTGTCCTCGCATGTGCCCCCCATCGGTATACGTTGTTCCCTGTACTACCCTATATGATTTCTTCAATTGTACCATACTGATCTGCGATGAACGCGATCCCCTTTGCATTTCCGTTGTATTTACATGCTTTATTGTAATCTGCCTGTGCCTGTTGTACCAAGCTGAATAAACAAAGTTTTAAAAAAAAAAAAAGTCTGTGATGCATGTCTTGTACTTTTCAATCACTGCGTGTTCTGGTCAACATGACATTTTCTACATCTCTATACCATGGTATCAGTGCTTCTGTTACCATACCATCCATCTCTCTCCATATTTCTCCATTCACTCCACTAAAATCCCTCTCTACTTGCATGTCTCTGTCTTCAAAGCTCCTCTCTCTTTCTGGTGCTGCCTTCCCCCACCTTTTCTGTCTGTGAAGCACAACCCCAGGGCCTGATAAGCCAGCCCTTCTCTGTGTCTCTACTAAGGCAAAGGCCACGTCTAATCTCTGTCTGCTAAGAAACTGTTTATGCATTCCTCATTCACACTAACTCATAACAACTTCCGCAGTCCACGGCGCTTCTCTGCGTCTCATTCAGGATTGCTTAGGAGCCAGCTACATGCTTTGTCTAGCGTTTACTCTTTCTCTTGCAAACCCAAGCGCTATCTAAAATGCAGACTTCATGCATATTCTAAGTGCACACTCATGGATGGTGTCTCTACATGCATACATAATACATAACAACACATCTCTACATGTGTCTAAATGTCTCTTCAAATATAACATGTTTCTTTACATGCCACTAGCAAGGCACTTCAAATATAACAGGCCTCATTCTATAGCAAATTCAAATGACTAAATATATGTGCATATCTAATGTCACTACTTCATGTCAGTACTAATCAGTACGAATGATGGATAACTGATCCCTAAATGGGTAAGGATTCTCTAACAATGGGTAATGATTCTCTAACAATGGGCTATGATTCCCTAATGATAACAAACCAGGCTTCTCCATACAATCTGTTTTTACAAGAAGGTGCACTGAGTGCTGAGAACAGAGATGGGTCCCAGGCCAGGGCAGATCATCTCCAGCCAATCAGGGAACAGAAATCCAGGGGTGGATGGCAGAGGGCAAGGTAATCCTGCTACCCTGCAACAATGTAATAGATAGATTTTGGGAAGGGGCAGTCATGCCACCTGACATGTGAGGACCAATAAAGTAATATCTATAGGTGCTGTGCATAGGCACTAACATCCCAACCAGCCAATCCCGTCTTTTCATATGTCTTTGGGGAAGAGCCCATGTTGTGATGTAGAAATCGAGCAAAATGGCCCGACACAGGCTTAGGAACTGTAAATCTGGGAGATGTTCCGTGTCCTGTATGATCCCGTTCTGTTTGTGTAATAAACAACAGTTCTAACTTGCCCTTGGCTGAATCCTCTGTCTGTGCACTGGGGGAGGGTTTGTTGGACCCTGGGACTTGGAACAGTGAGCTTGTACTGTGACCCCCAGTCCCTCTGGTATACCTAAGCCAACAAGTTGGTAACAGAAGTATGGTTGACTACACCCGTTCGGCATAAGCCGCCTTTTCTGCCACAGCACCTGGTGGGCTGCGAGGCGCCTCGTGGAAAGTGAGACCAACGGGAGGTGCACCCCTGTGCAGAGGCCCTCAGAAGCCAGTTTGGAGAATATCCTGCCCGCAGTCTGTGAAGAGCCCAGCAGACCAGAAGTGTGATGTGGCAGCTTTGGGGGAGCCAGTAGCTGAGCAGCGTCAGTGGATCATGAAGTGTATGTATTGACTCAGCCGCATGGCAACTGAGGGGGGTGGTAAAGTAATGTCGGTGTGGGGTGGTGACAAGTATTGTTGAGTATATTTGAAGTATAGTTGAGTAATGTTTAGTAGTGTGAAGTATAGTAGGGAAAGGAGCGGCGGTAGATGTAATTTCTGTGGTTAGGGATCATTCAGCCTTAAGGTAAAAGGTTCTGGCAAATAACCTAGACTATTGACTTAAAGGTACGGATGATAAAAGTTATGTAAATATTGTTTTCCCTGTGGATTGGGTGTTTTAGCTTGGGTCACGGATGATGATATCCCTGTGTAAAGGCTTAGCAAAGGGAGCTAGCTTAAATTGCGGAAGGTGTTCTTCTGGTTAAGTCTCGCGGAGGCATTTTATCTACAAGGCGATGCTGTAGGTACAGATTGGGCACGAGAAATATTGGTATCCCCTGTTAGGAGGCAGAAAGACAGCTGTGTGCATATGTTGGGTTCGTAAGCATGTCTGTGTGATGGAATAATAGCGTTGTTAGCTCTGTTAGTGATTTCTATCTTTCCCTTATGTAGTGAAGGGGAGACATCACCTATAGTGCCTGTGCATAGGACTAGGACAGCATGAGGTACAGAATTTGGTGTTTTGCAATTGACAGAGCAAGCTGTTCTGTGGCGGTGCGCAGAAGGCGCATGCGCAAGATTGGTGGCCGTGCCTGAGGAGGCAGAGAGTTGTAGAAGGACGATGTGCGGAGCATGCCTGAAAGGTTGGTTGGGAGCCAGAGAGGCTGGGGATAATTGACACAAACTGTTATTTGTGAAATCGAGAAAAACAGAATTAAAAGTATTTTGTGTTTGTGTAGTAACGGGAGTGTCGAAAGCCTCGACTTGAGGTCAAGTGAGTATAAAGTAACGAATCATGGGAAATGCGGGGTGGATACACCCTTACAGCACATATGTAAGGCCCTTCTGCGACATAAAGACAAGATTTGTAGATATAGCATGGAATGCACAAATAACACACAAGGTAAATCGACTAAGCCATGCTCACAATGCACAAGTTTCTCCAAATATGTGCAGCAATCATTACATACATACATACATACATACATGAGGTCTATAAGGGTAAAAAGCTGAGCAGTAGGTTGGCAATATTCGAGCTCTGGAAGATGTTTTAGGAGGACGCGGGGGAAGTAGCGAGGAGTCCATGGATGCTGTGCAGGCACGAAATCCCGGGCACAGCACCCTCAACCCCCGCTTCCTCCTGTCCACGAGACAGAAGGGGCTACAGCAGAAGCACAGGGATTATACCCTATATGGGAATTTAACACACCAGAGGGGTACACAAATCCAACATTCGAAACTCCACCATATACCATGGAGGATGGGCGGAAAGGGGCATGCAGCGAGGCCCAGGCGAGCGCCATGGAGGGGCTAGGAGGAATAGCATCGAACAAGTGGGTAGAAGGGTAAAAACTATTGAAATTGGATGGGAAGAAAGCGGGGAAAAAAGGAGGGGCAAGTAAGGAAGTGGCTGGCTGTAAGGAGAGCAGTGAAGCATGAGAGTGGGAAGAGATAATGGAAGAAGTAGAAAGGAAAGAGAAGGAAGATAAAGAGGAGAAGGCAGAACGTGAGAGGTTACGAAGAGAAAAGCAAAGGGAAAAAGAGTAAGAGCGGGAGTAGAGGGAGCTTAGGAGAAAGAGGGAGCTTGAGGAGATAGAGAGGCAAAGGGAGAAAGACGAGAAGGAAAACCAAGTTTTGGTAAGAAGGGAAAGGAGAAAGTGGGAACTAGAGTGGCTTGCCAGAGAGAGCAAACGTAAGGAGGAGAAGGAGCGCACAGTAAGAGAGATGAGACTAAAATGGGGGCTCACCATGCCTGACGATAGCGCGGGAAGGGATAGGCAAACAGAGCAGGACCACAGCACAAAACATGATAAGGCACCCGTGCAGTCAGACAGGACCAACACAGGGTCCTCCGTGAGGAGGGGTGCGAGAACCTGATTAACCTAGAAGGGGAACAACATGGAGCGAAGGTACTGAGGAGACTGAGTTTCCATGACGATTTTGGCAGTGATTTGGGAGACACTGAGTCAGATGATGACTCGGTAGGGAGTTAGGACGAGGGATTAGGGCAACCAGATCTTCAACTGGCAGGCGAAAGCACTGATTGGAGCTTTGCGTGGGGAGCAGACAAAGAGACGGGGAATGAGGGGGCGAAAAGGACGAGAGACTGCGACAGTCCAGGGCTAGGTTACACGGCCTGGATGACTTAACCCTGTATGTGCAAAGGCTCAGAGACCTTCCAGCATGGAGGAGGGGGGAACTGGCAGGAGCATTCACATCCACTAAGGACACAGGGAGAATGAAAGGGGGGGCAGGGCTGTCACTGATGCCCTTACTGGAAAAGGGAGGGGGACGACCTCAGTAGATACCATGTAAACATATAGACAAGGAAAACTGGAGGTGTAGGCTACCCTTTTTGACCGCGGGTGTGGGGAAATGGATATACGAGATGGCAAGAATGACAGCAGGACAGAAATTAGCCGTAGGGGACGTAAAAGTTCTACTAGTGGCAACCTTCAGAGAGGTCGTTGATGATATATGGCAAAGGGCGGGGTACCCAGGAGTAACTACCCAGACACGTCAGACATTAATGCAATTATGGCATGTAGAATGGGGGAAGAAGAAGAACTGCCACAATATATTCAGGCTATTCAAGCGCTCTGGGGCCTTGAAATGCGAGAATTCTGGGATAGAAAAGTGGCATTAGTCTTTCATATACTATGCCAAGGGTTGACAGAACAAGTGCAAAGGCAACTAAAGAAGTTGGTGAGAATGGAAGAAAAACATTTGGTCTGAAATACAACTTACAATGGTAAATTACTGTAGGTTAATACAAGAGAACGTGAGGAAAAAGCGTGAGGAAAGAAAGCGTGAGGAAGGAAAGCAGGAGAAGTTAGTACCGAAGAAGCTATCTAAATACGCCATGGAAGGGGCAGTATTAACAAGCACAAGAGGACAAGGGGCACCACAGACACAGTACACACCACTGCCCACGGGAGGGGGATTCATGGGGCCGGGGGATGCGCAGCATGGGTTTTGAAGAAGAGGGGGACCACCAAGGGGACACTGGTATGGGCAACAAATGCAGAGCCAAGGGGGATTCCAGGAGGGTAACAAGGATATGGACAACAAATACAGCAGGGTCCAGAAGGTTTCCCTGGAGGGTATCAGAAACAAGTGAGAGCACTTGCCCCAGTGCTGGGTGTGTGGACAGATAGGACATATCTCAATGGTATGTAGGAGCAGAGGAGGGATGCCACAGAATGGGGGAATGCAATACCAGCCAGCATATCTAGGGGAACACAATGGGTTCTATGCCCAGGATCAAACACCGCAACAAGGACAGTCACTGAACGCATACCTGCAAACACACCAGCCCATGACAAAGAAGTCACAGATGCAAGTGCCTATGCAGCAGTTTTCCAGGCACCACAGATGCAGGCCAACACACAGCAATTATACACGGCACAGCAGATACCCCAGATGCAGACCAGCACACAACCAAACAACGGGACAGTGGCACGCCAGAGTCCATGACAACAACTCCCATAAGGAAACTGGGAGGGGGGGTCACGGTAGTGGGGGGGACCCATTCTTGGGAAACGGAATGTCATTATATCCTCAATAGGACAGCCCACAGATGGACTTGATGTGTTCCATCCTATCGATTACACCCAACCTGGCGGAGGAACCACGTATAGGGGTGACGATAGGTGACAAAACTTTTTTCTTTCTTGAAGATACAGGGGCGACCAGATCCTGCATCCGGCAGGGGAAATATTGTATGTTAGGCGATGCGATAAATGCTCAAGGGTTCTCTGGTGCAACGGAATTGGTTCCTTTTACAGAAGATATTGCACTTTCCACAGAGAATCGCGACTTAGCTTTGACGCTACTATATTCTCGACAGACACCCGTAAACATACTGCGGAGAGATATCATGAGCAATTTCATTCACTGACAAGGGGATCGTGTGTCCCACAGCAGGGATACACATTCCGAACGTGAGGGAGATTATTCAAGCCTATTGTGGACAGACGGTACAGAGGGGGGTGCCAGTAGACGAGGAACTGTTCCAATATCAGACTGAAATAATAAAAGCATGGCTCCCTGAGATTCGGGGGGAAATGTGGTGCCTTCCAAATGAGTACTTATTCAGGCCAGAAATACCATTAGATGAGAAGGATGGGACAATAGAGAGACTAGAATTAGAGGCAGTGATAGTGGGGGACGACTGGATAGCGGTGTATGGAACAGATGAAACAGGGCGACCATGGTGAGCAGTGATCGCTTTGGCAGAAGGATACAGGTTGACTACAGTTACAAACGAAGAACAGACCCTCCAGAAAATTGCGGCATGAAATGGAAAATTTTGCGGCACAAAAAAGAAAAAAATTGCGGCACGCAATTGCGTTTTTTGCGGCATTTTCTAACGTTGAAAAATATATCATTTAACATCTTTTTTAGCCTAAAACCAAGTAATTGCAAGGCTTTTGTTAGTGAGGAACAAAATGTTGTGTTCTGTCTGGCCACGCTCTGTAGGACAGCCAGGTCGAGTCACCACAGCCTAACATTTTGGATTGTGGTGGAGGAGGGGGGATATTGCCTGATCAGCTCCATGGAAATGGTGCTGCGCCACTACTTCCAGCAGACAAGTGGAAAGCAAATAAACAGATAGGCTTGAATTCAAAAGTGTAACCCTGGTTGAAGCCCATAGGTTTGCTTTTCGCTTGTCCTATGACCCCAGGAGAGAGGGGGAACAACTCTACACTTCTCCATGGAAGGAATCCATGAGGCCCAAGACACAGGGGCAATGCAGTGGCAGTAACTGCAAGCCCATAATACCTAGCCAAACAATGAACTCTCTTGGGTGGTCATCATTCCTTGGTTATGCCACCCACACATGGTGACTTAACACACCCACAAACAGAAATGAAACATCACAACACTACCAGGGGTCAAGTCCTACAAATTAAAGTGGGGGGACTCATCAACAAATGAATGGCATGTGATGTCATCAGAAACTAGCATATCAAGGTGAAATATGCATATATCATTAAATTGGCTTTGCATAACCACCAAAATTGCACAGGACGAATGGCATTTGCCTTTCATAAATTTAAACACCCAATTTTGTGCGTAATTGGTGTCATACAGCCCAGCCTTGATTGAAGGCTGGGCTGCATGATACAAACGCTCGTAGCTGTATTCGTTTCAAATTGCTTTAAAATTATTGTAAAGCAATTTGAAATGAATACAGCTACGAGAGTCTTCAATTGGAATCGTGCAGCCCAGCCTTGATTCAAGGCTGGGCTGCATGATACAAATTGAAGACTCGTAGCTGTATTAATTTCAAATTGCTTTACAATAATTGTAAAGCAATTTGAAATTAATACAGCTACGAGAGTCTTCAATTGGTATCATGCAGTCCAGCCTTGAGGCTGGGCTGCATGATACCAATTGTAGACGAGCGTCAGAAAGCATTAAGTTTATGCTTTCTTTTCCGGCACTTGACAGGAAAGTAATTTACTTTCCTGTCGAGCGCCAGTAATGAAAACAGTCCAGTGGCCTCTTTGGGTGCTCTGAGTTGGGGGCAGATGAGCGGACAGGCCAGTGCTTACCTGGCTACGCTTCACCAACTCTGTCAGCCCAGCAGGGCGGGCACTCGAAGAGCCTTGCAGGTGCCTGCGGTCACAGCCAAATACTGCGCATCTCCCAGGCCTGCGTGACCCTCCCCCACTCCTGGACCTGCAACGCAGAGCAGGAGGTGTTAACCCTCAAGCTGCTGCAATCAGCAGTCAGCTGTGTTCGCTCTAAATCATTAGATGAGTGTGAAAAAAGACACACTAAGCTAGCGAGTCTTTTTCGCGCTCATTTAATGATTTATAGCAGCAATTGCGGGAGATGGCAAATTTTGCGATTTTTTTTTTTTTTTTTTTTTTTTTTTTTTTTTTTTTTTTTTTTTTTTTTTTTGCAAATCGCAAAATCGCCATAAGGTGGGTGGTCTGGAAGAACTATTCAAAGACAACAGATCAGATCACAAGATGATGTTCGTAATGAGCATCACATATTGGGTGAGAATACATTACAGAGAGGTACCACAGAGAACGGCGATGATGCTGAAAGCACCACCAACCTTTCTCAAGGAAGATTTGGCAAAGGTCCACAGCATCGTATGGACCACAAGTCCCTATGATGTGGGGCTTTTGAAAGGAATAGAAGCAGTGAAAGTAAAGCTGAAGCCAGTAGCCATTTTACCATGAGTTAGGCGGTACCCACTATTGAGAGAGGCAGACAAAGGTATCTATGAGACCATTGCAGCGCTATTGAAGCAGGGCATCCTAGTGCCATCAGAATCCCCATGCAACACAGCTGTGTACCCTGTAAAAAAGGTGACAGGGGGGTCATGGCATTTTATACAGGACTTGCACCCTCTTAACCACTTAGTAGAAGCAGAATTTCCTTTAGTTCCGAACCCAGACATAATTTTGTGTAGCATCCCCACAGAAGCTGCCTACTTCACGTTCATAGATTTGAAGAATGCATTCTTCTCTATACCATTACACCCAGACTGACAGAACTTAACTTCATTTCTATATAGAAATAAGAAATAGAAACATGCAACACTTCCTCAAGGGTACTGTGAATCACCTTCCATGTTGAACAGGGTACTTCAAATGGACTTGGGCAACGTAAAAAGGAACTTAGTCCACCGTTCCTCTTCCATGGAGCAGGAACTCCTCCCGACCCTGTAGGAGCAGTGGTCCCACATTCTGAAGCCATCCGGAATTTGCCTACTAATCTTGGTAAGCATCCCAGCACTCGAGTGAGAATCGAATCTCTCACTGCATATTCTGCCTCCTGAGATGCCCAGCTACGCAAATATATTGACAGCTACTCTGCTGTGATCTTGATGCCAACAGCTGCCTGATACCTATTTCCACCATTAACCACCACGTGGAGTCCTGCACACTCTAAGATGGCCGCCCGCAATCCTTCTGCGACTTCCAGTGTCTAATTGAGCTGTGCTGAGCACCGATTGGCTGTTGATCTAATCTCAGCCACCTATCGTGAGCCGGCAGGCGAAGCCGGCCCACTCTCACCAAGGCCCAGGGAAACAAGGCCAATACCTGTCCTAGCCTGTCCTCAGTCTTCCTTGCCGTTTGCCCAGAACCTATGCCCTATTTCTGGTTCACTAGCCCTGAGACCATCCGCATCGTGTACAGAGCCCTCTCCAAAACGGACTGCCACTGACTCTTTGCCACGATCATGTCACCGTAAGACTTGTCATTCTATCATTGATTATTTGCTGTACATTGCCTGTTTTGCCTATGCATCAGTGTCTACCTGTGTAGCAACGTTCTGTATGCTCCTCCACTTCTACTATCTTTTTTTTTTTCATTTTTTTTTTTTATTTGTATATGGCTTCAAAGAAACCTTTACAAAATTCGTATACAAAAGTTAAAAACATACAATTTACAGACACGTCAATTCATTGTTTTCCATACATAATGAGCCTTCAGATTGACTTAGCCGCTAAGGCATGACAGATCAATAATCTCTTTAAAAACAAACTATTAGCAATTAATACAGAGTTACAATAGTTTACATTCTACTTTTAAAAAACGTACTACCTCCATTTGTAAAGGTATTTTGTTGTCAAAGAGCATACGCTTCCATATTAGCTCCAGATCTACTTTTGAGGCGACGGGGACAAAGCGCTTAAAATAAAGCTTCCTTTTCTGACTTAGCGCAGGACACTCAATTAAGAGATGTTTTAATGTCTCTCTATAACCACTGATTTTACAATGACTACACAGAACTATTGCTTCAGATGGTTTAGTTCTAGCCGCAACAATTTCTCCTGTGAGGAGAACATTAAAACGAAATCTCATAAAAAAGATTCTCCAACTTTTCTGTGAAAAAGAATGTAGGTACGGTTCCGGAAGACCCATGCATTTGTAAAAAGATACCATATGCCCATATAGTTTGTAAAGATACAGTTTCTCCATTGTGCCGTCCCAGTCTGCGTTTCTTAGTAATAGTTTGACTGTGTCCGGGTGATTTATAAGTGAGCTCACTGGAGCCCCTACTCTGTCCAGAAGATGTTTACAAATTTCCACCAATTTTCCCATAAAGACAGATTTAGACGTGCCGTTAATAAACTTGGTTGCCATATCATTGTATAAAGTCTCTCCGTTCTTACTTACGATATTCCGAAAAAGCAACAAACATTTCCATTCAATGGTACTTTTTAGTGATTGTAGCCCTAGTTCATATCTTATTGCTACAAGCGGCACACTCTTTGGAAGATACCATACCATTTTCCGCAATAGAATTGATTCCAATTTGTCTGAGTCAATTTTGCCATGGATAAACGGGAATTCAATACCGTAAGTAATTTTCGGGATGACTATAAGGGTGTAGTATTTCACTAGTGGTAGGCAAGAAAATGCCCCATATTTTTGGTCAACTATTCGCATCTGTAAACAACATGCTTTAATTTTCATCTTATAATGGCTAAGTGTTAATGCTCTTTCCGGAATATCACTCACGTACAGACCCAAGTAGATTGTATTATGTTTGACTTCTAATTTTGTTTTGTTTATAAACCAGTTTTTATTATGTAGTTTTTTATTCCGAGTGAAACATAAAACATTTGATTTACGAGCATTCACCGCTAAGCCATATTTGGACATATAAATGAAGAATGCTTCCAGTATGCGTTGCAACCCTACCGGGGTCCTGTCAAATAGAAGGTAATCATTCGCATAGGAGCACCAGCTTAGTTTGTTACCTTCCACAGACGGCTGTATAAACGCTGCTTCCTGCAAAAATGGGCCAATATCCGAAGTGTACAAGTTATATAAGGTTGGAGCAAAAATGCATCCCTGCCTTAGGCCATTAAAGGTGTTAATTGGTACTGAAAGAAGGCCATCGTTGTTTAGTCTGATCTGAACACTCGAGCCATCATGCAGGTGAATTAAGATGGCCAGGATCTCTACCGGCATACCCAATCTTTGCAATTTGCCCCAAAGATGTCCTCGATTCACTAAATCAAACGCCAGAGACGGATCCATACTGGCGATATATACTGGCGGAGCATTCTT
Organism: Ambystoma mexicanum; assembly: GCF_040938575.1. Classification (NCBI taxonomy): domain Eukaryota; kingdom Metazoa; phylum Chordata; class Amphibia; order Caudata; family Ambystomatidae; genus Ambystoma; species Ambystoma mexicanum. Next base: position 506,163,992 of record NC_090938.1, read on the forward strand.
TTTCCAGCCTATCTCTTGTAGGAGATTTATGAGAAGACCCCCTGCCAATGTACCACATTTTTTCCTGAAGCCAAATTGCTGTGAGCACAAAATAGATTTATCAGATATCCATTCATCTATTTGGTGCAATATCAAACCAGCAAAGATTTTAGAGTCCGAGTCTAGAAGCGCAATAGGTCTATAGTTGGAAGGTATAAGTCTATCGCCCTTTTTGTATATTGGCACAATGAATGACATTTTCCACGTTGGTGGGATAGATTTAGTGCGCCCGATATCTTTAAATAAAATGTCCAGCGCTGTTTCCCAAGTGTCAGGATCCCCTTTCATTAGCTGATTGGATATACCATTAGGTCCTGCGGCCCTCGACCGGCTAGAGGCTATAATTTGCTCCTTTATTCTCAGGAAGGAGAAATCACATTTCCATGCAACTGTTTTTAAATGTTTTAAGGATTCTGTCTTAAATGAGCCTAATTCACCCTTTGCATATAAATTGGATATATGTTTCACCCAGACATGTTCATTAATAGGATTTAGGGAGCCTTCCATGTTCATAGGAGGATTTTTGTTGACCAATCGCCAAAATTGGCGTGCCGAGTTATGGTTTAAGGCAGCTAGCATATTTTCGTTATCAGTTTGATATAATTTACATTTATAGCCTCTGATCCAATTTTTATATTGTTCTTTTAAATGTCTCCCACCATCCTGTAACACAGAATCGGAAATTTGTAAGGATTTTAATTTTCTTAAATGTCTGCGTAGGAGAATCTTGGCCTGCATGACTATTGTGTCGTGTTTATGTATGTGTGATTTAGTTACAATTCTTGACCTTGGTTTTTTCACAGATATGTCAATCAGATTATTAAAGAAGTTCCCCACATTTGCATGTGACAGACTTACACATTTCTCTGTATAACTAGTCCTGGAAAAAACATTTCTTAAGGATGTGTTACACGCTTCAATATTTCCCTCATGCCAAATTATCCTGTTCCCCCTTTGGGAAAAACATCATTTTGCATTTTTTCATGGGCCTCACTTTCTCTATCAACCATCAAGTCCAGTTCCAGCATACCATGGTCGCTCATCAAAGTCATACATATTTCAAAGTGTATTACAAGGTTAAGGAGCGTTTCTGAGCCATAAATATAATCAATCGCGGAGACCTTATCCCCCGCTGACCAGGTTGTATATTTTGCCTCATTTCTAAGTTGTTGATGTACTGATCTGAGGCCCCATGACTTAAAGAACCAATTCCAGATTCTTGCGTCAGATGTCTTATCCAATTTGCATATCTTAACCATACACTCTGAAGTCTGAACAAATACATTAGCTGGCACTATTTGGGCATTTTTAGTATCTGACATCAAACGTAACATATTTGTATTTAAATCACCCATTAGCATCACTTGTACTCCCGGGAAGCGTACTGCGCAGTCCACCAGTGTTGACTCTATATTTAAAAGAAGCGTATATAAATCACATCCCAGAGTCCAGTATATATTCCATAAAAGAATATGCGACAATAGAGGGGAATCACAGATTTCCAATAGAGTTCCCAAAGCATGCGGAAGCTCTCTATATGTCTCCTTGATTGAAATCCCACATTTGAGCCTTATTGCTGTAATAATACCTCCCGATGGGCGCCCAATAGGGCCTTTAGTAGCCAGTAAGTGTACACATTCAAATCCGTCCATTTGTTCCCTATTCATCATCCATGATTCTTGGATACATATTATGTGTTTTGATTTTAGTTTACAACATAGTTCAGTCGAAGATGATAAATAGGAATGCCCTCTCGAATTCCAGCATACTAAGGAAAGATGATTCTGTGTTCCTAGAGATTTTGTTTTAGTGATTGGAGTTTGGAGATCGAGTCTCTTAGGTTTAATGCCAGCCATCTCCAACTTGTTTCCTGTTCTGGCGCGTAATCTGGAGCCCTTGTTTGAAAAGACCCACCTGGATAGAGAGGCCTAGAGTTGTCATTAATTTCGTTTTCGGGGGAGATCTTTGACCCATCAGTAAATATCAGTACATCGTATCCCCTTCTATTCAATTGATCCGTTTCAGATAAGAGTTTGTTGAAAACGAGTTGTGAGTGGAAAACTACACGAACGTGATCGTAACAATATGGGTGAATAAAATCAACCCTTTTGATATCGGGACAGGATAAATCTGCTAATGATGGAATATCGTTAATTAAAGTTAGAATTCGATTTCTGTTCAATGCAGGTTGTTTACCACAATCAAACAAAGGATACAAAAGAATACTAGGAAAATCCAGATGGCAGGGTTTCCTCCACACCACATCCCTCAGGTCCGTTTCCATATAATGTTTGGGCGCTCTCGGATCTCCTCCTCCCTCATAGGTGGTTGAATGAACAGCCCGTTCTCGTGCATCACCCACGGGACATGAAGGAGCCTCCCCTTGTAGTGGCTGCCGTAACTGGGGGGATCGAACAAGGCTAACGGCCCTCGCTTGAGGGGAATATTCGTCCCCTCTTGCTGTTCCTGCCAAGGCATCGTCAACTTGTACCTCGGACGACACCTCTCGACCTTCCCAATTTTGCTTTTGTATGTCCTGTTTCTCCTATATTTTACCCACTATTGCTTTGTCCGATGAGGGTACCCTCGGTAGGGACTCACACTTAAGTTTGGTCCTAAGTGCCTCCTCCACCGCCCTACTCACCATTAATGCAAGCTCATTTTGCATTATGTCCGCAGGAGTCCCTAGCTTTTCCTGGGGGATTGCTGGGGCAGGTTTCCTGGGGCAGTCAATCGGTACCTTATCTATTTTGTTGCCTGTAACTTTCGTGGCGACTTCCCGGGTGGGTTTCAGGTGGAGACCCTGGTCTTTTTCCTCAGTCAACCTCCCAGCCCTACCTTCGATTGGGGGGTGATTTTGAGCCCCCTGCTCGAGGTCTTCGCTGGATTTCGGCGCTAGTGGACCCTCCAGCCCTAGGCCGGCTTTTTCCAGAGGTTCCCCTGCTCCTATCTGTCCCGTATCGGCACTTCCCTGATATTCAGTTTCCTCTAACTGGGCATCTACCCGTATTGGTTGATTTTCTTTGGACTTAACAAAAAGGCCATAAATTTCTCTCGTGGGTCGGAGTGAAGGAGAATTTACCCCCTTCTCCCCCTGCTTCTCCCTCGAGGGGTTACTCATCTGTTTTGTGGGGGCTGCACTTTCCTTATCAGCCTGTATCTTTTTACGAGCCAGTTCTTCAGATATGGAGTTGGTGGGAAAAAAATATGCTGAGTTCTGGCCTTCACTCCCATCCAAATTTGAGGTCAATGCCTGCCCCACTTCTTCCCTAATAAAGTTTCTCCAAGTGTGATTTGCAAAATTTGGGCTATTCACATGCGTAAGAGAGCTTTTTTAAAAATTATTTTTCCTATTTTTTGGAGGGTTTTTCTTTTTTTGTTCCAAATTACCTTTCTTACCATCCAACAGTGTTGGTATCTGCTGGCGGAGGGCAATGTCCACAACATTACACTCAGGTGCCGCTGGAATGGCTGAGTCCGATTCATTCTCCCCCTCTACCACACTGTCGTCTATTTTCTTTTCTAGGGGATTCGCCTGGACCAGCCCCAATGATATCAGGCGCGTTCTCGTTCTTATAGGTAGAGATTCCATCAAATTCGCGCTGATTTTTGCCTGGGCTATCTGGCGTTCAGTCAAAATTCTCAGCTCTGTAAAGCCCCGAGAATGTATTTTTAATTCTTGAAGGATTTGGGAAGTCCCTTCATCGTGGATGTTTGTCGAGAGGGGAGTTCGTGCAAGTGTTGAGACATATTGCATACTTCGGTCTCCGCCGTAAAAAAAATCTGGTGGGGTGTCCAGAAAGGAAGAAATAGGTATAATACTTACATTTTTTCTCACAATATTCTCAAACAGGGATGAACTAGATGCTATATCCTGCTTTTTTGAGATATTTCCTCCTAAGGATAACATGGAGGAATGTGCCATGGCTGCTCCCTCCAAGATCAGAGAGTCACTAGGCTCCGGAGGGGAAGGCGGCAAAGGCATATTCATTGCCATCCGCATCATGTTTTTTACTGGAGTAAAGATTAAAGGAGCAGAGAGAATATCATCATACATCCTTACCCCCCGACCTTGTGCAGTCCTAATACCTAGACCATTTGCGGAAGGATCACTGGTTGAAGAACGACTATACACATATTCAAAACTATTGCAGCGCCTCGACATTTCCAAAAAATTTTATCAGCGTTGTTTAACAGTCCAGACTCTACTCTACACAGTGGGGGCGAGTTCAGGAAGGACTAATGCCTGCCTCCAATGCTGTTCCAGTAATCACCTTGGATGTTCTAACTCTACCCTTCAATGCAATTTACGTCCTCTCCGCCTCCACTATCTTCCACAATGTCAGCGTGTCCTTCACAGCCCACCACCCAAAGACCCAACAGGCGTAACAAGCATACACTTATAACAAGCGCTTCGGAGGTGCGTTCTAAGAAGGCCTGAAGCCCACAGTTTCCTATAGAGGGACGAGCCAAAGGTGTAAAAATAGCTTACACTGACACTCCTATGATAATTACAACGGGGCACTTACCGCTCTTAATAATGCGGGAAGCACAAATATGGGGCAGGAAGTAGACTAAGTTGTGTTCTCAAAACACCCGGAAAGCGTAAACTACCATACATAAGCTGGTGGAGAGAACCTTGCAGCCGCCTCCAAGCTCCACGCGAACCGCGAACAGCCAACAGTACTTGCAGGTACTTGGCTGGTGCGCGAGGAGGCAGGCTTTTATTAAACTTCCTAAGCGTCACACAGCTCAGGGGGAGGGGCCTTCTGTGAAGAGGAAACCTCCTTCCCACACGCTGGGGTCAGGCAAGCTGTGTCACGTGAAAGGACGTCCTCCAGCCTTCAAGAAGTTCGAGCCGTACAGGCGGCGAATAGAGCAGGGGAAAACGATGAGGCTCAGGGCGTCTGCAGCGCTGTATCAGGAGTCCAGAGGGCAGGGCAGTCCATTCCACAGCCAACAGTACTTGCAGGTCCACTTCCACTATCTATGTACACTCATTTAAAGTCTGCCTACTTGCCGTGCTCGTTCGCACCTTTTCGCAGCCTGTGCGCTCTGATACCGTTCCCTGCACTACCGTCTACTCCTGTCCACGACCTAACTTCTCGCTTCAGCAGTGCCACTGATCTGATGGTAACCGCGAATACTTGTTGTCACTCAAATGCGTGCTATAATCTTATGTGTCCTGTTAGGCCCTGCTCACAATATTGAATGTCATATATGCGTAACCCGCTGCATTCATGCCTTCAGTTTACCCATATCTGCACTCTCTCCAATTCTTCCAGTATGCTCTGTACCTCACTTCCACGCTGCATTGCTTAGCCCTACCTACCGAGCCGTGGTAACTGCCTGAGCCACCACTATGCTTAGTGTTTAATCATTGTATTGCATTGCCCTCTTTGTTTGTATACTCTGTACCTCATGCTCTGCCCTCACGTCCACTTTGCATTGCTTTGCCCGACCTACCGAGCCTTGCTCATTGCTTGAGCTACTATTCTCCAGCATGGGGTCTGGCATGGATTCACATGCTCATGAATATTCCCCGTCGTCAGGCTGGGAATCCTCGGTAAAGAAAAAACCAGTATCAGTTTCGTTTCTGATCTGTCTTTCGTAGTAATAACCAATCACTGGTCTCTGCGTCATACTGACCACAGCCAATGACTGCCCTCTACCTAAGCACCGCCTCTGGCAGCCATCTTCAGATTTTTACCGCACGTTCATGTGTTGGGATCCTCGTGCTATTGCTCTCGAGCGTTAGTGCTATTTTTTCGCGCTTTTTACAAAAACTTCGATTCTTTCGGTCAAAAGAGCCTCAAGCTCCACCGATCCTACATCCGATCAACGGGGACCCGTGTCGGATTCATCTGTGCCCCTCAAGGGTGAAGATTTCGTCGAGCTACACTTCGGAGGACTCCAGAAGCTTCTCAGGCCCTGTCTCGGAGATGGCCCAGGAGAAGGGAAGCTCGACGCCCGGAAAGCTGTTCAGGGTCTGCCCTGGATGCCAGCTGCAGAACGTCTTCAAGGAGGACGAACACTCTTTCTGCCTTTACTGCCTTCATGAGGACAAGACGCACGTGGAGAAGGACTGTGCGTTTTGCGGCAACATGTCGGAACGGACCATGAAGGACCGCCATCAACGTCTCGCCAACTGGCTGGAGGGTAAGAGCCCGTCTGGCGAGAAGAAGAAGAAATCCGAGCGGTCTTCTAAGACCTTTGAGGGCGCCCCGGCGACGGGGGCCCAACATAAGGCCAAGCACCGCGAGTCCGCTGGCACCGGGAGCGCCGAACGGTCGGGCTCTGCGGGCGCCAGGCAGGGCGCACCCTCCCCGGCACCATCAACCACGAGCCAACGCTCTGGGTCGGGTAAGAGGAAGGCCGAGCACCCGGCGAAGCTCCTGGAGAGGCCCCGGTCGAGCTCTAAGGCAGAGGAGGAGCGTGGCAGTGCCCCCTCCCTCAAGGATAAGGCGGTGAGCGCACCTAAGGTGGTGAAGGCCTTGATCCATCCGACCAAGCCCTCTATCGAAACGGTCGCGGCGGCCCTGGCTCAGCCTGTGGTGGCTGCACCAGTGGTGGCGACCTCAGGGCCCAGAATCTCCCTGCCTCCTCGGAGGGAGTCTTCCTTTGTGCCCATCGATAGGACCCCCGTGAAACCCTCCGTGGGGAAGAAGAAGGGGGGGCAGGGCGTCGTCGTAGAGTCGGCCTCAACCTCAGAAGAGGAACTGATCGAGGTCTTAAGCCACGGCCTAGGCGTGGAAGAAGGCCAGCCCGTCGGAATGGACCCCGACGCAGGTGACGACGACGACATCGTCGAGGATACCGACGGGGCCCCTGCTCGCCCGTCGGATTCCCCTCTGCCAGCGCCGCAAGACAACTCGGCGGCCATTTTGTTGGCCATACAGTCCTTATGCTCCGAGATAAGGACGAGGCTACCGTTACCGACGGAGGAACCTCTCCCGTCGGGGGATCCAGAACCGGGACCTTCTGGTGTTCCCCCTACCAAGAAAAGAAGGATCCATCCACCACCTCCTTTTCAACCGTCGCGCCCCTTCCAGCCCTCCTCCCCGTCCACCCGAGGGGATGATACGGGGACTGACACGGCAGCGACGGGTACGGACGACGAGGCATACGACGAGGATTTTCCGTCGTCGCCTCCCACCAGGGCCTCTCCGCCCGACGAGATCGGATCTTTCCACTCCATGATCTCCAGGGCTTCCGAGCTTTTCCAACTCTGCCCTGAGGAGAAGAAAAAGGAAGGCTTCCTTTATCAGCGGCGCGAGGCCAAGAGGAAGACGGTCCTCGCAGTGCCTCTGTTGGACGACATTTGGGATGAGGGCCTTTCCCTCCTCAAGAACCCTTCCACGACGCCAGCTAGAAGAGACCGGTACGAGAAAAAGTACCGGGTCCCGGACACGGCCCCCCTATGCCTCCGGGCGCAGCCTACCCCGGACTCCGTCGTCTCCGCGGCAGCCAGGAAGAAAGCGGGGGGGGGTGCGGCCTCCACATCGACTTCCCCGCCGGACGGCGAGGGAAAGAAATTGGATACTATGGGGCGTAGAGTCATCTCGTCGGCAGCGACGACGATTAAAGCGGCCAACGCCTTGGCTATCGTGGCCCGCTACGACAGGGAGCTCTGGTACAAGATGGCTCCTCTGCTGGATTTTCTGCCGGACGACAAGAGGGCGGAGGCCCTTGAGATCCTGCAGGAAGGTGAGGTGGCCTCGGACCACGCCATCACCGTGGCGACGGACATCGCCGACACTGGATTCCGCCAGCTGGGCAACGGTGTTTGCCTTCGACGTCGTGGATGGCTCAAAGCTACGGACTTCCGGCAGGACGTCCAGACCAGAGTCCTGGACATGCCCTTCGACGGGAACAACCTGTTTGGGAAGACAGTGGACGATTCCCTTCAGGCCATCAAGGCGGATACTGAGATGGCCCGGGCCCTTGGAGTCCTGCAACGACGGACGCCCTTTCGGAGCGGCGGAGGCAAGGGCGCCTCCAAAGGTTCCGGCGGCGGTTTCGCTTCCTACCGTCAAGCGGCCCGCTCGTCGTCGCAAGAGGCCTACAGAGGACGAGGCAAGTCTAGCGGACCCCGCCGTCGTCGCCAAGGAGGTCAAGGCGGCAAGGCCGCGTCCAAGCAGGATTGAACCGGCCTTGGGGTCGGGCCCCCACCGAAGCACCCCGGTGGGAGGCCGGCTGGCGGGCTTCGTCAGCGTGTGGGAGTCCATCTCCACCGACCGTTGGGTGCTGGACGCCCTGGCCCGGGGCCACGCGCTCGAGTTTCAAAGAAGGTGCCCGCGCGTCCCCCCCGTGGCCAGGAAAGAACTTCACATCCCTCAACTTCTCCTGGAGGTAAAGGCGATGCTCAGAAAGGGCGCCATCGAACTCGTCCCAAAGAGGCTTCGGGGCTCCGGAGTCTACTCGAGATACTTCCTCGTGAAGAAGAAGACGGGAGGATGGCGCCCCATCCTGGACCTGCGACGTCTGAACAAGTTCATCAAGGCGCAGAAGTTCCGGATGGTCACCCTCCAGCACGTCCTGGGTCAGCTGGAGGAAGGAGACTTCCTATCGTCATTGGATTTGGAGGATGCCTACTTCCACATTCCCATCCTAAAGGGGCACCGCAAATTCCTCAGATTCGTGGTCCTAGGGCGTCATTACCAGTTCAAAGCCCTTCCCTTCGGACTACGGTCGGCACCCAGGGTATTCACCAAGTGCCTTGCACCGGTGGCGGCGCAGCTGCGCCGCGCGGGGATCCACGTCTACCCCTACCTGGACGACTGGCTCATCCGCGCCAAGACGAGGGAGCTCGCCGTGGTCCACACGGCAAGGACCGTCCAACTCCTCACGGACCTGGGATTCTCCGTGAACTACGCCAAATCCCACCTGGTGCCCGCGCAAGTCGCACTGTTTCTGGGAGCGAGGCTCGACACAGTGTCCCTTCTGGCCTCCCCGTCGGAGGAGAGGACCAGGACCATCTTGGGCAAGGTGCAACGGATGTTGGTGGCCGACGCGGCCAAAGTGAGGTCCATCAAGTCCCTCCTCGGGATGATGTCTTCCTGCATCTACCTCATTCCCATGTGCAGGCTCCGGATGCGCCCGTTGCAAGAATTCCTGGATGCGCGCTGGATCCAGACGACGGGCAGCTTCGAGGAAAGGATCAAGCTCGACGAGAGTTTCCGACGAGCGATACGGTGGTGGGGCACCCGCGCGCATCTGACGGCGGGCATGGACTTCCAGACCCCAGCCCACCAGGAGACTGTGACCACGGATGCCTCCCTGGAAGGGTGGGGAGCGCACACCGAAAATCTGCACGCAAGGGGACTCTGGCTCCCGACGGAGAAGTCCCTACATATCAACGTCCTGGAGCTCCGTGCAGTGTTTTGGGCCCTCAGGTCCTTCCTTCCGTCCCTCAAGGGCAAGGTGGTGAGGATCTTCACCGACAACACCACCACCATGTTTTACATCAGGAAACAGGGCGGAACCAGGTCCCCAGCGCTGTCCAAGGAGGCGCAGGACCTGTGGCATTGGGCCGTCGCCCAAGGGATTTTTCTGGTGCCGTTTCATCTGGCAGGGATAAGAAACACCATCGCCGACTCACTCAGCAGGGAGCTGCGCTCGTGCCACGAGTGGGAACTACGGCAGGATCTGGTGGATCGCCTCTTCCGACGGTGGGGCACACCCCAGATCGACCTGTTCGCGACGGCGACGAACGCCAAGTGCCGGAGGTTCGCCAGCAGGTTTCCCCAGACGAGGAGCATGGGCGATGCTTTCTCGTTCCCCTGGGAGGGCCTGTTCCTCTACGCGTTCCCTCCCTTGCCTCTGCTAATCCGGCTCGTCAACCAGCTCAAGAGGTCACGGTGCAGGATGATCCTCGTCGCACCTGCGTGGCCGAGGCAGATATGGTTCCCGGACCTTCTGGACTTGTCAGCGTCCCCGCCGATCAAGCTGCCGGCGGACGCGGATCTACTCTCCAGGGAAGGAGGCGCCATCCTCCACCACGACCCGAAGTCGCTGAACTTGCAGGCCTGGCTCCTGCAGCACTAGAGTTTGGAGGATACGACATACCGGCCGATTGCAGAGAGGTTCTTGCAAAGGCCAGGGCGTCCTCGACTCTTAAATGCTATGGACACAAATGGAAGAGGTTCTCTGTCTGGTGCCACGCACAGAAGATTAACCCTCTACGGATTACGGCTCCCCAAGTACTGCCGTACCTGCTGACGCTGGCCAAAGCTGGTCTGGCACATGCGTCCATCAAGATTCATCTTGCTGCGATCTCCCGATACACCAGAACCACGGGCCGGACGTCCTTGTGGTCTCATCGTCTGGTGAAAGAGTTCATGAAGGGACTGTTCAGATCGTTCCCGCCGGTGAAGGCTCCGGCCCCGGCGTGGGAGCTCAACGTGGTGCTGACCAAGCTCATGGGACCTCCGTTCGAGCCTCTGCACTCGGCCCCGTTGAAGTTTCTATCGTGGAAAACAGCTTTTCTTGTGGCCATCACCTCCGCACGACGAGTGGGAGAGATCCAGGCCCTTTCCTGCAAGGCCCCGTACTTGACTTTCCACGACACGAGGGTAGTGCTCAGGACGCACCCCTCCTTCATGCCCAAGGTACCGTCGGACTTCCATCTCAACGAACCCTTGGTGTTACCTGTGTTCTTCCCGTCGCCTTCGTCGCCGGCTGAGAGGACTTTGCACTCGCTGGATATAGCTAGAGCGCTGAAGTTCTACGTGGACCGCACGAAGGGTTTTCGGAAGACGTCACAACTCTTTGTGAACTTTGGACCTGTCAATCAGGGGAAGGCTCTCTCGAAGGCTTCCATCTCCAGATGGCTCTCCGGCTGTATCATGTGCTGTCACCGGTTGGCAAACCGACCGCTGCCTGGCCGTCCGAGAGCCCATTCCACCAGAGCGATCGCAGCTACCACGGCGTTCCTATCTGGTGTGCCCCTGCTGGACATATGCAGGGCTGCTACGTGGAGGTCGACGCACACCTTCACGAAATTCTACTGCGTCGACCGGGATTCCAGGGAGGAGTCCAGGGTCGGCCAAGCAGTGCTGCGCAACCTGTTCGCCTGAGGTGAGCCTGGTGAGGAGGTAAGATGCTTAATGTTGAGTTGATGTGATGCTTAATGTTGAGCCTTTGCCACCTCCCGTGGTTGTGCATGTGTGTACTGCTATGTATTCTTTATTCATGAGCATGTGAATCCATGCCAGACCCCATGCTGGAGAAGGAACAAGTTACTTACCTGTAACTGTTGTTCTCCAGCATGGGTCTGGCATGGATTCACATGCGAACCCTCCCGCCTACCCCTCTGCGGCTCTTCACTTGGTCATACTGCCACTTCACGTGCTTCCAAATCTGAAGATGGCTGCCAGAGGCGGTGCTTAGGTAGAGGGCAGTCATTGGCTGTGGTCAGTATGACGCAGAGACCAGTGATTGGTTATTACTACGAAAGACAGATCAGAAACGAAACTGATACTGGTTTTTTCTTTACCGAGGATTCCCAGCCTGACGACGGGGAATATTCATGAGCATGTGAATCCATGCCAGACCCATGCTGGAGAACAACAGTTACAGGTAAGTAACTTGTTCCTTATGCCCGGTCTTTAGTCATCACAGTACTTCAACCTACTTTGCCTGTACGCTCTGCGACCCATGCCCAGCCCCTGCTCTCACTCTGCGATTAGGCTCCCTGCGTGCTCTAATGACCATTGTTCCCCGGATGCGCACCCGTGCGATCTACCCCTCCTACTACCCTTGTATAGCAGTCAACCCGCCCTTATCCACTCATCTACGCAGTACCGCCTACCTTGTGACCGCAATCCTTACTCTGGCACTGCCACACACCAGCTACTATGCTTGCCCAGACACCACTATCCGTACACACTCTGCCCTACGCCTCACCCTTAAAATAACTGCATTGCTTGGATGTCACGATGCCTGCCCCAGACATCAGGAGCAGACCCATCTGCCCAGAGTACAGGCACCCATAGGAACTCAGGGAGGTTCAAAGGATTGCCTAGGGGCTTCATGGACTCAGTCCTGGCGCCGTTGGCGCCAGGCTCATATTGCCTTTTTTAAACAGAGCAGGTCATCCTGTGGAGAAATCGTGTGCAGGCCACCGTGAGGCCTTGAAGCGATTACTTTCTTCCAGGGACTAGTTTTCTTGGGTGTGATACTGGAACTATTTTACCTGGGAACTACTTTATGGTGGCTATTTAAACCACGCCCGGAGAGCAGCACACGCTTCATGTTATTCTGCATTTCTGCAGCGTAACGCTCACCGTGCCTGCAGCTTAGCATCCAGTCTACAGCTACATCCGTCTTGTTCTTTGCGAACCGAACCTGAAAAAGAGAAGAGGAAAAGCAGATTAGAATAGGAGCCACACCATTAGTCGTCGCATTCATCTGGGAGTCACTGCACCTGTGAGGAAAAGAAAACATCTGTTACCGCGCTGCACTGTCAGCAGCAGCGCTGCAGCATACTCACCTATGCTCCTTTCATCCACACGATCCCGCGAGGCACTCTGTTGAAATCGCCGCTCGGAGCATCTGCATCTGCAAAAGAAAGAAAGACAACAGGTGAGATGCGCTCTGCAAAAGACATTCAAATTCATACCGCAAGATACTTACTTGGTACATTACCGCTCGAGGTGTCGCTAGTCATCATCCTACGTCCCTCATTCCGGAGAAGCACCACACCTGCAAAATATAGAGAGGACAATTGGTTAATCTCATGATGAACAATATCGCTTGCTAAGATTAGTGCTTGGTGCAAAACTGACTCTTACCTTGGCGCTACCTCATTCCTCTCGGAGACGGAACATTCACCTTGGGCCATTCTGCAAAGGGAGAAATATATAAAGGGAGCAAGAGTGAACTATAAGACAATCAAACTCTAAGACTTTGCATTATACTTTGGATTGGCATACTTACCTCAGAGTCATCGTTGTCTGAAAACTCTGCCATAAGCTTACAGATCAGTGAAGTTAACTGGTTTCTACGCACCCCTGCACGCCGATGCAGGATGGAGAGCCCATCCTTCCTAACAATAAGGTGAGACATGATAAGGGGAACACAAGGTGGTTTCGGAAAAGACAAAGTTAACCTCTTTTTACCACGGTCGGCTAATTACCATTTTACCACTTTAGGAAAATCCTCCTACGTGCCAGACAGACGAAACTGAGTGGGCAAGTGCAGTCGCTCATCACTACACTACGAGTCACATTGGTGGAGACCGCTGCAGTCCAGCTTCGTTCGGCGCTCCTGTGGAACCCAGGTGAGCGTAACATTGGACTACTTTTACATAGGCATAACTAGGCATAACACCCTATCTGTAGCCTCATCACTGACCTGCCCACACGCCCACTCCTCTTCATATTGTGCATCTCAACCTGCACCCAACATGTCTCCCACCTTACACGTGTCTTGCTTTAGCGGCACTTCATGTAGCACACAGCAGCAACACACTACTTCAATGACTACGGTTGACCATACTACCAACATGTACCTCAACGATCCGTCCCTCTGGCTCGAACACTTTGTCATGAAACCCACTCCTAACCAACCTTACATTGGCCCTAGAGAGGAACCTCATACTTGGTTCCAGACTCTGCCACTTCTCCCACCATCCAACCACTTCTAGCCTGCCAATCAAACCATCGCGCCTTGAGACAACACCCACTGCCCCTCAACACACACCTACACCCATTTTGGACATCACCCCGGATTCAAGTACCCAACATCTTAGCCGCTGTACTTGCCTTAAGGCTGCCCTGATCAATACTAGGTCACTCACGGCGCACGCACTAGACATGGCTGACCTCATCATAACTCACGATCTGGACCTCATAGCCGTCATTGAAACCTGGCTTCAGGCTGCCTCAGGACCTCTTCTATCCCTAGCCATCCCTGAGGGCTACACCATTATTAGAAGTGACCGCAACACTGATCAGGCCAAAGGAGGTGGCGTAGCCATTATACACAGAACCTCGCTCAATCTCCGCCTCGCCACACCCTGCCAAATTACATCAGCCGAACTACTCACAGCCAAGCTAGCTATCACCCCCAACCAGACTATCACACTCCACAACATTTACAGACCTCCCGGTCCTTTATCTACGTTCGCTGAGGACCTTTCCCACATCCTCGCCAACAACACTTAGACCAAGTCCCAAATCATTGTATTAGGGGACTTCAACCTAGGCTACCCAGACCCCAATAATGCCTCTGCCCATGATATCAACAACCTACTACTTAACGTTGGTTTCACACAACAGGTCACCTCGCCAACTCACTCTAAGGGTAGGATACTCGACTGGATAGCTAACCTAAACTGCGACACTATCATCAAATCCAATCAACCATGTGTCTGGACAGACCACCACCTAATTACATTCAGCATCCCAACTAGAATCATCCACACTAGCACAGATATTGCACCTGCCACCACCACAAGAAATAAGTGCAACATAACCTGTGCTAAATTACTCCCACTTATCCTCCCTGCTCTTAATGATCTCTCATCCTCTTGCTCTGATCCTACAGTCTTGGTAGACATGTGCAATCAGACAATGCTGAAAGCCCTTGATATTATTGCACCTGGCAAACTCAGAAAACCCAAACCCTGGGCCCACCTCAACTCGTGGTTCACGCCACCGCTGAGAACCCTACGTAAGGAAAAAAGGACCCTCAAAGCATGCTGGAAAAGTAATCCAACGGAAGCTAACAAAGCTTGTACTGCCTTAGCTACTCTAAATTACAAAGAAGCCATACTCCAGGCTAAAAAAGAGACGTACAACAAACATATTGAAACCGCCCAATCTAACACTAAGGAGCTATTCAGAATTTTAAAGGAGCTGGAATCCCCTACCACTCCACCAGACACCTGTCCTAAAGACACACCTGGTGTGCGAACATTCAAAAGGCCCTCCTTGGAAAAATCGCCACTCTCCAAACTAAAATCAATGACAAAAAAATCAGTTTGCAGGACAGCCTGCACCACAAAACACCCCAAATTATCAATGACAAAAAAAACAGTTTGCAGGACAGCCTGCATCACAAAACACCCCAAATTATCATTAACGCCAACCCTGAATCCGTGAAATCATTCAGCTTCGCACCCCTCTCCATCATCGAAGTTGAACACATTCTCAATAACCTTAAGCCCTCCAATTGTCAGGGTGACTCATGCCCTGCCTCCATTATCAAAGAGGCCTTGCATAACCTAGTGCCCTTTATCACTTATGAACTCCTCATTCAGCTCGGGGATTGTCCCGGATAACCTCAAGGATACCTGGGTTAAAAACCCACTTTGGATGCTAATATGCCCACCAATTACAGCCCGATCACCACGGTCCCTTTCCTCTTAAAAATTCTGGATCGTGCTGCTTACTTACAGATCCAAGACTACTTGGAAACTAATAAACTCCTGGGACTGAGGCAATCTGGTTTCCGTCCTCGATACAGAACAAAAACTGCTCTATTAGACCTCAAAACCCAGATTGAAGACCTAAAAGACACAGGTAAATTGGTCCTCCTACTCCTCCTAGATCTCTCTGCGGCGTTCGATTTAGTAAATCACCAAATCCTATGCCGCCACCTCAAAACCACAGCCCACTTCTCAGACAAAGCCACAGCTTGGATCACTTCCTTCCTTGCTAATAGGTCCATGAGGGTCTTCTCCCCCACCGCCACTGCTGATCCCTCACCAGTCACTTGTGGAGTCCCTCAAGGATCATGCGTGTCCTCGACACTCTACAATGTGTTTACAAAACCCTTTTTCGACATTTTGGATTATCTGGGTGTCACTTATACTAACTACGCCGATGACACCCAGATACTTATCCCCATCACAGGCGACCACAAAGCAGACTCGCTAGCCATCAACGCCATTTACCAAGTCATCCAGGCCTGGATGGCACAGCACAAATTGTGCTTGAACGATGAAAAGACTGAGCTTCTCATCCTTGGCTCCCACCAAAGTAAACTAGACGCATCGTTTAAATCTTTCACCATTGATGGTAACACCATTAAAGTGGCTAAAGATACTAAAACGCTTGGAATCTACATCAACTCCCCTCTCTCATTAGCTAGACATACTAATGCAGTATCATCGGCTGCCTCCTACACATGCACGCTTATCACAGCTTGCCGCCCCTTCCTATTTCTAGCCAACTGCACTACACTAGGCAGGACCTTGGTCCTATCCAAAATTGACTATTGTAATGCCCTCTACCTGGGCACCAACCAATGTAACATTAAAAAGCTACAAATCATTCAAAACAATGCCATCAGAGCAGCTCTTAACTTACCCAGGAACCTCCATATCTCTGACACCAGACTTCGTTGGCTTTCAGTCTCCCAAAGAATCTCCCTTAAAGCACTTGTGCTCACTCACAAAAGCCTCGCCAACCAAGCCCCTAGCTACCTAGACAGTAGATTCACACCACACACCTCCGCGAGACCACTCAGAAGTGCTCAAACCAACTGCTATGCCATTCCGCGCTTCAACCTCCAGAGATCTGGTGGTTGTAGCTTCCTTGTCCTAGCCTCGAAACTATGGATCTCACTACCTAATCTTCTTAGAGCAGAACCTACCTTCCCAGCCTTCAAGCGCAAAGTCAAAACCTGGCTGTCTACCCAAGACCAAGACCTGCCTTGACCGTGCTCATTGTCTCTGAGTCACAACTATTTTATAACGGCCTTCTGTTATATCCTTTATTGTAATTTGTACATATACTGTATTTCTTTTATAATTTGTATAATTTGTATATTCTCTCTTGATGCAATTTCTATATACTGTATTTCTTGTATAATGTGTATATGTTGTATATATTCTCCTAATGCAATGACTGTACACACTTCATTGCTCTCTTTTTGTGCTTGTAACTAAGTGACGCGCCCGGATGCCCTGGGGCCTGGTGCGCTATATAAATAAATAAATACAAATACAAAGTAAAGATGGAAAGCACGGTTATACAGTATGTACATGACATATTGATTTGCAGCAAGAGAGAGGAACAGTATAGAAATGATTCAGTACACATGTTTACAGTGCTAGCAGAAAAAGGGTACAAAGTAGACAAGGCCAAATTACAATATTTCCAGACTGAAGTATTGTACATTGGACAACTGATATCCCAAGACGGCAAAAGGGTAACACAAGAAAGGGCAGAAGCAATACGCAGGACAGCAAAACCCACTGCTGTGAGACAAATGCAGCAGTTCCTTGGACTATGAAACTATTGCATGGCATGGGTATTCGACTACAGCACTTACACTAGGCCCTTATTGAGCAGATAAGTGGTGCTAAGTGGTCCTGCAGTGGAGTCTTTTTGCTGTGTCTACTGTGTTTGAAGGTGTGGCTTCCTGTTGGAGCTGGCTGCATCCCCTTCAAGAGCTCAATCTACCGCAGAACGCAGAGCGGATAAGTGGTACTAAGTGGTCCTGCAGGGGAGTCTTTTTGCTGTGTCTACTGTGTTTGAAGGTCTGGCATCCTGCTGGAGCTGGCTGCTTCCCCTTCAAGAGCTCAATCTACGGCGGAACGGATAAGAGGTGCTAAGTGGTCCTGCATTGGAGTCTTTTTGCTGTGTCTACTGTGTTTGAAGGTGTAGCTTCCCGCTGGAGCTGGCTGCCTCTCCATCAAGAACTCATTCTACTGCAGAACGCAGAGCAGATAAGTGGTGCTAAGTGGTGCTGCAGTGGTCCAGGGAAGGGGGCCATGAGGGGGCACTGATAAGTACCTTACATCTGTTTTAACATGTGCTCTGCTCACTAAAACTGGCTCTGCATTCTCCATTTCCTGTTCTTTTTTTCTACTGCGACAATTACATGATATCTGCAAAGTGAGCCAATTAGTTCAACTTAGACCATAGCTGTAGCTGCCACCACCCCACCTCACGCAGGGCGAAGCAGAGTATTGCTGTGCTTCGGCGAGGAGGAGGTGGAAGCTAGGTGTCTGAAGCCTGGTGTCAGAGTCACTACTGTGCGCTGATGGATTTCCCAGCCGAGGTAAGTCTGTGTTGCTTGGTCCCAGAGCATTAGGAAGACACTAAAGACTGCAGATAATACATCTGTACAACTGAGCATAGAGATCAGCAGGGTAAGATTTGCAGCGTGGAAAATCCGTGGAGGGTTAAAAGGTGAGAAGGATCCAAAGGCAATGGAAAAAAAGGGAGAGGGAGAAAGAGCGAGGGAAGCGGAAGGAACCCGCGGAGAGAGAGAGAGAGAGAAGGAACGGTAAACACCAGAGGGGTGCGAGGAACGGGACGAGACCCCAATCAGAAGAGAGAAACAGAAAAAGAGAGAGAGGGAGACTGGGGGTCCCGAGAGGACAAGTAAAGAGGGCTTACAAAAGCCAAGTGAAAACTTAGCGTGGCAACAAAAAGGGAAGACTCCTTAGCGAAGTTGCAACGAGGCTGCCGTCGGGTGAGTGAGGAAGAAATCACCCGGCGGCAGCTATGATGGAAAAAAAACTAGACCGCAACTAGCGAACGCTAAAGAACATGGTGGGGCAGCTAATGGTGGACCCGTTGTCACCGGTCCAAAACACGTTGGAAGAACGGGCGCATGACACCTGGAACCTGGAGCCCCAATGCGGCAGAATCTGGTATTAGCATAATTCCAGTGTCAGGTGTGAGAATGCGCCAGTAGATGAGACTTCTTGTGACCCTAGATAATAGCAATAACAATGCGTCCACTATAGTATGTGAAGGCGAAGATGTAGATGGAGGTGGAAACATTACTATAGACTCCCAGGGTCGGCCGGTTTCCCGTGTAGTGGTGAGAAGTGGAGGGGGCAAACCGATGAGAGACCTGATTTGGTGGAGGATCACTTGTTAGAAGCCCCAAAGCAGTCTCTATACTCAACAAATGACACTGAGGGAGTAGGGCTAAAAGGTAAGTGTGCAGTCATGGTGGGTTATTAAAGGAGGTGCAGTCCCTTACCACCTCCACTGAAGATCAGAGCTTATTTACTGATATGCAAGAAGTGAGGGAGCCGTGCATAGTGGGCTCACGTGAATCTAGTTGGAGTGAGAATGACTGTCGGGCATTGGACAAACGTATATTGCCCTCCTCCCAACTGGTAACCGCAAGCTTTCTTCCTAATGAACCCCAAGCTATTGACCGGAAAGAATAGGTATCAAATATTCTGAATATTCCAAAAGCAAATGAGATGAAAAATTCGGAGTTGGCAGCTCGTTTGTCTAGAGACATTTTGGATTTAACAATGTAAATCACCTCAAAGAAGGGCATTAGTCTAACTATTTTCAATGAGAGTTTGGGGTTGTGGAGAGGCCCAAACTTGAATTCCGAAAATGGTCCCATGGAAAAGGATCGGTCCCCTCCATTCCTGGCAATATGCTTGGATAAAGAAAATGCTCTGAATGAGGTGAGTGTCTAAGCTTGCGGCGAGTGTCTCCCACAAGAGGTCCATGATGAGAGTATTTCATCATTACGGGAAAGGAGGAAAGAGCCATCATATGACTTTGAGCTCATCAAAGTCCTCGAGAGGTGATTCAGGGTTTCAGGTGGAAGAGCGGAATCAAGTAGGGGGCATTTCAATAGAGGTGATGACCCATCTGCAACATACTATGATGGTGGCTCTCTCAATCTCATTAGCCCCATTATCCAAGCTATATGAAGCTCTGAATGACTCTGTGAAAGATCAGGCCACACCGATAGCTATGGCACATGTAAAAATGACTTTCCTTGAAGGCTTTGTAAGTAAAGTGCAAGACAGACTATACAAGGAAGCGGGATCGTCATTAAACTGGCAAAATAGACTCTGTGACCTAGCCAGAAGAGATGCTACAGATAAATCCCTATTGATGGAAGCAGTATTGGAGGATCGTAAGTGGAAGCGAAATCAGAACAAAAAAGACTATAGGGCCTCATTATAAGTTTGCCAGTCCAGGAACTACGGTACCGGTAAGCTTGCCGGTACCGTAGTTCCTGGACTGGCAAACTATGAGTTGTGCTTGTGGGTGCTTTTCTGCCCGCCAGGTTTGACCTGGCGGGCATAGCAGCACCAGCAAGCACAGCATGTCGGATGCAACTGCACCATTCAGAAATGCATCCAACCTGCCCATTCCCATTGAGCCCTATGGGGCTCAGATGGGAATTGGGAGCATTCCATTCCGGCACCTGCGAATGGGCAATTACTGGGTCCGGAAGGGCTGTAATGGCCATTCGCGGGTGCCGGAATTTTTCTGAAGTTTGGTGGCAGCCTGCCGGTTTTACCGGCAAGGCTACTGCCAAACTTATAATGAGGCCCTATGTTCTGGGGCCAGAGCAAAAGGAGTCTTCTGATCGAGGACCAGCGAGAAGGGTGGAGAGGGAAACACAAGCTATCACTGAAAAAGTGCTACACTCCATGAAAGAAGAGAGACCAGACCCTAAAAATAGGGTTGAGCTGGGAGTATTGGGTGAGTTGCAAGTAGAGAAGTCTAATCTATTGGCTATAATATTGCCCAAACCAAGAACTCAACTGCAAGATGAATCCAGGATTGTTATCGAAAGAGGAGGCCCTATAGTAGCCTGAGAGTCAAATATGTTTTTGATTTTCCAACCTATGCAAGGATCATCTGGATAGAGTAGGAGCCAGACTAAATGTGGCCAGCCTTTCATAAATGATAAGAAAACAAAAAATATGAAGTTGGGGCAAAAACGCTAATCTAATGGGTTGAGAGCCTTTATGCGATATCTAAGGACCCCGCCTGTCATTGACTCTCCCCAGACATCAAAACGTCCAAGGAAAGAAACTGTGGAAGTACAGGGGTCCTCTTAAGAGACAACAGTGGCCTCTAAAGATATTGAGCTATGTAACAATGAAACAGAACTAGTTTCAGAGTTGTGCTTATGATATGATATGGCATTTATAGCGCTCCTATAAACAAGTGTTTCAAGAGCCTTGAGTGACCTTATTGACACAATGGAAAGGGAGGAGAAAGAGGACCATTGGAGCAATCTAAGTGGCTCTGAGCTGGTGGAAATAGATCGCCAAATGTCCCAGATAACAATAGGAGCTCCTCCCCTACACCTGTGGAACTTGGAGCCCAAGGTAAAGCCGGTAGAGAAAGTATCAAATAGAGCGCCATTTAGAACGTTGGAAGAAAAGCGAAAACTACAAGAGGCGGGTTGACTGGTGGACCAGAGGAGTGTAATAGATGTCTCGGCAAGCGCTCCCAACAAAAAAAATATATATATACAAAGGAATTTAAGTGAGGTGGCTTGGATATCTGTGAATGTAAAACCAGGGTCTAGCAATCTAAGTAAAGATTTCAGAATCTGTTTAGAAAGACTGTTCCCAGTGACGGATAATTTGATTCTGAATCAACTAAATGTGCTGAAACTATTTCAACATATCCCACAGATACAACATCTGAGAATATCCGAGTTGTGCAATTTGTTAATGATGAACTTATGGAATGGGTAATCCTCCATCTGGATTCAGCACTGATAGAATCCACTCTTTTAGAACTCAGTGAACAACTTCTACGTTTGGTTTATGAATTGAGTGACTACTCCGAGCTCGCAGGAAAGCTGATGGGAAAAGCAGAGAAGAGTGAGAAAGCAGACAACCCTGTGGCTGCTGGAATTCATCCTAAAAAAGACAGCGATGAGAAACATAGGATCTCGCTGCCAGTTCCTGAATAAGAGCCAATGAGGAAATGGATATTTATAGAGGGGAAAAAACTACAAATCACTGTCAATTACAATCAATAACCCAATCCCAAATAAGCGGAGCACAACAAGTGATCATGAGCCCCGGCTGATGGGGTGAAAGCCTGATAGCTGATCATGGCTGGCGGAGACATTGGCGGAACCCCACCAGCTTTCGAGACAGATAAGGTAGAAGAAGGACGTCCTTTGTATAGGCTCCTGGAATACAACGGGCTTTGTAGATCTCTTTTCAAATGAAAATTTGGGATTAGAGCAATTTGATATAATCTGCCCACAAAGGACCTGGCTTCGGTCCAAACCAGTATGTGAGGAATACGAGGTGTAATTAAATCGAGCACAAAAAGGGATCCTAGGGAAGCCATATTCAGGGTTACTAATGCAGAGGTTTGGTTGCGTAAAGAGTGTCTCAGCCAAACCCCTTTGTTCAGATGGTGAGCTTGGGGCATCAAGTCTGGACACTAGGTAGAAGGTGACAATCTTCCTCTTGAATTTATATTGGAGTGTGAATGTGTGTGTGCAATGTGATTTTATTAATTCCATAATGGTGTTGTTGGATGAAACGCTCATCGCAGTGGAAAATCCCCACATTATTATATGTGGAGACCTTAACATGCATCTACTAAATATTGAGGGAGATGTGCTAAGCAATTCGCTGCTGGGAAAAAGAGTTCTGACCTGGTTAAATGAGACAAGAGCGCAACTTAGCAATGTTAAATGGTCAGACTATGGGGGATATCCCGGAAGTCTGTACGTGGCAGAGAGGGGTGCAGCGGGCATGTCTAGATTACTTCTTTGTGTCAGCAAATGTCTCTGTAGCAGTAGAACAATTTGAGGTGATAAAGATGTCTTTGAGTGACCACAACTTGCTAGCAATAAACAAGTGTGGTAAAACAAATGAGGAATATGGTCACACCAAACCCGGTCAATCTATCGTTCGGGGAAAAATAGGCTAAGAATTAAACAAGCCAATATCCCATGGGTGACTGCATAATTTATGTCAGAAAACTCTAGCAAGACGGAATATGCTTGGATTCTTAAGTCTTATGGGGAAGAGGACGACCAGGGTGGTAAAGTGAATTTTAAACTTGTGCTCGCATATAACAATGATATTATACAAGCCAGGAAACTATTCAGAGCGTACATAAGAAAACTCTAAAGATGCAGAGATGTTTTTACTGATATAAAAATTTGAAAAAGGAAGCAGATATACCGCAAATGGCTCCGGGCATCCAAAGCAGCAAGGCTGCAGCAGGATGGGGAACATATGTTGAGGGCGGTCTGCAAAAATAACACAAGGAATCTCTGGGAACTCATTAACAATGAGGGCAGTTTTCAATCAGCATTGATAATTGCTCAAGTGACGGAGGAAAGCTGGGTGGAACATTACACTGAACTATTTGCATTGGGGGAGAGGTGACTGGGAGGACTAATTTGAATGAGGAGGACAGGTGGTCATTTGTTTTTGATCAAGAAGATATTTTAGGGATGATAGCACAGTTAAGTTAAGTTCGTCCAGGGCAGCCGGGCCAGATGATATAGCCAACTTTGTGTTAAAAGGAAATGCGGAAGCCTAGGCAGCTTTTGTGGTCAAGCTCTTTAATCAGATCATGTTGACAAAGTAGGTACCCTCAGCATGGAGGGAGGTAGTTCTGGTGCTGATTTTTAATAGGGGAGATCGAGGCGATCAAACAAATTATCACCCGATCGTCTTTCTCGATACCCTGGGCAGGCTCTTTGCAACAATCTTATTAAGGAATCTATACGTATGGGTGTTGGGCTCAGGACATCTTGATCCCCATCAAACGGGCTTTCTTAAGGGAGTGGGTACCTCACTGAACCTCTTCCTGCTGAACCTCCTCAAGCTAATATCCATGGAATCTGGAGTAAACACCTTTTTGGCTTTCATGGACGTTGTAAGGAACTCATGGTGGCAATAGCAAAGACAGACACAAGTGATCACAGTTAAAGGGTGTTTATTAAACTGTATAAATGGATGAGAAAAACACCTAATCTAAAATGGGAGCAGGTTACGACCATCAAATAATAATAAGGCATTCCTAGTGGCGTCTTGTCAAATAAAAAGTGCCTATACAAAAAAAGAACGATTGCCAATCCTTACTGCTAAGTTACAAAATAGTGTGGGATAATGTTCACCAGAAAAGAAAGAAGTGTTCACAAAACGATAAGTCAGGATGGTATAACTAGGGTCTCCCATCCCCATGTTTTCAAGACGGGACAAGGCGAGACTCTCGAGCACAGCACACTCCTGGACTTCTTCAGCAAAAGCTTATAGTTAGTTTCCAAATTATCAGGGCCTTCTGTGGCCAAGTCTCTTTTACACCAAGTCTCTTACTACAGAGGGCCTGATGTACTGCGGCCCCTGAGGTCTCACTTGCTACTTTATTTTTTTAAGAGGTTCCTGCACTGTGGCCAGCAGCATGTAGCTCTTTGGCCCAGCAGCATGTGGCTCTTTGTTTCTAGAGAGGCTAGTTTTCTGCTAGCTGTAGCCGTCAAGATAGGTCATTGGGTTGAGCAATCACTGCTGCAATGTGCGTGTGATCTGCAGATTGCAGGTTCTGCTCCCGGCAAGGTTAACTCAGTCTTTCATCCCGCTGAGGTTGATAAATGAGTACCAACACAGGTTGGGTGATATTGTATGTATATTTGTTCTATATAAAGCGCTTAAGCGTGAGTGCTATATAATAACACATCATTATCGTTTGGCCTTGGACGTCTGCTTGCATTCACAGTAATTTGGTAAATGGGCCTATACGTGCTGATATTAACGATGCACATGGTGATCCATTCTTGTATGAAATGTATATCACCTTACAGTTATATTGTAACCATATTTTTCATAGTGTACTTATAAACAATGCTATGTGATGCCACTTCCTGTTTTGGCAAGTGTTCAAAAGGTCATGTTACATCGCTTCCTGTGATGTCACTTTATGGGGTGGGGTCAAATGACATCACTTCCTGTGATGTCATCAGTGGTCAAGGGTCCTGTGATGTCACTTCCGCTACCCTTGGCATTTTGGTGAAATGACGTCCCTGTGTAAAGCCCTGACCGAAATTAAAACACACTATTTGGAGGGGCATTTGGCACAGACACACTCACTAACAGCGTTGGAATGGTGAGACAGATTTTTCATTGGAGAAAAAATAAGTTTGATTTTAGCAGTAATGAAATTTGTGGAATATATTTGAAATGAGGGAAAATAATCTGTCCACATCGATAGGAAATAGAATGTGTTGGGTGCTACCTTGTTTCTTTTTTTCTTTCCTTGCTTTTGTTCTCTTTGTAGGAAATGTAATATTTATGCGATATGTAATTTGGAAAGGGTGATGTGGACCTAAGTAGGAAGGAATATGTAAAAGGTTTAATTTTACGAACCATGAACATAAATAAAAAATGTTTTAAAATAAACAAAGTGAGCGCACTGAAGGAAGCACAAAGAGGGGAGAGGACATTACAATGGACAACAGAAATGACTGAGGCATTTGACGAGCTGAAGGAAGCAATATGCACAGCTCCAGTGTTAGGGATCCCAGATTATCAAAGATAATTTGTATTATTCTCACACTCCAATGGAGTGGTTATGACCGCAGTACTGACAAAAGACGAGCATGGGGCACAAGCCTGTAGCCTACTACAGTGGGAAATTAGATCCATTGATGAAAGGACACTATGCATGCAAACAGGCATTGGCTTCGGTCGCATTCGCCTGGACAAATCAGCAAGTATTAACATGGGATGCAGCACTACTCTCTATGTGAAGCATGCTCTCTTTGTAATACTGGAAAGACCAAAAAGTACATTGACAGCACAAAGACCTTCAGGGTACGAGGTACTACTGTCAAACCAAGCTCTCAAGATAGTGAGATGCAGACTTGTCAACCCAGCGACTTTCATCGCCAACATTTTACAGGAGGGTGACTATGCACAGGAGTGCACAGCAAACAGAATAATTCAGTGACACTTGGAAGGTACAGGAGAACGCACTTGAGGGTGAGACATGCTTTACAGTGACAGGTCGTCAACAATTGACCGAACGACTGGGGAAAGACATACTGGGACAGCAGTTGTGAGACTGAGCGAGGACGAGACAAGCGAGGTAGTGACAAGCACACGTCTGCCGTCACACTATTCAGCACAAGCAGCAGAATTAGTTGTGTTTTAATTGGTACTAGAACACAGCAGGGGGAAGGAAGTGACAGTTTATTCTGATTCAACCTACGTGACATCCACAGTGCATTCTGGGCTGTCACGTTGGCTGAGGAGGGGCTTCAGGCATGCTGATGGGTCACCGGTGCAGCACGCACACCTATTGGGCGGATTGATAGAGGCAATAGACCTCCCAGAACGAACAGCAGTAGCGAAGTGCCAGTACACACAAGGGGGGGGGGCTTATGTGCCCACCTCCAAGGGCAACAAAGCAGCAGACGTGGAAGAAAAACGCGGCGGCTACTTTGGGGACATTTTAGAAATGGAGCCATCATCCCGAACGTGCGATTATGAGCGAACAATGATACTAAAGGAAGGGTACAACACATTATTAGTGACACAGATTATGGAGCTGCAGGGAGCTGCACCCATGGAAGAAAAGAGTTATGGATAAAGAGGGGATGTACAGTCTCTCCAAAAGACACCATATGGCTGCAAAACAACACAGGGAAATTTGTGATGCCTTTCCCATTATTGCACACTGCACTGACACAATTACACTCTCTGACTTTTACAGGGAAGGAGGTGCTTGCTGCTCATATTGAAGAAACATGGTTCTGTCCTATCTTGGCAGAACGCATGGCTGAATTCATGACTAATTGTCTAGCGTGAAAAGAGTTTACTGCAGGTCACACCTTGAGGGTAGTGAGAGGAACCATACCTCACCCAGTGGTTCCATTCCAACACCTGCACGTCGACTACATCAACATGATCCAAGTTTGCCAAGGTTACTGCTACATGATAGTGGTTGTATGTCAATGTTCCTGTTGGATCAATGCTGGTCCTTACTCCTATCCTGATTCCCTTAGAGCTGCAACATTCCTGGTCCGTAGATATTCCCACGATGGGGCATATGTGAGGTCCTGCAGTCTGACAATGGCCCTCACTTCTCCAATTAGATGTTACAACACATCACAACCTTGTTAGTAATCCAACAATAATTCTCTTGTGCCCATCACCTGCAATCAAACAGAGTGTGTGAACGCCTCAACGGCTTGCTCAAGGAAAGCATAGCCAAAACTAAAAAGACGCTGAACAACATTTGGCTCCATTGCCTTCCCTTAGCATTGTTTGCATTGTGCAATAAGCCCGGATCTGACCACCATTTAACCCCACATGAGGTGGTAACAGGACGACACATGCAACTTCCCCTGGCTCCTCCCACTAGGGCAATTAAAGATGCAGAGAGCGTGTCTGATGTATTGGGTCATGAAATGTATGAGTATACTGCTTACTTGATTGCTAGTACCTCTTTTATGTCTCATCACCTGCAGAGACAACGGGAGAGGCCTGAAGCTGGAAAAGAGAGAACAGCACCGAAGCCAATGACGACTTACTTAAGCAGCCACCATTGTATCCGGGGGACCAGGTCCTCCTACGTAATTTCTCTAGAAAGTGGGACACACCGCATTTTACAGAACCGAATATTGTTGAAGCTAATCACTGAGCGAGCAGTCAAACTTGTTGGGAGGAATATTTGGAATCACCTCTGGGGCATCAAGCCCTACAAAGCGGTGGCCTCTCCTAGCACCAATATCGACGGAGCCACCGATCCACAAACAGAAGAGCAAAACAACAACTGGTAATCACCACATCCAATGGTTACTGCTCACGTGCAGGAGAGATAGTGCAAGGACTTCCTACACATCCAGAGTGAGGGCACACTGTCTGTTTGTTATTTTTCTTTCTGCACACATTCATTTTGAAAGTGTGACTGTTTTAATTGCCTTTGTTCCATGATTCCCTGTGATCCCCATCCTGAAACTTTCCAAGGCCAACTTGTCCAATGTGTTAGGAGGTCTGTGAGGAACCCGAAGGTGTCTCACTCACTAGTCCCCAGGGATCTGCCGTCCAGGTGGCCGGGACACAGCCATTGCTATTGGATCCAGTACCTGGGGGTGGACCTGTGGGGGAGGATCACCTGGGCGAGGGGTCTTTGGGGCGTAGAGGTGGGACACAGAGGGTTGAGACATGGTATCCCCTTCATTGTAATACCTTTCCCCTTTCCCTGTCCGATATTTAGAAGCCCACTTTTTCCACACAAACACATTCTTACACAGTAACAGACAACAGACTAACACCAGAGCCGTTTACCTAACATGTCCCAACACACGGGTCAGGCAGAGTCAGGCAATTAACAATAACCCAAGCACACCTGCCGGCCCTTTACCTTCCACACAGGGATAAAAGGCGGAGCACGAAAGCACACTTTGACCAAGGGCAAACATACAAGCGGACAGCTGCATGGAACCGGCAGTTCAAACGGAGCAGAAAGGCAGTGAGACCTGGAAGGACGATGAAGGTGGAATTGCCCTTGCCCTTTTTAACTCAGAACCGCAATGCCTCCAAAAAGGAAATCATAATACCAAGAGTTACAGCTGGCGTGCGAAGCAGCAGAGGTCAATGGTACACGGGGGCCTCCCGCATTGATAATGCAGGCGGAGAGGCAAGCTGGCTACTGAGGTACTATCCTTGACTCCAGAGATCAGAGAAGCAAATGGGTTCAGCACAGCCGGTGAGTCAGAGGAAGCTGATGGCAAACCAAACTGTGTTGAGCCCAAGGTTGCAAGTGGCAACATTTTGAATGCAAGGAATTTGCAAGAGAAGGAACTTGTGTGCAGAGGGGTCCGGCACCACGTGGGCGCTCATTCGAAAGACTCTGACCGGGACCTGTTTTTTTAAAAAATCTTTTTATTAAGTTTTATACATATTACAGCAGTAAAAAACAAAACAATTCAACTCCCCACTATTCCCTTACCCCTCCCTGACCCTTCCCCATCCCCAAGGAATCCCAACACCCCAATGTCCCTCAAAGTAACAAAACTCCCCTTCCCCCCTATTCCCCTCCCCCTACCCATGCCCCCTCACCCCTCCAACATAGCTCATCCGGCTTGAAAATCTAGCAACTTAAGTCTCTGAGGTCGCCATTGTTCCGGAAGTCCCCCTTCAAATAGTCCAAGGTCTCTCCCCATTCCACTGCAAAGTCCCCCAACTTATTGTTAGCTGCAAGTGTGGCCCATTCTAAAGACACTATTTCCCACATTTTCCTCAACCAGTCTTGTTCCGTCGGCACCTCGGGGCTCCTCCACCTCTGGGCAAGAAGAGCCATGGCAGCCAATATGAAGATTATTCGAGCTTTGCGTCGCCCCACTCTCACCTCACCTTCCCCCTGCCCAAGAGAATCACCCGAGGGTCCTGGCCCTCATCTTCCCCCAGGGACTGGGCCAGAGCCTGCATAACAACCATCCAAAAAGACTTAATAGCCGGGCAATCCCACCAAATATGAGCCACTGTCCCCTCTTCGCCACAGCCTCTCCAACACCTATTTGAGACTCCTGGGTAAATGGCATGCATACGGGCCGGTGTGTAATGCCAACATAACAGATACTTATACCAGGCCTCCTGAAGTAGAACAGTCCTAGCCACCTTCGGAATCAGTCTCCAGAGTCTCTCCCACTCCTCCCATTCCACCACCCCATCAATCATCTTCTCCCATCTGAACATATATGGTCATTTAGTGATCGGGCCCACAGCTTCTAGCAGCCTGTAAAAATCCGAAATCAACCCCCTGGATCCCCCATGTGTCAGTAAATAACTCTCAAAGGGAGTCAACTCCCGAGTTGCCGCTGTACGAATCTCTGTAGACATCACCCAATGTCAGAGTTGGAAATACCGGAGCCTTTCCCCCTCGCCCACACCAAATTCCCGTTTACAGTCCTCCTAGGATTTTACTTGCTGATTATGAAACAGGTCCCTAATGACCCTACATCCCATGTCCTCCCACTGCTGAAACGCCCCCTTTTCCAACCCCGGAGTAAAATCCCCATTATTAAAAAGGGGGGTGAATGGTGACGGGAACGTGGTAATCCCCAATTTCCTCATAACTCCATCCCATATCTCCACCAGGCCCTTTGTGATACTGCTCATATAGATATGCGCCGGTCTGAGCCTACGCGGAAGCCACAGTACCTCCCCTAGATGATGTCAAGCTACCGCTCTATCCATCTTGACCCAATGCTTAATATAATCTGTTGAAAACCACTCCCTAATGACCTGCAGCTGTGCCGCCTCATAATAGCGGCGGTAATCTGGCAAAGCAAAGCCTCCCCTCCCTCTTGATGTAGTCAACAATCGCCTAGCCACACGCGTTTTTTGCTGTCCCAAATAAATGCACCAGCTGCTTTGTTTAAATCTCTAAAGAAGCTAGCCGGAATAGTCAATGGAATAGCTTGGAACAGATAGAGCAGTCTCGGGAGGACCACCATTCTCAGCGCCGCGCCCCCGCCTAGCCACGATAACCTTAGAGAACTCAACTTCCTGAGATCCTTTTTAATTGCGGTCAGAAGGGGAGGATAATTTGCCCCAAACCACCCTGTTAAGTGAGGAGTAACCTTGATCCCTAGATACTGTATCCCTCCCGGACTCCCCAAATTTGGTTAAGAGCGCTATACACGCCTCAATAGACTTTCTTGGGTCCGTCAATGAGAGTAACATGTCATCCACGAATGCGGCCACCTTATGCTTCTGCCCCCCAAAGTGGACACCCCGAATATCCACTGTCTCCCTCATCGTCACCAACAGAGGTTCCAAGTACAGTGCGTACAACAGCGGCGAGAGGGGGCACCCCTGCCTCGTACCCCGGCCAAGCTTAAAGGAGCGCGATGCCACTCCATTCACTACCAAACGCGCCACGGGAGCCCGGTAATTCGCTCGCACCATGCGTATGAACTTCTCCCCCAGCCCCATTCTAGCCATGGTCAGAAACAGAAAGGACCACTCCACCCGGTCGAAAGCCTTCTCAGCGTCCAGCGCCAAGAGGAACGCCGGAGTGGGGGTCTTCTGTGACTTTTCAACCAGATGGGCCACCCGCCTAATATTATCAGCCGTTTGTCGGCCCTGAATGAACCCCGACTGGTCCTAATGGACTAGCGTAGGCAAGAAACCCTCCAAGCGCTTAGCCAAAATCTTAGTATAAATTTTCACATCCAAATTAATGAGTGCTATGGGTCGGTAGAAGGTGCAATCCTCCGCGTCTTTGCCTGCCTTATGTATTAAAGAAATGTTTGCCTCCTCCATGGACGGGGTACTGCCACCCGTAGTGCCAAACGAATTGAATAATTGCGCTAAATAGGGGGATAGAATGTTGGCGAAAGCTTTATAAAAGGAGGCCGGGAATCCGTCGGGACCTGGCGCTTTGTTATTGGGGAGAGATGCGATGACCGCACGCACCTCATCTTCCGAAATATCCTGACCCAATACCTCAGCCTCCTCCCCGGAAAGACACGGAAGGGACAAGGTCCCCAGAAAATCCCGCTGAGACTGAGCAGATGGGTCCTGCGGAGTGTACAGGGTCTCATAAAATCGGACCAGTGTCATGACCCATAGAACTTGCCCCTTCTGGACTTCCTGGCCCTTATCGCAACGGGGGTTGTATTCCTTGTTACTCCCAACATGGCCGTGCCAAGTGACTTGCCTCGCACCAGCCTTCATGTCGCACACAGCACGTTCTATTAATTGGCCACGCCCCCGCGGCCCCCGCGCGTCTCAACGCTATCATTAGGTAGTGACTTGACGTGTGTGTGCTGTTCGGCAAATCCACTATTACTAGTTTCCTGCTTGCTTCTTCCTTCCTTTTACCCCCTCCCTCTAATTCTGCTCCCGGAATCCTCATCCCTAGCGACCGCTACCTTTTTCCTGGACATCCTGGAACTGAGACCTTCCCGGAACTCTGAATGCGCTCTGCAGCCAGACGAGACTCGAGCGAGCCTATACAAGACCCGATACGTCCATAAGAGGAATCCTCCCGCGGAACAGAGCAAGATGCGATCCCAGGTGAGACGGGGAGATTTACGACAACCAGGCGCTCAGCGATGTCTTCCGAATGGGAGAGTCTCCCCACCTTTTCATCTTTTATGGCTGTAATCGCATTTTGTTCCTTGTTCTCCCTTAACAACCGCGCCATCAGAGAGTCCCCCTTATTCGCCTTCGCATAATACATCTGCCTGACCCTCAACAGCGCCTCTTCGGCTTTTTTTGTCCTTAAAACCCTCAATTGCCCCTCGGTTAGCCTGTATTCCCTATATGCCCTCCTGGAGGGGGCCTCTCGCAGCCTCAGTCTTGCCGCCTCCGCCTCCCCCTCCAGTTGCACCTCCAACAAGCACAGCTGTCTGTTCCTTTCTGCCTTTGCAATGAGGTCTCCTCTCAGGGTGGCCTTAAAAGCCTCCCACCGCATACTGAGGCTCGTATCTGTATCGTTATTTCGTTAAAAAAAGGACCTAATGCAGGTGGTTAACTCCTCCCTGATCAACCGATCTCTCAGAAGTTCCCCTGGAAAACGCCAGCTCCAGATCCCCGGTCTTCCCCTACCCAATCGTAATTTCATCTGGACCACCTTGTGATCTGCAATATCTGTCGGGCCTGTCTCTACCTCCTCAACCCCTCCGACCAAGCTAGCGAATACCCAAATGTAATCAATTCTCGATTGGGATCTGTGTACATCCGACTGGAACGTGTAACCTTCTTCATTTCCCCTCAACACCCTCCACACATCTTTCAACCCTGCTCTCTCGAACCGTTCCCTCAGTTGAGGAGAGGCCACCACTCCCCCCCCCTCCGCCCGCATGGTGTGTCCAATCTAGCTGTCTGTCCCATGCCAGATTAAAATCACCCGTTAGAACAATCTGCCCCCTCGCAAATCCGTCTAACGCCCCTAGAATTTCCCTCAAAAATCGCTCCTGTCCCGTATTTGGAGCATACACCGAAGCAATGGTGTATGTGGCTCCCTTACACTCCCCCCTCACCATGAGGTATCTGCCATTTTTGTCTCTAAGGACATCCTGGACTTTGAAATCGGCCCCTCTCCCAAATGCTAGAGCCACCCCCCCCTTCTTGGTTGGACCCAACGCAAAGAGGATCTGCGGAAAGCCTTTCAAACGCAGGCGGCCCTGATCAGTCAGCAACAATTGTGTCTCTTGCAGCGCCACAACATCTAGGGGATGCGTTTTAACAAAACGTTCTAATTTTGCCCTCTTGAGGGGGGGAATTCAAACCCCTCACGTTATGCGTTACCCATCTAAGAGCCATATGACGACCTGTACCCTTTCTGTTAGCCCCCTTCCTGCCCAACGTCCCCCTCAGCCCTCCCCGCCCTGGCCTCCCCATCTTCACCGTTTCATTTCCCCCAATCCCCTCCCCCCCAAACTCCCCCCAGCCCAAAACCCCCCAACCTAGGACTGGCCGACCCCCACCACCCCGCCCTCCTCCCACCACTCACCGGGCGACCTCGTCCTTTCTTGTTCCAATATGTTTTACTCTTCTCCGCCAGGCACTATTTGCACCCCATGAGTCCACCACCCCCCAACGCATTTGCCTGGACAAGTCCCTAGGGAGCCCCCGAGCTACCCCCAGTGCCACCGGTCTTGTCCCCTACATTTCGGGCTGGCATCTTACCCGTGAAGCCTAGCCCTGCCCCCCCTTCTTGCCTCGCTCTCCCACCGTCGACCATTCCCAAGGCCTGCTCTTCTCTCTTTGGCCCCTCTGGGGTGCCGGATCCCCTCTAGACTGGTCTCCTTCTCCACCATCCAGATCCAAGCTAAGAACGCTGGCTGCTTCCTGAAGCGTAGTCACTCACTTCTGACTCCCCTCCCACGTAAATACCAAACCAAAAGGGAAGGACCACCTATATTTAATCCCCCTCCTTGCCAGCTCCCTGAGCACCAGGCCCATATTTCTCCTTTTCAACAATGTGCTTGCAGCCAGGTCTTGAAACAACTGAATCTCTTGACCCTTGTAGAGAACTGGCTCCCTCTGTCTGGCCGCCCGTAACACCGCTTCTTTCTGTCCATACCTAGCAAAGGCCACCACCACCTCCCGCGGCCTAGGGTTTGCTTCCCCCAATGCTCGACCAACCCTGTGAGCCCGATCCAGCACTATCGGGCGCGGGTCCTCCTCGCACACAAGCTCCGCAAAAATCTTCTGGCACTCCTCCTTCAATTGATGATCTGCCACCGCTTCGGGCAGCAATTTAAGACGAACATTGACCCGACGAGACCTATTCTCTAGGTCCTCCAGCATCAGCTCCATATTCCTTGTCGCTGAGTCCAGCCGGTCTATAGCTTCTGCATTGGCCATTGTCTCTCGCTCATTCTCCTGTAGTCCCCTCTCCAGTAAATCCGTCCTTTCTCCTAACTGAGTGACTTCCCGACACATATCACCTAGGGCAGTGTTGAGGTCGGCCCGCATGAGTTGAAACTGCTCCTGGAACGACTGGGCCAGCGACTCTCTCAGAGACAGCATTTCCCCTCTGAGATCCTGCCTTGTCATTTGCGCCGACTCCGCCACAGCTACACTGCTCCCTCCCTCCTGCGGAGCGGCTTTGCCAGGTTGGTGCACCAGCCTAGTGTCCGTGGCAGGCCACAGTGTGGGTAAAGTACCATGCGAAGCCCCACCAGTGTGACCGCCCCCTCCAGTCTTTCCTTTGGCTCTGGAGGACATCTATGCCAAGTCCAAGCCCCTCCAGGCATCACAGAGCAGCCCCGTGGGTTAGGAATCTCCCTCAACTGGCCGCCACCACAAAAATAATAATCCTCCTCTCTAAGGGGATCAGGTTGGCGACCCCCTGTGCAGACCCCCCTTCCAGTTGCAGCCAGCCAAGCCTCTCTGTCGAGCAAGAGACCTCAGCGCACCTCTGATGTTCACCCTGCCAACAACACACTGCAGCCTTTCCTCCAGCGATGGCCCTGACCAGGGGGAGAGTCCGAATGCAGGAGCACAACTTTCCGCCCACCGCGTCTCCACCACACATCCTCTGTGGCGCAGCTCCTCCTGGATGCAGTCGCACCACTGCGACTCTCGACCCCTCTCCCCAGGCAGCTCACCACGAGCACAGTCTGGGAGGAGGGGGCACTGCACACCCCCACCCCCACTACGCAATTGTCCCAGTGAGGGGGCCCCTCGGTAGCCAGTCCACTAGCCCCCACACTCGATTCTCCCATACCAAGGTCACTGTGTCCCTCTCCTTTCCAGTGGCCAAAAGGCTCTCCACACTGCCTCGTGTAGCACCACCGAGACTCCTGAGGCCGTTCAAGTGGGGGCGGTCCGCGGTCACCACTCCATCTCTCTGCGACCGCTCCCCAACCAACACCGCAGCACTGCCCTGGTGCGCGGCCCGCCTGTCTGCTCTCAGTCCAGGGGGATGGCGGCACCACTCCTCCCCCGCTCCTCATCTTCCAAAATGCGGGGGCTCCACAAAAGCCGCCGGCCAGCCCCACGACGATCACAGGAGCCCGTATCTTCACCAGAGGGGGTCAGGGCGGCCCGGCCTCCTCACTGCCTCCTCCCACCTCGGGGCGCCGCGCACCCCCCCGCTCCCAATGTCAATGCGCGGCGGCCCCCCAGGCGTTATCACCGTCTCCACCGCAGCGCCGGTAGCCTCCAAGCGAGTATACCCCGTGGCCTCTCCAATTTCCTTTTACCCGTCCTCCCCGGGCTGCCCGAATCCAGATACTGCGCCGGCGCATCATGGCCTCGCCGCCGCCGCTGCATTTGCCAGCACTCCCAGATCCCGAGGGCCCCACATTTCTCCTCCTGCACTACCCCCGAGTGCTGCCAGCCTCCTTCGCGGCCCCAAACGTCCGCCAGACAAAGAGGGGGTGGTGGAGCCTCCAAGTCAAGGCCTGTGGGGTCGGAGCAGCAGTCGACACGTCACACTATGCCGGCAGCCATCTTGCAAATCACCAGGACCTGTTTTGAAACTACAAGAACCAGAAGGCCCTAGGAAAGGGTGGCGTGAGGCGTCAGAGTGGTCCTACAAGGGTCACGTCAAATCCCTTGTACAATCGAAAGTCTCTGACCCCTTGCCAGGAGGAAAGCTAAGGGAAGGGAACCCTGCTTTCCGATAAGACTGTGAACTGTAACCCGACAGAGAGATGCCGAGAGAAAGCCAGCAGAAGGAAAACCTTGCTTTCTGATGAACGTAAGCAATATATGAACTGTGTTAAAAATATATAGACTGTGTTAAAAGAAGGCTGTAGTGAACCCGACGGAGGGGGCCCATTGTTTGCAAGGAGGATCCGAGCCTGGCGGACAGAGATCCTAGGGGGTGAAGAGCAATCGCCCAAGGTGCAAGAATACAGAGAGATCTTTTTGTTTATTTGATTATTGCTTGTTAATCAAGAGCGATACACCAGTGAGCATTGTGTTGAAAAAAGTAAACCCGGTCTACGGTTGTCCGCTGTGGGGAATTGTTTAAAAAACATTTTAAAATGACAAGCAATATTTGAAAGGCTGGAGTGAATCTGACAGAGGGAGGCCCAAGTTACAAGAAGGATCCGAGCCCGGCAGTGGGAGATCAAAGGGACGAAAAGCAATCGCCCAAGATACAAGAGTACCAAAGGAACTTTTATTTGTTTGTCATTGTGAATCAGCAGACCTTTTCCAGGCAAGAGACTTTTGCAGTAAAGAGACTTAGCCTCTGAAGGTTTTGATATCGTTGAACTGGAACTGCAAACCTCATGCTGACGAGGCCCAGGAGTGTGCTGTGCTCAGAGGTACCGTCTTGTCCCATGCTTAAAACGTGGGGAAGGGAGACCCAGCCATACCATCCTGACTTATCATTTGTGAACACTTCTTTCTTTTCTGGTGAACATTATCCCAAACTCTTTTTGTGACTTAGCGGTAAGGATTGGCAATAGTTTATTTTTTAGTATAGGCCCTTTTTATTTTACAAGAAGCCTCTAAGACTGCCTTATTATTATTTGATGGTTGTAGCCTGCTCCTATCTTAGATTTAGGTTCAGGTTAGGCATTTATCTCACCCATTATAAAGTTCAATAAACACCCTTGAACTGTGTTCACTTGTGTCTGTCTTTACTGTTGCCACCATGAGTTCCTTATAGGGCCAACAGTACCAGAAGACGCCACCCTAACGTGTATTTCCACGTCTTCATAGCCTATTTGTCCCAAGTATATCCGCACCTGGAAAGGGGAAATCCATCTGTACTCTCAGTATTACGTGGCCCCAAAATAAAAGCTGTTTAGGAACAGCTATTCCTTCTTCCTATGGCAGACCATTTTGTTTGCTGGCCTTGAATTAATACACTACTAACCCAATAACACTTGTTTTGCTCATTTCAGGCAAGCAACTGATATATTCAACTACACAAGGATCCAAAGGAGTGTAAGTGATGGAACCGTTTATTAAAAAATTGCTTATTGTGTCCTGTCTCTTATTTCGAAGAGGTCTTTTTGCTTTCATTTTCTTGCGAATATCCCGTGTTGCTAGTAATAACGATGTACCCTCTACTAACACAACCCCAACTATAGCAGGTGGAACAACCATGTCAGGTGGACCAGTAAGCACTGTAAGTACACTAAAGAGAGGTATACGCAGTGCAGGTGCAGACATGGGGGGGCTGAACTCTCACTCATACTGCTCGAATATCTAACAACATGTGGTATAAGCACATGACAAAAGAACGTAAATAAACCTCTGGGGAGAGCTGCTATGTCTGCTCACTAATCCCCTATGCCATGAGTGCCTCTAGAATGTTTATAGCAACTGAAATACCAGCAGCAAGAGCACAATGCCTTATGTACCTATCCATGGTTGCAACCCGAGGAATATTCCAAGGGAAAACAGCAACATTGAGATGGATGTCCAAGGCAACATTTCCCTATGAAGACAGTTATATAAAGACACTTGACATGATGAACAATTACTGGCAGCTAGACCAGGCTATACAATACTTAACTGACGGCCCACAGAAAGGAGAGACAAGGGCGATAACACTGAAAGAATGACCATGGGGCGTGGCTTGAGGCGCCGGCAATGCGGACGCCTCGTTAAGAGCTCTGTGGGACGCCCGGGCTTCAGCAACTATATGCCTGTTTTACATGATTGAATTCAGCACGGAAACGACCCAGCGGAAATCATTGTTCTATATGAAGCGCTTAAGCGTGAGTGCTATATAATAACACATCATTATCGTTTGGCCTTGGACGTCTGCTTGCATTCACAGTAATTTGGTAAATGGGCCTATACATGCTGATATTAACGATGCATATGGTGATCCATTCTTGTATGAAATGTATATCACCTTACAGTGATATCGTAACCATATTTTTCATAGTGTACTTAGAAACAATGCTATGTGATGTCACTTCCTGTTTTGGCAAGTGTTGAAAGGTCATGTTAAATCGCTTCCCGTGATGCCACTTTATAGGGTGGGGTCAAATAACATCACTTCCTGTGATATCATCAGTGGTCAAGGGTCCTGTGATGTCACTTCCGCTACCCTTGGCATTTTGGTGAAATGACGTCCCTGTGTAAAGCCCTGACCGAAATTAGAACACACTATTTGGAGGGGCATTTGGCGCAGACACACTCACTAACCGCATTGGAATGGTGAGACAGATTTTTGATTGGACAAAAAATACGTTTGATTTTAGCAGTAATGAAATTTGTGGAATATATTTTAAATGAGGGTAAATAATCTGTCCACATCGATAGAAAATTGTTTTTGTAAAAATGTTTTTATTTGATATGGCTGAATTCAATCAACCTTTCAAAAATACATACAAAACTTATAATACATAAAACATTTCTTAAAAATAGATTACATTAATTCATCATAACAGAAAGTTCATTTATCAATAACAATCAACTCACACCAATACTCCCGACATCAACGCTACAGTGCAAAAAAATTAATAAAAAGATACAACATAAAATACATGTGTTGTAATCCAAAATAAGTACAATAAAATAATCGATTAGGTTATTGCCAGACTTTAGCATTATGGTTCTTACATCCTGCCATTGACAGTTACGATGTTAATTTCACATTTCCTTTAAATTTTAAGCTGAGTAAAAAATTAACAGCTGCAGTTTGAATTCACATGTTGTTGCACCCCAACAAGACTGCCCAACATTTAGTTTGAGATATATTCCCCAAGTATTCGCAATGTCTTGTGAAAGCAATTTCTCTTTGGGATCTTAACATTGGACACTCTGTGATCAAATGAGTGAGAGTCTCAGGAATAAGTATCATCATTGCAAAAACAACATAAATTTTGATCTGCACTCACAATCCTGCGCCTTGCTTTTATATCAGTTGTGACCCACAAATTAAAGCGGAGTCGAAGTATGCCATTACAGTATTTAGGCGAAGGACACCGTATCAAGTATGGTGGCAAAATGCACACCTTTTTTGGTGGAAATCGGACTGTGTCACCATCACGAAAAGTCAGACAGGTGTTCAATTGTCGCAGGTGTTGATCCAATCATTTTGTTGTATCTTTAGTTTTGCTTTGTCTGGATTGGACAACAACAGATCAATAGTTATATCAGGCTTGACTAGGATGTGATAGACTTTGTCCAACCAATTATTTACGAACACGTGTTTGGCTGTAAACAAGTACTGTGCAAGACTTTTTAACAGAACATCTTGCTTTGTAGACAACAGACATTTTCTAAATAAGGAACACAGACGCCAGCTGTAATGCGGCTGGAGTGATAGCAACCCAAGCTCATATCTCATCCATGCCATCGGTATGCATTGGGGCAAGTGTAACACTGAGCGCCAGAATTTAGCTTCCCACTGATTGAATTTGAAAGGGGACTCGGTCGGCATGGATTCCAAACCATATAGTAGTATTGGAACAATTTCTTTGGTTCAGAAATGCCACGCAGGCAGGATTGAAAATTTACCATATTTATACATGATGATGCGGGCTTGAGATATGGCTGAGATTAGCTTCGTCTCCACTCGCTCCAACTGACCCTGCGCTCTCAACTTCCCTTCAAAGACCATTCCCAAATAGCAGTAGTTCGGTACTACCGCAATCGGTGTAGAGCCAATGGTCCAAACAAACGCTAGATGCCCCTTGCGTCTAGGTGAATATTGTACAATTTGAGTTTTGGTTGGATTAATTGATAATTCATTTAAATGTACATATTCTTGGAACGCATTAAGTAAACGTTGTAGCCCAACCTGTGTCCTGGAAATTAGGACCAAGTCGTCGGCATACATGAGTGATTGAATCTGGTGGTTGTTCAACTTGGGGGAGTTAGAGATGACCTTTGACAAAGAAACTTTGACATCATGTATGTAATAATTTAAGACCGCTGAGGCTAGAGAGCATCCTTGCTTTAATCCCCGAAATGTGGGAATTTTTTCTGAGAGAAGTCCGTCCAAGATGATTCGAATGCGGACGGATGTTGCGAAATGTAAGGAATGAATGATGTCATATAGGGTGGTAGGACAATTATCTCTTTTTAACTTGTTCATTCGTAAAAGGTGACTGACTGAGTCAAACGCTGCATTTAAATCAATAAACGCAAAAAAGACCTGCTTCTTGATCTCCTGACATTGCGCCTTAATGGCATTGAGGGTCATTAGGTTTATATTTGTTCCCATTCCAGCCATAAACCCAGTCTGATTAGAGTCGCGATGGTTGCAGGTCCCTGTCCAGGTGTTAAATTCATGAAGCACCAGCCTAGTAAAGATCTTCCCTGGAGCGTCCAAAAGTGCTATGCGACGGTAGTTTGCAGGGACAGTACGATCGCCTTTTTTAAATATAGGGACGATTATGGAGGCCTTCCATGACAGCGGTATGTTACGTGTAAGTAAAATGTCCTTGAAGATTCGTGTTAGTATATAGCCCATATCTGTGGGTTTGTTTTGAACATCTTATTAGAAAGCCCATCAGGACCTTCTGCTCTCGAGGAGCTAATCTTCTGTATGATTGTGTAGATGGTGTCATAGGAAGCTTCCAGCAGCCAGGTCGATGTTGAGACCGGTTCGTAGGAGCAAGCAGCATACTGTGGGTCAGCATATAAAGTTGTGAAATGACTAACCCACGCTTGTTCAGGCACTCCATTTAATTGGGCATCTGCTTGCTGATGACAAGTATGATTATTTAAAAGGAACCACATTCCCGAAGAGTTTTTATTACGCATTGCGAGAGCCATGGCTTCGCTGTCTTGCTGGTATAGAATTGACTTCCGACTACGCAGGCAGTTTTTATATTTACATTTACCAGATTATAATTCTTTCCATTTGGTTACTGACAGTGAGGCTAAGATTTGCCTTTTGATCATCCTGAATTCAGGTCTTTTTTGTCAGATGTTAGAACCAAAAGCATGTGGAT
Organism: Ambystoma mexicanum; assembly: GCF_040938575.1. Classification (NCBI taxonomy): domain Eukaryota; kingdom Metazoa; phylum Chordata; class Amphibia; order Caudata; family Ambystomatidae; genus Ambystoma; species Ambystoma mexicanum. The sequence goes on from NC_090938.1 coordinate 506,205,098, forward strand.
GTCTTACGATGTTACGCTGAGGAATCGTGACTGTTTGAGCAAAAGAGTGAGGCAAATCAGTATACTGATTTTTGTGTACTATTTCCGAGTTATCAACAACCAAGTGCTCAAACCGGTTCAATGTCCTCAGGTTCCATCTCAGTCGTGAGCGTGAATTATTGACTCCTGATTTCCCATGATAGTAGTCCTTGCTTTGTTTTGGCATCGGGTGCAATTCAAGCTGGAGGATCAGCAGACTATGGTCGCTCTTTGAATGGTCTTTAATGGTTGGAGAATCAATCCTTTGAAACAATTTATAATCGACATAAATGTAGTCGATTATGCTAGTGGATAAGCCGTGATGCCATGTATAGTGTGCTGGGACGTCACCCAGGACTGAACCATTCACCATGTGGTAGTTGCAATCATGCATGAGTGACATCCATTTACGCACTGCTTGGCTTTGAGGCTTATCCTTCAAACAGTCCAAATTTAGGTCTCCCAATATGATGGTGTGTGTTATATTGTCTAATGAGATATAATAAAGCATGTCGAGAAGACCAGCAAAAAAAGTTTCATCAGACATACCAGCAACATTTCAGTATATGTTGATCACAGCAAAGACTTTCTCGCCATTAGTAATTTGAACTAACTGTATATGCGCTCCCACAGAGGCCCATGGTACAATTGAAAAACCTGCTATGATATTTACAGCAACAAGAAGGCCTGATGACGGTCTGGCTCCAGTGGCACTGGAATGAGTGCCAATTCGTAATTGTTCCATAATGGTGGTTTAGTTAGCCATGTCTCTTGTAGCGCTATGATATGGTAGGGTTCAGGCATATCTTTAAATGAGGTGGTTAGATGGCTATAGCCCCGAGAATTCCAGCTGACAACACTCAATTTTGTTGGAATATTACATTGTAATGGTTATTGATGTGAGCTCTCAGTTGCCCAGTGATCTCTAGTCTCACTTCGAGTACCTTGATATATCTTGGGTGTTATAATAGGTGTTTTAGATTTTGATAGGGCATTCTCGGGATCCTCTGCTAACAAGAATCCCATGTCAAACAAGAGCATTTTGCTACGCCATATTGAGTGCCATACCACACCTGAAGGAATCCAAAGTCTGACTATGGAAAGCGGAGAATTAGTTAAGAATTCAATCTGATCTATGTCTAGCGTGGAGATGTTGCACAGATCGTCAATGTCACCAAATATATTCAAGACACTTTATCGTGAGGGCAACCCGAGTTCAGATTTACGAGGTGTCCATTTCATTGTGGCGGGGGTAACATGAGATTTAGATGGCCCTTCATTCCTTTGCCTCTGCAAGTTATCAGGTACAGCTAAAGAGAATGTTTGCTGAGGACCAGCCAAAGTGCTTGAGCCTCTAGACACGTTGGACTGGCAAGGTGCCTAGCCAACAGCTTGAGAGAATACCTTAGCAAAGTTGGTGTTTAAATATTCATCCACTCTTTTTTTAAGTTCATCAGCCGTGATCTGGGGAAAACCGGTGTCCTGTAACTGGGGGGGCTGCTGTACTGGAGGGTCAAAGGAAACTGATTTGGGCTGTATTAAGGGAACCATTAAAGATTGTGATTGCACCTGTGAGTCCAGAGACCCAGATCCTATATGCATTTGGCGATCTAATTGGTTTACTAGATGCAGATGAAATGGGGAATAAATTCGATGTATAGGGAGGAATTTTCTGTGCATCACGAAGTGATTGGACCAATTGTGAAAGTGGAGAGAGAATCACAGTCGTCTTTGATTTTACACTAGTAGTAGATGTTGGTAGTGTGGACTGATTGATTACTCCTGTTGTTTTGGATTGCACTGGATCAATTGTAGCAGCGCAGTGGTTTGCTGTGCTACAGGCAAAGTTGATGTTTTGCCAAGTGTTTTAAAAAAGGTATTAAGAGTGCTTTTTGGATTTTTTTTTATAATCATGTTTTTGGTTTTCTTGATCGGAATTGCTGATTTTTTTTTTTATTGTTAAATTTGGGATTTTTAGATTTCAATTGTTGTAGATGGCTTTGGCTAACGGGCAATGCGGATGGCGCACTTGGCGTCTCCACAAGTCGAGGAGGCACTTCATCCCCCGAGGTGTTCTTTGGTAAAAGGGAGGTCATTTTCTCTGCATGAGACGCCACAGGGCCTATTATACCCAAAATTGGAGGCAGAGGGCAGGGGGCCAAGACAACAGGAGTCACCAATTTAGATGTTTGTGTCGGCATTGGTGCAGTAGGAGGGTTTTCAAGACATACTGCTGAGTGTTTAGAGACCATTACAACTGACTCATCAGGACTTTCCTTACTTTGGGATACTTTGGACAACTTTTGCGTAGAGAGCCATTTAATTAATTCCTCAAATTGGAGAGCTTGTCGAGTTACTTTGGAGTCTAAGGATTCGAAGAGTTTACACAAGCTGAAAATGGCAGCATTAATTGCTGTAAGCGCTGGTTGCATCATTAGTAGTGTTTGTGCAGAATTATTAGTAGGGTAAGGTTTGTTGGGACTTGGAGTTGGCAGTGCAAAAGACTTGAGCATGGGGAGTTCATTCACAGAGGACGAGGTGGTACTAGATATACATTCAGCCCCCCTTATAGAATTATCTGATTCACATATGCTCGCATGTATTGAGAGCGCAGTTGAGTCTGATAGTAAGTGCGGAAATGCAATTGGGGAAATAGACATATTTGAATTGCGCACAGCTTGACAATTTTCAGTGGATTCCATCATGGTTAAGACCGAAATCGGTTGAGTATTAATACGCCTCCATGGTGCACAATGGGATACATTGACTTTCCCAATAGTCAGAGGGGAAGGCGTAGGCGCCTCGCATGATGAAATGGTCACTTTGTACGAAGGAGGGGAGGTACCTGATCTGCCACTTTGGGAAAAGGGGAATCTTGTTTGCTTATTGGCAGACCATGGAATAACAGACGTGGCAGAATAAAAGGTTTGGGGTAACAGGGCAGAATCTAGATGCCCTTGTAACAATGGGTTAGATTGGTTAACAAGCGACAACGGCACGATGGGAGGCATGCTAGTTGTTAGCTTGTAAGAAGTAAAAGTGGTCATCAAAACAGGGATAGATCAGAGAACAAACACAAAAAGCGCAGTGAAGGTCACACAATAGGATGCTCTAAAAAAACAAAAAAAACTAAAAAAGAAGAAAATAAAAACACCAAACAATATCACAATCTTGCCCACAGAACCGTGACAACACGGCTAATCGGACAGGCAAAAAAAAAGAAAATTAAAAAAAATTAAAAATAATATATACAACTTAACAGGTAGATGGGACCGTAGGGAAACTCACCCTACTCAGCCCAAACAGCCACAACAGCCCTTAACCAATGCCCTTTCCCAAATGCGTGCGCACAAATGCGCATGTGCTGGTGTTATATTGAATGCTGGGAGGAGCAAGAGGCGGGCTGCAGGTTCGTTTTAAAACAAACAAACATGCACAATGAAAAAAAATACACAAAGTCCACAAAAGTCTACAGAACCGTTGCTCGTAGCTCGCAGAACTCTGGATTCAGCAGCAGAGGTCCAGCCACAACAGCCCTTAACCAATGCCTATAGGAAAATAGAATGTGTTGGGTGCTACCGTGTTTCTTTTTTTCTTTCCTTGTTTTAGTTCTCTTAGAAGGAAATGTTGTAGTATTTATGCGATATGTAATTTGGAAAGGGTGATGTGGACATAAGTAGGAAGGAATATGTAAAAGATTTAATTTTGCAAACCATAAACATAAATAAAAAATGTTTTAAAATAAATAAAGTGAGTGCACTGAAGGAAGCACAAAGAGGGGAGAGGACATTACAATGGACAACAGAAATGACTGAGGCATTTGACGAGCTGAAGGAAGCAATATCCACAGCTCCAGTGTTAGGGATCCCAGATTATCAAAGATAATTTGTCCTATTCTCACACTCCAATGGAGTGGTTATGACCACAGTACTGACAAAAGACGAGCATGGGACACAAGCATCTAGCCTGCTACAGTGGGAAATTAGATCCAGTGATGAGAGGACACTATGCAGGCAAACAGGCATTAGCTTCAGTCGCATTCGCATGGACAAATCAGCAAGTATTAACATGGGATGCAGCACAACTCTTTATGTGGAGCATGCTCTCTTTGTAATACTGGAAAGACCAAAAAGTACATTGACAGCACAAAGAACTTCGGGGTACGAGGTACTACTGTCAAACCAAGCTCTCAAGATAGTGAGATGCAGACTTGTCAACCCAGCGACTTTCATCGCCGACATTTTACAGGAGGGTGACTATGCACATGAGGGCACAGCAAACATAGAATAATTCAGTGACACTCGCAAGATACAGAAGAACGCACTTGAGGGTGAGACATGCTTTACATTGACAGGTCGTCAACAATTGACCAAACGACTGGGGAAAGACATACTGGGACAGCAGTTGTGAGACTGAGCGAGGATGAGACAAGCAAGGTAGTGACAAGCACACGTCTGCCGTCACACTATTCAGCACAAGCAGCAGAATTAGTTGCGTTATAATTGGCACTAGAACACAGCAGGAGGAAGGAAGTGACAGTTTATTATGAATCAACCTACGTGACATCCACAGTGCATTCTGGGCTGTCACGTTGGCTGAGGAGGGGCTTCAGGCATGCTGATGGGTCACTGGTGCAGCACATACTCCTATTGGGCAGATTGATAGAGGCAATAGACGTCCCAGAATGAACAGCAGTAGCAAAGTCCCAAGCACACACAAGGGGGGGAGGATTCCACCTCCAAGGGCAATAAAGCAGCAGACGTGGAAGCAAAACACGGCTACTTTGGGGACATTTTAGAAATGGAGCCATCATCCCGAACGTGCGATTAGGAGCGAACAATGATACTAAAGGAAGGGTACAACACATTATCAGTGACACAGATTATGGAGCTGCAGGGAGCTGCACCCATGGACGAAAAGGAGTTATGGATAAAGAGGGGATGTACAGTCTCTCCAACAGACACCTTATGGCTGCAGAACAACACAGAGAAATTGGTGATGCCATTCTCATTATTGCACACTACACTGACACAATTACACTATCCAACCTTTACAGGGAAGGAGGTGCTTGCTGCTCATATTGAAGAAACATGGTTCTGTCCTATCTTGACAGAACGCATGGCTGAATTCATGACTAATGGTCTATTGTGTAAACAATTTACTGCAGGTCCTACCTTGATGGTAGTGAGGGGAACCATACCTCACCCAGTGGGTCCATTCCAATACCTGCACGTCGACTACATCAACATGATCCAAGTTTGCCATGGTTACTGATACATGATAGCGGTTGTATGTCAATTTTCCTGTTGGATCAATGCTGGTCCTTGCTCCCATCCTGATTCCCTTAGAGCCGCAACATTCCTGGTCCGTAGATATTCCCACGATGGGGCATGTGTGAGGCCCTGCAGTCTGACAATGGCCCTCACTTCTCCAATGAGATGTTACAACACATCACAACCTTGTTAGTAATCCAACAATAATTCTCTTGTGCCTATCACCTGCAAGCAAACAGAGTGTGTGAACGCCTCAACGGCTTGCTCAAGGAAAGCATAGCCAAAACTAAAAAGACGCTGAACAACATTTGGCTCCATTGCCTTCCCTTAGCATTGTTTGCATTGTGCAATAAGCCCAGATCGGACCACCATTTAACCCCACATGAGGTGGTAACAGGACGACACATGCAACTTCCCCTGGCTCCTCCCACTAAGGCAATTAAAGATGCAGAAAGCGTGTCCGATGTATTGGGTCATGAAATGTATGAGTATACCGCTTACTTGATTACTAGTGCCTCTTTTATGTCTCATCACCTGCAGAGACAACGGGAGAGGCCTGAAGCTGGAAAAGAGAGCAACAGCACCGAAGCCAATGAGGACTTGCTAAAGCAGCCACCATTGTATCCGGGGGGACCAGGTCCTCCTACGTGATTTCTCTAGAAAGTGGGACACACCGCATTTTACAGAACCGAATATTGTTGACGCTAATCACTGAGTGAGCAGTCAAACTTGTTGGGAGGAATATTTGGAATCACCTCTGGGACATCGAGCCCTACAAAGCAGTGGCCTCTCCTAGCACCAATATCTACAGAGCCACCAATCCACAAACAGAAGAACAAAACAACAACATGGAATCAGCGCATCCAATGGTTACCGCTCACGTGCAGGAGAGATAGTGCAAGGACTTCCTACACATCCAGAGTGAGGGTACACTGTCTGTTTGTTTTTTTTCTTTCTGCACACATTCATTGTGAAAGTGCGACTGTTTTTATTGCCTTTGTTCCATGATTCCGTGTGATACCCATCCTGAAACTTTCCAAGGCCAACATGTCCAATGTGTTAGGAGGTCTGTGAGAAACCCAAAGGTGTCTCACTCACTAGTCCCCAGGGATCTGCCGTCCAGGTGGCCGGGACACAGCCATTGCTATTGGATCCAGTACCCTGGGGCGGACCTGTGGGGGAGGATCACTTGGACGAGGGGTCTTTGGGGTGTAGAGGTGGGACACAGAGGGTTGAGACGTGGTATCTCCTTCCTTGTAATACCTTCCCCCTTTCCCTGTCGGATATTTAGAAGCTCTGCCCCCCGTACCTCACTTTTTCCACACAAACACATTCTTACAAGGTAACAGACAACGGACTAACACCAGAGCCGTTTACCTGACATGTCCCAACACACGGATCAGGCAGAGTCAGGTAATTAACAATAACCCAAGCACACCTGCCGGCCTTTTACCTTCCCCACAGGGATAAAAGGCGGAGAACGAACGCACACTTTGTGTAAGGCCAAACGTACGAGGAGACAGCTACATGGAACTGGCAGTTCAAATGGAGAAGAAAGGCAGTGAGACCTGGAAGGACGATGAAGGTGGAATTGCCCTTGCCCTTTTTAACTCAGAACCGCAAAGCCTCCGAAAGGGAAATCATAATACCAGGAGTTACAGCTGGCGTGCGAAGCAGCAGAGGTCAATGGTACACGGGGGCCTCCCGCATTGATAATGCAGGCGGAGAGGCAAGCTGGCTACTGTGGTACTATCCTTGACTCCAGAGATCAGAAAAGCAAACAGGTTCAGCACAGCCGGTGAGTCAGAGGAAGCTGATAGCAAACCGAACTGTGTTGAGCCCAGGGTTGCAAGTGGCAACATTTTGAATGCAAGGAATTTGCAACAGAAGGAACTTGTGTGCAGAGGTGTCCGGCACCACGTGGGCGCTCATTCGAAAGACTCTGACCGGGACCTGTTTTGAAACTACAAGAACCAGAAGGCCCTAGGAAAGAGTGGCGTGAGGTGTCAGAGTGGTCCGACAAGGGTCACGTCAATTCCCTTGTACAATCGAAAGTCTCTGACCCCCTGCCAGGAGGAAAGCTAAGGGAAGGAAACCCTGCTTTCTGATAAGACTGTGAACTGTAACTCGACAGAGAGATGCCGAGAGAAAGCCAGCAGAAGGAAAACCTTGCTTTCTGATGAACGTAAGCAATATATGAACTATGTTAAAAATATATAGACTGTGTTAAAAGAAGGCTGTAGTGAATCCGACGGAGGGGGTCCATTGTTTGCAAAGAGTATCCGAGCCTGGCGGACAGAGATCCTAGTGGGTGAAGAGCAATCACCCAAGGTGCAAGAATACAGAGGGATATTTTTGTTTATTTGATTATTACTTGTTAATCAAGAGCAATACACCCGTGAGCATTGTGTCGACAAAAGTAAACCCGGTCTACAGTTGTCTGCAGTGGGGAATTGTTTAAAAAACATTTGAAAATGACAAGCAATATTTGAAAGGCTGTAGTTAATCTGACAGAGGGAGGCCCAAGTTGCAAGAAGGATCCGAGCCCGGCAGAGGGAGATCCAAGGGACGAAAAGCAATCGCCCAATATACAAGAGTACTAAAGGAACTTGTATTTGTTTGTCATTGTGAATCAGCAGACCTTTTCCAGGCAAGAGACTTTTGAAGTAAAGAGACTTAGCCTCTGAAGGTTTTGATATCATTGAACTGGAACTGCGAACCTCATGCTGATGAGGCCCAGGAGTGTGCTGTGCTCAGAGGTACCGTCTTGTCCCGTGCTTAAAACGTGGGGAAGGGAGACCCAGCCATACCATCCTGACTTATCATTTTGTGAACACTTCTTTCTTTTCTGGTGAACATTATCCCAAACTCTTTTTGTAACTTAGCAGTAAGGATTGGCAATAGTTTCTTTTTTAGTATAGGCCCTTTTTATTTGACAAGAAGCATCTAAGGCTGCCTTATTATTATTTGATGGTCGTAGCTTGCTCCCATCTTAGATTTAGGTTCAGGTTAGGCATTTATCTCACCCATTACAAAGTTCAATAAACACCCTTGAACTGTGTTCATTTGTGTCTGTCTTTACTGTTGCCACCATGAGTTCCTTATAGGTCCAACAGTACCAGAAGACGCCACCCTAACGTGTATTTCCACGTCTTCATAGCCTATTTGTCCCAAGTATATCCGCAGCTGGAAAGGGGAAATCTATCTGTACTCAGTATTACGTGGCCCCAGAATAAAATCTGTGTAGGAACAGCTATTCCTTCTTGCTATGGCAGACTATTTTGTTTGCAGGCCTTGAATGAATACAATACTAACCCAATAACTCTTGTTTTGCGCATTTCAGGCAAGCAACTGATATCTTCAACTACACAAAGATCCAAAGGAGTGTAAGTGATGGAACCGTTTATTAAAAAATTGCTTATTGTGTCCTGTCTCTTATTTCCAAGTGGTGTTTTTGCTTTCATTTTCTGGCGAATATCCCATGTTGCTAGTAATACCAATGTTCCCTCTACTAACACAACCCCAACTATAGCAGGTGGAACAACCATGTCAGGTGGACCAGTAAGCACTGTAAGTACACTAAAGAGAGGTAGATGCAGACATGGGGGGCTGAACTCTCACTCATATTGCTCGAATATCTAATAACATGTGGTATAAGCACATGAGAAAAGAAGGTAAATAAACCACTGGGGAGAGCTGCTATGTCTGCTCACTAATCCCCTATGCCATGAGTGCCTCCAGAATGTTTATGACAACTGAAATACCAGCAGCAAGATGTCAGGAATCGGCCCGGGAGCCGCAGGATTGTAAATAGGCTAGCGCCGTCCCCCCAGTCTCACAGAAAACGGGATCAGGCTACATTGCATCAGCGGTCACGACCCACTCGGTTACCTCGTAGTAAAGGCTTAATCCACGGCCACAGGAACTTGGTACAACCTCGTCCTTCAGGGTTTTTGCATTGGCGGTTACCATGGAGATTAGGGCAGCGACGTCGACCCGCACCACGGCTGCCGCACGTACAGGTCATGTGATCACGACTTGATAAAACTCTAGCCTGCAGTAAACTCGTTGCTTCTGATTTTGAATTTGGAGTCTGCTACGTGCCTTGCGAATATTCTTGTTCCCCTGTTCTTTGTACCCTTGATTTCCTGTCTGGCCCTGCTACCTTGCACTCTGAGTACCTCTTGTCGGGGCAATTCCCCCACGCTTTCTGCTTACCCGCTCCTGTCTTCTTTCCAGTCCTCCTGCGGAACTAACCCCGTTCTGCCTCACTGCTAATTGTTGCCGGAACGGACCTCGCCCAGGATTTGCCTTTGTCTCATGTTTTTGCCTTCGGAACTTTTCTCAACTACCGACCTGGATTGTCTTATGGATTGCCACTGCCTCTCAACTTGATCAACCTGGGTTATCCTCGCGTGTGGACATTAGGAAAACCTCCTGCTTGGGATCCACCTGACCAGTGCTCCTTATCAAGACTGCTGATACATTACTCCTCCCCGTTCCCCGGTACGGACTAGAGACTGCCGTGGTACCATCAGGGGCGGAGGTAGGAGCGTCCTCGTTTTTCTGTCGGGGATTGTACTGCCGACCCTTAGGCGTACGCGTGCCGGCGGGAATAGTCCTACACCCCTGTACTTTGGCGGTCTTACTGGAGCATTGGTTGCCCATGGAATTCTTGTCAACAATCCCATGGTAAGAGTGTCTGTCCTATGTTCATGTTTCTGTTCTTGATGTCCCTGGTATAAGTATTAAGGATTGTTTTTCTTGTATATTGTAACAGCTATTTCTGCTCCTTGTGACGTCGACACAAAAAGGCTTTTCTGTTTTCAACTGGCATACTGTCGCACACGAGGGAGTCTGCTGCCACACGCCGTTTGGGTCCATTCTTCGAAACAATAGATCCCTGGTGCTGGTTTATTTTATATCCAGACACAGGGTTACATTGTAAGGTAGAATTCTACGTCTACACTACGAGGGCAACCTAAGAAGGCGATCCTGACACAAGAGCACAATGCCTTATGTACCTATCCATGGTTGCAACCCGAGGAATATTCCAAGGGAAAACAGCAACATTGAGATGGATGTCCAAGACAACATTTCCCTATGAAGACAGTTATATAAAGACACTTGACATGATGAACAATTACTGGCAGCTAGAGCAGGGCATACAATACTTAATTGACGGCCCACAGAAAGGAGAGACAAGGACGATAACACTGAAAGAATGACCATGGGGCGTGGCTTAAGGCGCCGGCAATGCGGACGCCTCGATAAGAGCTCCGTGGGACACCCGGGCTTCAGCAACTATATGCCCGTTTTACATGATTGAATTCAGCACGGAGACGACCCAGCGGAAATTGGAACCCCGCCTGGAGCAGCCGTTCTAACTCTGGCTAAAATCAAAGCATTGTTCCCACGAAACCTGCACATTCAGAATCGTGCCAGGTTAGGAATCCCGAATGCAAGATGGTGGGCCCCTGAAAGCGCCTGTATTGCTATCCTCAGAGTACACGGAAAATCATAAATCACCAATGCAATTATAGAGCCAATACTTTGAACGCAGAAAGACGCAATAACTCGCAACCACACACTCTTAGAAAATAATGAGCGCTTATACGGCTATTTATTCAAAGTTTAAAAGCAACCAGTAATAACATAGAAATAACTCACAGCAGTAACATAGACATAAATCACAGAAGAAGCAAAGAATGCAAAAGGAAATACATCACCGTGAGCGTAACTGGATTCCTCATCTCGCCCAGAAGCGGCTGGAAGACCCCGGGAACAGCCAGGCCGAGAGTACCACAGCTCAAAGGAATGCTGGACGTAAGCGTCCTCCTCCGGCTGAAGTCTCACCTGACCACCCCCGGGGCCCGCATATATGCACACTCCGAAAAGGGGTGGCGATTCTCGAACCTTCTGGAAATGGCACTTGCGCATTGATGAGCAACCGTTGGTTGCCAGCTGGGTCAATCAACAGCCACCCTCAAGGAGCAGAGTGCCTCCCTCCTCTAAAAACTCGCTCATAACAAACCATAACAAAGTTAGCTTTCCCAGCAGAAATGTCCTTGACCGCATACCAGGTTTGGAAAGCATGTTTTCCTCAGCACCGTGAATCTAACACTCAGCAAAATGTGTGCAGCTTTTCACTGCGGCATGAAGTAAATATCCATCATGGCTCCGAGCGCTCCCATAATGCACTGCGCACCAGCGCCATTTTAGTTCAAGCATAACAGCGCCGAGCCAGGGGAGGAGGAGCTGGTTCCGTTAGCGCAGCGGCGCATGCTCGACTGCCCTCGGACCCTCCTGAACTTATTTACAGGAGGCCCCAGGGCCTGCAACATTCATCAGCCACTGGGGAACCTGACACCCGGACAGCTGTGACTCTCGGCAGCGAAACTGCAAGTGACCTCAAGCCTGCCTTGTAAGCCAGCTTGGGCAGGAGCACCGAGTCAGGGGGAAGTTCTGGGGTTCTGGCCGAGGCCCCGGTGGTGAGTGGTGCCCTTTCTGCGCCTGCGGGGGTTCCAACCCTGCCTTGGCCCCCCGTTGTGCAACCAGAGCATGAGGCTGGTGAAGGGAGCCCCCGGCCCACACCGTGCAAACAACCTCAGCTGCCGGACCCCTCAAGCGGCGAGCCCGCATCCAGCCAGACCCACCAATACTGCCCCGAGCACTATTTAGGGGTGGGCACCAGCACACCAGCAGAGGCCCCACTGGAGTGGGAGTCCCTGCCTCTCCGCGGCGAGCCGAGGACACCCTCTCACACCGAAAATCGGCGGCAACCCACTCCAACAGGGTCCTGCAAGTGGAGAGGAGCGAGCAGAGAGGCGACCCCAAGCCTGCCCTGTAAGCCAGCTCGGGCAGGAGCACCGAGGCAGAGGGATGGGCCGGGAGGCTAGCGGAGGCCCCGGTGGGGAGTGGTCCCCTCTCTGCGCCTGTGGGGGTTACGGCCCTGCCTGGGCCCCCCCTTGAGAAACAGGAGCACAGGGCTGGTGAAGTGAGCCTCCGGCCCACGCCGTGCAAGCGGCGAACACCCACAGCTGCTGGGCCCCTCAAGCGGTGAGTCCGCATACAGCCAGACCCAGTAATACTGCCCCGAGCACATCGCAGGGGCAGGCACCAGCGCACCAGCGGAGGCCCCACTGAAGGGAGCTGGAGCCCCTGCCGCTCCACGACAGGGCCGGAGACATCATCCGACACAGGAAAAGCCACAGGAACCCACTCTAACAGGGGCCTGCAAGCAGGGAAGAGCCCTCAGCACTCGCTCTCACCTCATGTAGGCCGGGAAGACAGCTGATATACCGGCGGAACCCCAACATGCATGTTCCCGGATCCGGAGGGTGCACAGGAGGAGAGGACGATGCAGTATCACCGGTAAGGGCTGAAGAGGCAGCACCAGAGGGCCGGGCACCCCGCCCAGACACTCCAAACACCCCGTGTGAACAGGCTTCCTAATCAGACAGCGCTGCATGACACATCTGAGGCCCACTAGGCGGAGAAAGCAGACATTGGCCCCACAGCCAAAGCAGGGCCCTCACACGGCCAGCGGGGTCTCTGATAGCGGGGCTGGCGCCCCCCCACCCATAACATAAGCGCAGGGGGCCCAAACCAACACCCTGGTCCCGACCACACTTGGAGACCCGAAGGTCTCCCCCTGCCTAGCCATAAAGACCCTCCTCCCACGACCTGAACGGTTCCAACCTCCCGAAAGAAAACTGCACTTCCATTATCGGTCACACAACCCAGAAGCTACACAAAACCTCTACGAAGCCCAAGATCTCACAAGGGGGCTCCAAGTTCTGGTTTAGCAACTGAAATCTGACAATCTATCGCCTGAGCGCCTACCCCAGCTAGCCTTTATTATCGCATCACGATGGCCAAGCATAAAGGCCCGAAATCAGCGCACATAGCCAATATGTTACATCTGCAGGAGAAATCCAGGAAAGCGGCCCCCATCCGAGCCCAGGCCATGTCACCTGAGAGGTACCAGGACCAATGGGCCACAAATGATGATATTTAAGCCCTTTTAGCTGACATTAAGATGAAGTTTTGCAACTGCATGACTGAGATGGCGACTAAAGTAGAGGGGCTGGACAACCGAATGGAGGAGGTGGAACACAGGGTAGGCAAAACAGAGGACCGAGTCCTGGAACACTCGAAGCAGATTACTGAACTGCAGCAGAGAATCTAATCTTTAGAAGAAAACAGCAAGCACATGCACCGCAAACAGGAATACTTAGAAAATAGGGCTCGCAGAAATAACATATCGCATCAGAGGGGTCCCCACCTAAGGTATCAGACCAGGCCCTGCCCGCCTACATAAGTGACCTCTTCCAAACTCTCCTCCCAGACTGCGATAAATTGCTACTCATGCTGGACTGCACCCATAGACTGCAAAGCCGCACGGGCGCTGTTACACCTGGTCGCCTATGGTCAGTTTGGCAGCGACGGCGAATATGTAATATTATGCAACGATGATGATTGTGTAATATCATGCAATCTTACTCACCTAACATAGCCGACTGCTCAGGGGCCGATTCTGCAAGCAACAGTACAGATGACGTACGTTTCCTGCATTCGTACCGATGCGGTCATGTGACTCCATATAGTGAAACCAGGAAGTCAAGCAAATGCATCGCTACTCTCCTGTACGGCGCTTCGTAAGTTTGTTCCTAGGAACAATTGCATTATTTCCAGATATTAATCTTCCTTGTGTCTGACTCCTCCTATAATCCACCTTTCCTCTACCGCTTCCCCTGCAGACCTCCTCTCCTCGTTAGACTGCCTACCGGTCCACTCTTTGCCTCGCCATGCCCTCTTGCTGAATCCTGTACTGTTGTCGGGAAGTGAGTTCCCCGGAGCTTCTGTCCAAATATTTCCATTTTCTACCCGATTCCCCTGTAGATCATACTAACCTCTGTCTTCTGCATTTGGGTACTGTTTCTATTTGTTAGGTATAGCAAACCACTCCTTATTGAAGACTGCCCTGATTTATGCTGAATTAACAATTATCCCCGTCTCAGGAGTAAGTGTATCTCTTTCTTCAATCTGCTACCCGTAGCTTTCTTTCTGTGTACGGAATACTTACCTCTCCTGTCTCCTGCTCAGGACGATTCACTCCATCATCCAGTTTTCAGGCTACAGCCAGGCAGACCCCAGGAAGCCGCCAACCGAACAGCTCCACCTCCACTTCGAAGCAGGGTTTTTCTTCCCCAGAGGGTTTTCCCTGGGAGTTGTGTTTCCTCCTTTGCTGAGTTACTCTCTTCGGTAAGGAGGGAACAGGGTTTCCCGGGAGACCTTTCAATTCAGCAGTGTTGCCATCCTCGGAATTTACTGACTGTCCAGGTTAGTGTTAAACCCAATATCATTACGGTTATATTGGAAAACTGATTTATAATTGCTCAGAAGCGTAACAGGCGCCCCTACAACAGACACGCCAGACGTAAACACCAGGGTCCACTTCTTCGCTACAAAGCAAGAGATTATGTCTGCCAGTTGCACACAGGGAGAACTAACATATCAAGGAGCCTCTATCCAAATCTTTCAGGACCTGGCGCCCTCCACAGTCCAGCAACGGAGAGCCCTATGGCCACTGACGGTCTTTCTCCAGGATCAAAAGATCAAATACCGGTGGCTCTTCCCAGCCACACTTCAATTCTCATTCGAAGGACAGACACGTATAATTAATTCCCTCGAAGAAGCGGGAGGCATCATGGGAGGGGAACCAACGACTCCGGACGAAGGCCTGACGAACCCGTTCCCAGATAGAATGCAAAGCTCTACCCCAAAATCACAGCGAAACCGCTGGATGAAAGT
Source organism: Ambystoma mexicanum (assembly GCF_040938575.1). Lineage (NCBI taxonomy): Eukaryota > Metazoa > Chordata > Amphibia > Caudata > Ambystomatidae > Ambystoma > Ambystoma mexicanum. The sequence continues at coordinate 506,220,205 of NC_090938.1, forward strand.
CCCCAGGGGGAGAAAACCACCCCCTACACCAAACTAACAAGAAGCAACCTGGTGTCTGTGCCGAGACACACACTCTTGGCGCCCGGGCGTCCCACGATATGCCCCAGCTGAGTGGGTGGATAGACACCTCGGCCCGAGGCCCATTCGGCATAGTTCGGTTAAGTTTTGTTTTTTTAATTTGTTGGTTGGGCCCCTTTTTGGCCCCTTAGGTTGGCAGGCCACGTTTAGCCCTGGTTTAGATAACAGTAAAACCTGGTTGCAGCAGAACAGCATCCTCAGCTCGACACATGATGATGACCCTCCCTTTGGCGCTCGCCCCTCCTGGCCCCCACCTGACTACTGAAGGTGAACAACACAAGACCCCTCCACCACACATGAAGCTGCGATACGTCTCATTGAACAATAGAGGCTTGAACTTCCCTGTAAAATGCAAATCCACCCTTAGGCGCCTGCAGGACCTCCGGAGCTCAGTGGTGTTCCTCCAGGAGACCTACCTGCTGGTGGAAGACTCTCCACGGCTCCGAGGACGGGCATTCCCGATACGATATCTGGCATCTGGTAACAGCAAGAAAGAGGGCACAGCGATTTTGCTAGCAAAATGAACACCTTTTAGGGAAAAGGAGATCCTGCAAAGTCCAGACTGCAGATCATAGCGATAAAAGGTGACCTCTATGAGCAACTACACAAGCTAATTACCGTCTACGCCCCAAACGAGGGCCAGGAAGCCTTCGCTGACCTGGAATCAACGCTCGTCCCCTTTATCGAAGGCCAAGTAGCCATAGGAGGTGACTTTAACGGGGTCCCAAACCCCTTGATGGACAAATCTGGCGCCCCTGCACCTAGAGACTTCAGAATTGCAATCGGCCTCTGTCATCTATTTAATGCCCTGGGGGTTGTGGAACCCTGGAGGGTCCTCCATCCCGAAACTGCAGACTACTCATTCTTTTTGCACGTCCACCGCTCCTCATCTCGAATAGATTTGATATTGGCCCACAACTGCTGATGTTCACGGATGAAGTAGAGATCGGCACAAGGGTCCTGTCCGATCATGCCCCAATACTGTTGACTGCTCGTATCTTTGACCCAGACCCTCCAGAGAAACCTCAATGGGCCTTATACGAACCAATGCTACACGACATGATGGTGCGTGACACCATAACTAAAGCAATACATAACGACTTCAAGGAGAACCCGCCAGACCTCACTTCGACAGCGACAAGATGGGAAGTCATGAAAGCAGTAATCAGAGGGGAACTAATAGCTCAGGCAGCAACATATAAAGAAAAACGTGCTGAGAGACAGGAGCAGCGGGAAAAGGAGGTGGCAAAAGCAGAAACACTTCATAAGAAGGCATGGTCACCTAAAGCAGCCAAACCTCTGAGATTGGCCCGCACAAAACTGGAGGCCCACTATGCGGAGGATGCTGCCCAGACCCTAATAAAGACTAAACAAAACTATTATGTGAACGGCAACAAGGCCAACAGATGCTTTGTTAGCACACTGGCCAGAACCCGCAAGTGAAACCACATCACTGCCCTAAGGGCACCAGAAGGCAAGATCCTGTATAGGGAAGAGGCGAAACTACAGGTAGCAACAGCTCATTTAGCTGACACGCTGACAGCCTCTCCCCGACCGCAAGAGCAACAGGAATGATTTATAGCGCTCGCCGAACCCCCACACTTGTCGGGAACAGACAGGTCTTCTTTGGAGGCCCCCATCACAGCTGAAGAGATCGAAGAGGTGCTCAAAACCTTGAAATCGAGGTCCCCATGTCCTGACGGCTTCCCGCCTAAATTCTTCAAACTCTTCCGTCTCCTGCTCCTAGGCCCAATGATAGAACTGTTCAACTTCTTCCGAGTTACAGGCACTATAACTCCCTCTATGCAAGAGTCCACTACAGTCATGCTCCTGAAGCCCGGTAAAGACCCAAAGGAGAGTACACCATATAGGCCTATATCTCTTCTTAATGTAGATGCAAACGTCTACTCTGTAGTACTGGCGAACAGACTGGCAGCGGTCCTACCAACCATCATAGGCCCGGATCAAACAGGTTTTATCAGAGGAAGAAGCACAGGGGAGAATATTTGTCGGGCCCTCAATCTCATCGAGGTAGCAGCTCAAGATCAGCAGAAACTGGCAGTCCTAACCTTGGACGCCACCAAAGCGTTCGATAAGGTGGACTGGGACTTTATGCGACTCACGCTGTAAGCCTTCCAGTTTGGCCCCTCATTCCGCAGGATGCTGTTAGCTAACTATCAAGTCCCGAAAACATCACTGAGAATAAATCAGAGACTCTTGGCCCCTGTCGTGAATCGACGTTTCAGCCCCTTCTGGACTACGTGGTCCATAAGACATTGCTACATTCCCTCCAAGGTACACTCAACATGGCCGACGTTAGTGCACGATTACCGCTCTAGAGTTTTCAGGAGTTTGCCAGTTCCTTGAAAACAGACATGCCCCCGCGGTGCTTTGCATCTCACAGCTAACTTCCGAACTTCGGCAAGTGTGGTCCTACTTTTCCTGTGCTCGTACCTTACTTCCCAGGTTCTATATACCTCCTCTACCCTAAGCCTTCCTTCAGCGCTCTCCTTTCTAGGGCCTTCCGCCCGTAGCCCTCGCTTCTTACCTTGTTCGTATCCTGGTTCCTTCCTGGCTTCCTTCCTTCCGGGACTTTCTTCACTCGTGCTCCTTCCTGGAATTGAACGCATACTCATCTCGGTCGGAGTAGCCTGCACGCTGGCGACGGAGGATACACGGGCGAGTCTCTACAAGTCCCGAGCTGTCCAGACGAAGGAGAAGTCCCAGTCCAAGACTTCGAAGAACAAACAGATGAGATTTCAGGCAAAGTGGGACAGTTTGAGGCGCCAAGGATTGAATATTGATTCCACAATGGAAGCAGCCGTCCAAGACCTCATGAGAGGTATGCAAGAACTGACAACTGAGGTACAGAACTTAAAGGCTGAAAATGCAGCTTTGAAACAACTCGAGCTCTCCAGGGATTTAGCCTTCCAAAAAAATGCCATAGTAGGGGGTATTGTGGACAAATATGATGGAACCACCAAGGCATTGCGTTCCTTCGTCGACTCGTGTTTGGTGCATTTTACCTTCAAACCTTACTACTTCTCAACACCCAGAGCCAAGGTTGAGTTTATAATTTCCCACCTTTCAGGAATCGCATTGGCCTGGGCAACACCCCTAGTTAATGCAGGGGACCCACTCCTGGACAACTATGAAGGATTTGTAGATGCCTTTAAAACTATGTTTGATCGACCTGAATAAGTTTACAGTGCTCAAGAGAAACTATTGGAGTTTCAACAAGGTTCTCAGGATATTGTCACCCATGTCAAACAATTGGCCAAAGAGGCTGACTGGGCTCCGGAAGCCTGTTTCACACTGTTTCGTCGTGGATTGAACGACGAAATCAAGGATGAACTCACCCAGGTAGACGACCAAGCTCATTTCAGGCTTTACTGGATCTGTCATTGCAAATCGATTTCCGCATCCAGGAAAGAAAGTCAGAAAAGAAAAAGACACGTTCCCTGCCAACAAAGGCCCCCTTGGATTATACCAGTCGTAAGGAGACGACTTCCAGTACCCAGCCGGATCCTGAGCCAATGCAACTAGGCTCCTTACGGGGCTCCATTTCTCCACAAGAAAGAGCTTGTAGAATTGATACAGGACTATGTATATATTGTGCATCAGACAAACACCTAGTGAGAAATTGCCCAATAGCTCCTCCCAGGCGTTCGAGAAACTATCAACAATGTCTGACGCTGTGGGTGTATCAGCAGGGTTGTCCGTGATGTGGTCCACCCCACACAAACCCTGAGAGTCTTTTAATTCCCCTTCCTCCTCACCTGATGAAGACGAGAAGTCCAACTTCTTTCCACAAGGTCGACGAGTAAAAGTCCTTCTCTCCTTGTGTAGATAGGGTCGGCCTCGGGAGGAAGCCACCGCGACCCTTTGGGAATGAATTCGCGGGGTCTCCCCCCCGCGACAGACAAGTGCGGCAAGGGGAAAAGCCTAACGGCACAAAAACCCCTTTGGAGTGTAGGTATCCGACGGTGCGGAACGAGAGGAATATCCAAAGCCAGCTGGAATGCGGATACCGGGCAAACGGACGGTATGGAGAGGCAATCAAAGTAGAGCAGGGGGGGGGAGGCCAGAGAGAGAAACTATAACAAGTGAGGAAAGATGGAAGAAGGGAGGAGAGCTACCGTGCCCGAATACAAGAAGGAGCACCGGTAAGAGATAGGAAGGACAACAAGAGGAATATAGGATAGGAGCGGAACTCCGCTAAGCGAGTGTACTGTGGAGCGCAAGCAACGAAGAAGAATTCAGAAGTTGCAACGCGCCGAACCGCCGAGCTTGAACCGAGAAATACACACAGCGGCGGCCATGTTGGAAAGGACTAGAACGTAAACAGCGCTAGTGAGCACAACGTGGCGGCACAGTCTGACGACCGCCATGTTTCCACCTCTTCCATAACCGCCAGAACCCAGCGGTTGTGACAGTATGCCCCCCTCGAAGTCGGGTTCCCCCCGGCTTGCCGGGATGTAATCTGTGAAACTTACGTAGCAAGAGGGGAGCATGTACATGGATCCTAGGTTCCCAGGTATCTTCCGAGGAAGGATACCCCTTCCAATGAATAAGATATTCAAGGCGACCTCTGCGATAACGTGAATCCCGGATATGGGAGACCTCGTATTCTTCAGAGGTGGGAGCAGGTAAAGTAGGGAGACTGGGGGTATTCTGTTTCCTGTTCCCTGATTTGAAGGGACGTAATTGAGAGGCATGAAAGGTCGGATGTATGCGACTAAGATTGTTAGGCAGTTTGAGGCGATAGGCCACTGGATTGATCCTGGATAGAACATCGAAGGGACCAATAAATCGGGGGGATAGTTTAGAAGGGCGTACCCAGCGGGGTAAGAACTTAGTGGATAGCATGACTTTAGATCCTCTTCTCCACTCCGGTACAGGTCTCCGGTGTTTATCCGCTTGTAGTTTGTTACGGGTATTGGCCTTTAGAAGACTTTGATTGGCGGTGTTATGGGCTTCCTTTAATCTAGATAAAGAGTTTTCCAAGGATGGTATGGGAGTCTCAGACCAGAAGGTAGGTACTATGGATTTAGGATGGTACCCATACGTACAAAAGAAAGGGCTGACTCCCAGTGCGCTGTGTACTGAATTGTTATGAGAAAACTCAGCTGTTGGTAAGAGGGAGACCCAGTTGTCCTGTTGTTGGTTGATGAAACACCTCAAATACTGCTCAAGAGTACCGTTTAGCCTTTCTGTCTGCCCGTTGGTCTGTGGGTGAAACCCAGAAGATAGAGCCCTTTCGATACCCAGCAGTCTGCACAAGGCTGTCCAGAACTTTGAGGTGTATTGGCTCCCACGGTCAGACACGATCTTATTGGGAAGACCATGTAATCTGAAGACATCTCTCATGAAGACTTCCGCCATAAGGGAGGCCGAAGGTATTCTGGGTAGGGGGGAAAAATGAGCCAACTTCGAGAAGGAGTCCACAGTTACCATAATACAGGTACAGCCCTGGGAATTGGGTAGGTCTACGATGAAATCTGTAGATATGTGCTTCCAGGGTCCTGGAGGAATCGGGTCTTGTTGAAGCAGGCCAAGGGGACTTTGTGTGGAATGCTTGTTTTGCATACAGATAAGACAGGTCTGGATGTATGCCTGAGTGTCGGCTCGCATACCGGGCCAGTAAAAAGATCTCTGCAGTAATTCCAGGGTCCCTCGTAATCCTCTATGCCCGGCTACCCTTGAGTTGTGGCACCACTGGAGAGCTTGTATTCTGAGGTCCTGTGAAGGAAGGATAAGCCTTCCTCGTGAGAAGTATAGACCGTCCCTCAGATCCACCGGAGTCCCCCCCACTTGCATGAGTGTTTCTTCAGGGGACAGAGAACTTTCTCTCACTTTTTCCAGGAAAGACGATACGGCGGAAATGATCTTGATATGGGGAAACATGCGTTCTTTCTCGTATCCCAGAGAGGCCTCATCTCTGCGAGATAATGCGTCAGCAACCTGATTTTGGGTTCCGGGTATGTATGTAATGAGAAAATGGAATTGTGCAAAGAAATGTGCCCATCGGGCTTGTCTGGTGTTATAGCACTCTTGTTGGCGTAGGATCTGTAGGTTCTTGTGATCAGTCCGTATCAGGAACGGGTGTAAGCTTCCTTGGAGAAGATGTCTCCATTCAAGACAAGCCAGTTTCATGACTAAAAGTTCTTTTTCTATAACGGAGTAGTTCTGTTGGCTAGGGTTGAGGGTTTTAGAGTAATAGGCGATGGGATGTTCTCGACCCTGACTTGTTTGTAGAAGAACGGCGCCAACTGCACCCGCCGAGGCGTCAGTCTCCAGAATAAAGGGGAGCAGTTGGTCCGGCTGTCTCAGTATAGGGGCTGAACAGAACCTTTTTTTCAGGCAGATGAAACTCTCTTCGGCTTCCCTGGACCATTGAAATGGTCTGGAGGCTTTCTTCAGTAAGGAGGTGATGGGCAGGGTGAGTCGGGAGAATTCGGGAATAAACTTCCGGTAAAAGTTGGCCAGACCCAAAAATCTTTGGATCTCTTTAACCGATGAAGGGGAGGGCCAGTCTAGTATAGCTTCGACCTTCTTGGGATCCATGGCGATTCCCTCGCTGGACAAGATGAAGCCCAAATAGGAGACAGAGGACTTAGCAAAAGCACACTTTTCCGGCTTGACTAGTAGATGATGATGTTGCAGCCTGCGTAATACTTCTTTCACATGACGGGTATGTTCTTCGGGTTGACGGGAGTAAACCAGAATATCGTCTAAATAGACAACGGTGTTTTGACCCAAGAGATCAGAAAATATACGGTCCATAAACCTTTGAAAGATTGAGGGAGCGTTGACCAAACCGAACGGCATTACTTGATATTCGAACAGTCCATAGGGAGTGCGGAAAGCCGTCTTCCATTCGTCACCAGTTCTTATGCGGAGCAAATGATAGGCATTCCGTAGGTCGAGTTTGGAAAACACTACCGAACCTTGGACTGCCTCCAGGATCTCAGCGATGATGGGCATAGGGTACCGGTCCTTGATGGTAAGTTTGTTGAGCCCTCGGTAATCGATACAAGGTCTTAGGTCTTTGGAGTCCCTCTTTGGAATGAAGAATAAAGATGCTCCTGCTGGTGATCTGGACGGTCGGATAAGCCCATTGGCTAAGTTGTCATCTAAGTAACGTCTAAGGACTTCTTTTTCCGACATTGAAAGGGGATACATCCTACAAAACGGAACCAGAGCCTGAGGGACTAAGTCTATCCTACAGTCCTCCGGTCTGTGAGGAGGAAGTTCCATAGGTTGTTGGTCTTGGAACACTGTGGCGTACTCCTGGAAGCTGTTTGGGATACAGTGGATCGTGCTCCTCTCTGGGGCACACCCCGTCTTGACACTTTCGAACAAGGGTCCTGGAAGACACTTCTCCTGGCAGAAGGCCGAATGAAAACTTAGGAGATTTGCCGACCAATCGATGGTAGGGTTGTGTCGTCGGAGCCATCCAATCCCCAAGATGACTGGGAAATGAGCTGCTCGGATTATGTCGAAGTACAGTACTTCAGTGTGTTGTTGAATGGATACTCGTACTTCCTCTGTGGTATGGGTGATGAGGCCGGAGCACAGAGGGGTACCATCTACACCCTCTACCTTCTGGTCTACCTTCTTGGCTATCCTACGAAGGCCTATCTTGTCGGCCCATAGGGTGTCCAGGAAGTTACCGGCTGCTCCACAATCCAGCAGGTCCAGGGTCTCTATTTCCTTTCCTCTGAACTGAAGCTGGACGGATAACACCATTAGACGTTGGTCCTCCGAGGGTTGAGCAGAAGTAATGGAAAGTGTTACATAGGAACTGAGAAAATCCCCTCGGTAGTCCGTCCTACCAACTACCGAGGGCGTTCGTTTCCCGAACGTCTGGGAGGTACATCTGGGCAGTCTCTCAAGAGATGAGTGGAGGAGCCACAGTATAGACACAGGTTGCCTTCTCTTCTCCTTTTCTTTTCTTCAGCAGTCAAGGGCGATCTGGTTGTTCCTATCTGCATAGGTTCTTCCCGGGTGGATGGACGAGCAGCAGGTGAGGAGGTCAATGGGTGAGTCTCGGGGTAGGAACCGACGTTACGGTTCTTTCTCTTTTCGTTTCTCCTTTCAGACAAGCGGAAGTCTATTCGTACCACTGCTTTTATGAGATCTGAGAAAGAATCAGGGCGAGGGATTCTAGCGAGCTTGTCCTATAGCTCTTCGCGCAAACCCCTCCTGAATATGGTATATTGAGCCTCTTCTTGCCAGCCGGCTTCAGCAGCTAGTCTTTTGAAGGAGGATATGTAAGTGAGTAGGTCAGAGCCACCCTGACGTACAACCAACAGGTCTTCACTAGCCTGGTGAGCGCTTTCAGTGCGAAGAAATGCCTGCTTGAGAAGATCTTTGAATGCTACGTAGTCCCGTAATACTGGGTCGGACCGGGACACCAGAGGGGTAGCCCAAGCTAGGGCATTTCCAGTCATGTGAGTGATCATAAACCCCACTTTGGCATGATCAGAGGAAAAAGTGTTCGGTCTGAATGTAAAATGAATATTGCAAGCCTCCAAGAATTCTTTGACTTTTTTCTCAGATCCGTCAAATTTTCCCGACACCAAAGGCAAAGGCGGTAAATCAGTGACTTGCTGTTCTCTGGCGGTGACTCTCTGTTGGAGAGCGGTATTTGCCGTTTGAAGTGCTTGAACTTCCAGGTTTAAGTTTTGGACTGCCGCGACCAATTCTTGAAGTTGCTGGGGAGTTGCCATGTCTGTATTATGGCGTTGCAAGCTATCAACAATGTCTGACGCTGTGGGTGTATCAGCAGGGTTGTCCGTGATGTGGTCCACCCCACACAAACCCTGAGAGTCTTTTAATTCCCCTTCCTCCTCACCTGATGAAGACGAGAAGTCCAACTTCTTTCCACGAGGTCGACGAGTAAAAGTCCTTCTCTCCTTGTGTAGATAGGGTCGGCCTCGGGAGGAAGCCACCGCGACCCTTTGGGAATGAATTCGCGGGGACTCCCCCCGCGACAGACAAGTGCGGCAAGGGGAAAAGCCTAACGGCACAAAAACCCCTTTGGAGTGTAGGTATCCGACGGTGCGGAACGAGAGGAATATCCAAAGCCAGCTGGAATGCGGATACCGGGCAAACGGACGGTATGGAGAGGCAATCAAAGTAGAGCAGGGGGGGGGGGAGGCCAGAGAGAGAAACTATAACAAGTGAGGAAAGATGGAAGAAGGGAGGAGAGCTACCGTGCCCGAATACAAGAAGGAGCACCGGTAAGAGATAGGAAGGACAACAAGAGGAATATAGGATAGGAGCGGAACTCCGCTAAGCGAGTGTACTGTGGAGCGCAAGCAACGAAGAAGAATTCAGAAGTTGCAACGCGCCGAACCGCCGAGCTTGAACCGAGAAATACACACAGCGGCGGCCATGTTGGAAAGGACTAGAACGTAAACAGCGCTAGTGAGCACAACGTGGCGGCACAGTCTGACGACTGCCATGTTTCCACCTCTTCCATAACCGCCAGAACCCAGCGGTTGTGACAGAAACGCCAGCTCCCGATCTTGAATGGAGCCCAGCTTCAGGAGAAAGATTCGTGCTCCAAGTCTTCTCCAAGCAAAACCAGTCAACCCACAAACAGTCTGGTGATTCTTCAAGTGTTTCTGTCAATCACCAAAGATGAAACATATCCTGTCCTGGCCCTGGTAGACTGTGGAGCCATGGGCATATTCCTTGACCAGGATTGGGCCCTGAAACATCATATTCCCCAGAAGACCAAAGACATCATCTACGCAGTTGAAGGCATCGATGGAAGTCCGTTATCTTCAGGTCCCACAACCCACGGCACTGTTATTGACTATAAACAACCACCAAGAGATGCTACACTTCGACATAATAAAGGCCGCTCACTATCCGATGGTGGTAGGCATGCCCTGGCTTCAAAGACAAAATCCGTACATTAACTGGACCGTGGGGTTCCTTGTTCTTAGGAGAGTATTGCCTTTCACATTGTCTGTTTCAAGGGACTCAATCCCAGGAGGCTAAGAACTCGCCTATTGGTGTGTCTACTGTCACCCAGATACCTGAGCCTTACCAACAATTCTCGGATGTATTCTCATCAGATATTGTTCAAGCGTTACCTCCCCACAGACCCGAAGAGTGTGCCATTGAAACAGACGACTCTGCAGTCATACCCTTCGGAAGGATGTTCATACTTTCAGAACCTGAGAAGAGAGCCTTACGTGAATATTTGGACACTAATTTATCCAACGGCACCATTCGCCCATCGAAATCCCCTGCAGGAGCATCCTTATTCTTTGTGCCGAAGAAAGATACTAAGGCACTCCGACCCTGCCTGGATTACAGGGGGCTCAACCAATGTACACGAAAGGACCGTTATCCATTACTACTCATCTCAGACATCCTAGAAGCGGTCCGTGGAGCTGTGATTTTTACCAAACTCGACCTTCGGGGCACCTACTATCTGATCCGCATAAGAGAAGATGATGAGTGGAAAACTGCCTTCAGGACACCCTTCAGGCATTTCGAGTACTTAGTAATGCCCTTCGGGTTATCAAATGCACCAGCAGTGTTTCAACGGTTCATGGATAGAGTGTTCTCCGACATGCTGTTCCTCTTTGTCATCATATATCTGGACGACATCCTAATCTACTCCAAGAACCTAGCAATACACCAAAAACATGTGTCAATGGTCCTACAATGTTTACGAGAGAATAATCTGCTCGCCAAACCAGAGAAATGTATCTTTCATGTTCCTACTGTTCGTTACCTGGGATTTATCCTAGGTCCTCAAGGAATTGAAATGGATCCTGCCAAGGTCGACTCAATCCTCTCATGGCCCAGGCCCACATCAGTAAAACAGATACAGTCTTTCCTGGGTCTTGCCAATTTTTATCGGAAATTCATCCCTACCTTCTCTGCTATTGTACAGCCCATAGTCGCCTTACTAAAATAAGACATTCCGTTCAACTGGACAGAAGACCAAGAATCGGCCTTTAAGGAGTTAAAACAAAGATTTACTCAAGGACCCATCCTGGCACAACCTGACACAGACAAACCCTTCCTGGTAGAAACAGATGCCTCTGATTACACCATAGGAGCTGTCCTGAAACAAGAATTGGAAGACAAAAAAGATCATCCCATCGCCTATCTATCTCGAACTCTAAATTCCAGTGAAACACATTACTCTGTTTTGGAGAAGGAGTTGCTTGCCATCCGACAGGCCTTTACCGAATGGCGGCATCTACTCTTGGGTGCCAAATATCCGATTCAAAACCGGACTGATCATCGGAATTTACAAATTCTTCAGTCTTTAGAATGCAGAAATAGTCGTCAGGCTCGCTGGGCCTTTTTTTTGCTCAATATCAGTTCCAGATAAACCATGTTCCAGGAGTGACTAACATTATTGCTGACGTCTTGTCCAGACGGCCTGATTATGAACCAGATGTTACAGACTTGATGGTCGTGCAGAGTAAGGATACCTCCGTCCCCAAGTACAGCACAGACAACACCAGAAATACTGCCTGTGTGGTCTTTGAGGCCACAGGTGAAGTGGTTCGTAGGCCTGGACTCGGGAACCGCCGGAAAAGGACCCCTCGAACGCTGTAAGGCAATAGGTTATAGGATAAGCACAAAGCAGTTGGCAAGAGTAGAACCCCAGGGAAATGATCCTAAATGGCTTACCTAATGTGTTGGCAAAGATGTCCAATAACAGCAGGGAGGCGTTGGGAATTCCCCAAGTGATTGAGGGCAGATGGTGGGTATGCAGACAGGCAAGCGCCCAGCGTGAAGGCCAGAGGCCAAGAATCCAGGACAAGAAACAAATCCGTGAGGCAAACCAGGGACAGTCCAAGGGTCAGGCAGCGAGAAAACCAACAGTTCCAAAACGAGGTAACAAGGGGCAAAGGCACTAGGAATCCAATGTAGTAAGGTAGTCCGGCAACTGGTGATCCAAAGTCAATACTTGGGCAAGGCAAAGGCAATCCGTGGTACAGAAAACGTGGTCGAGAAAAATCCGTAGAGTCAACAATGAAACGAGCGTCACGGAATCCAGGTGGAAACAGCTGTGAAGCGACGCTCATTGATTTCCGGACACTTTTATCCAAGGAAGGCGTATCACGTGATGGGGATGACAGAGATCACGTGATACGGAAGTATTGCTGCAATGGAAATGGAGAGTCACGTGACGCGTGACGCGCGGATCCTCCAAGGTCCATTCAGGGCACCCTGGTGACATGGAAGCCTCCAGTGTAGCTGCCAGGAGCGGGAGGGAAGGTAAGTGCCAGGTGTATGGGAAAACCCCCGGGTATGATGACTGAATAGGCGCCTGAATATGCGTGCAATCGGGTGTGTATGTGAGCGAGTGGGACGGCAAGAGGCCGAGGGTGGGGGCGTGGCAACCGCGGAGGGGTTGTTAGGTGTAGGAGACGTAACACCAGAGGACACTTGTGCCCTTCGAATGATGTTTCCCAAATCCGTCTTTATTGCCCAGGCAAATTCCTGATGGATAATATCCGCTCTGCAACACCTTCATCAGACATCTGGAAGGAATACCTGAAGAAAAACAGATGGGAGCTCTCGGCTAATGACGGATACCTATTTAAAGAAAAGAATCTAGTGATACCCACACAAGAACTGAGGTTGAAGATAATAAAACTCTGCCATGCTACTTTCCATTGAAGGCATCGAGGCATATCAGCAACTCTCAGACTCATTCAGAGGAACTTTTGGTGGCCCAGAATGGCCGAAGATATAAAAAACTACATCCAAGCTTGCGCAGTCTGCAGTCAGAATAAGCATGACAATAAGAAACCAGCAGGACTCCTATACCAGTCTGCCTTACCTGACCAACCCTGGATGATTATTGCTACTGATTTCATTGTGGAGCTGCCTCCTTCCAAGGGCTTTACGACCATAATGGTGACCATCGACCTGTTCTCCCATATGGCCCACTTCACTCCCTTGGAAAAGTTACCTTCAGCACAAGAAATGGCAGGAATATTTATAAACCACATCTTTAGACTTCATGGCCTTCCTTCCAAAATCATCTCGGATCGGGCCCCCAGTACATTTCCCAGTTCTGGAAATATCTGTGCAAAATGTTGGACATCCAATGCGCCTTGTCTTCAGGATATCATCCTCAGACCAATGGGATTACAGCACGAGTCAACCAAACACTCGAACAATATCTACAATGTTTTGCCTCCAAGGTGCAGGATGATTGGTCTGTCTTGATTCCTGTGGCTGAATGTGCCTACAATAACTCTGACCATGCTGCCATTAAGACCAGCCCATTCTTTTGCTCCCAAGGATTTCATCCATCAGTCTTACCTACAGTGCTACCTCAATCCACCCCAGTTCCATCGGTTGATTCCTGGATAGAGCATTTGGTCTCAGTACACAAAGATGTGAAAAGTCAATTGGAAAAGGCCAGAGAGGATGTTAAACGATATGCTGATTCCAGGAGAAGACCAGGTCCTAAGTACGCCATCGGTGATAAGGTCTGGCTATCCTCCAGACTTTTACCTAGACATCTAAGATCTAACAAGTTGGCTCCATGTTTCTATGGGCCCTTTCTAATTAAGGAAATAATCAACCCCGTAGCCTTCAGCCTTCAATTGCCCCAATCCTGGAAAAGGATTCACCCAGTTTTTCATACATCCCTATTGAAACCTTAGTCACTAGACAATAAGACCCCTCCTCGACCTATCCCAGTGATCAACAATGACCAGGTCGAATTTGAAGTTTCCAGGATTTGTGACTCCAGATACAGAAGGGGTTGCCTACAATATTCGGTGGAATGGAAAGGATACCCACCTAGTGAGCGAACATGGGAACCTGTGTCCAATATGAATGCCCCTCGCTTGCTACGACGGTTTCACTTGACCCATCTGGGCAAACCAGGAGGATCGCAGTTTAAGAGGGAGCATGCTGTCATGAATCGACGTTTCAGCCCCTTCTGGACTACGTGGTCCATAAGACCTTGCTACATTCCCTCCAAGGTACACTCAACATGGCCGGCGTTAGTGCGCGATTACCGCTCTAGTATTTTCAGGAGTTCGCCAGTTCCTTGAAAAGAGACACACCCCCGCGGCGCTTCGCATCTCAACGCTAACTTCCGAACTTCGCCAAGTGTGGTCCTACTTTTCCTGTGCTCGTACCTTACTTCCCAGATTCTATATTCCTCCTCTACTCTAAGCCTTCCTTCAGCGCTCTCCTTTCTAGGGCCTTCTGCCCGTAGTGCTCGCTTCTTACCTTGTTCGTATCCTGGTTCCTTCCTGGCTTTCTTCCTTCCGGGACTTTCTTCACTTGTGCTCCTCCCTGGAATTGAACGCATACTCATCTCGGTCGGAGTAGCCTGCACGCTGGCCATGTCTTCTTTGCTTTCCAGCGTTTATGCCGTGACATGTTGGAGTCTCCGGAAGTTGGCTGTGGTGTTTTGGCCCGGCGCAAACCCGTTCTGGTCTTCATGGACTAGGGATCCCACTACCCTGGCAAGTCTCTTGGCTAGTATGGTGGTCAAAATCTTGCTGTCGTAATTTAGCATTGCCAGTGGGCGGTAGGAGTCACAGTAATTTGCGGGATTGTTTGGTTTGAGCAGTGGGATTATGAGCGTTTCCCAGTTCCGATTTTTCTGCTAACTGCTCGGTGCTGGTTGGCAATCGCTGCTACTTCCCCTAATTCGCTTCTTGCAGGATCGTAGTGCTTTTCTGGCACCACTGCAGGATCAGGTTACGGCGTCTCGGCCGGAGCTTGGCGTCCCTGCTTCCTCACGCCATGAGCACCAGGCCACGCCCCCCGAAACAGCTATATGCAGCAAACTTTTCCCCCCTTGTTCAAGGAGTAGGAAGCCAATTTGAAGCGCTGGGAGGGGCAGGACAGCTCCTTGCTAGGCATAGTTACTGCATGTAAGATGAACCTTCTTCCCAGACTTATATGCCTCTGCTCGACCCTGCCGGTTCCCCTCCCGAAACAACCCCTGGAGAAGCTACAGAAGAAACCCTTGAAATTCGTCTGGAAAGGGGGTAAAGCTAGAATCCCACTGAAGGTTATGACTGGTGCGGCCAAATGGGGCGGCATGGGTCTTCCCAACCTTATAAACTACTTCATAGCAGCTCAACTCTCAAAAGCCACGGCTTGGGTGGAACAGGCGAACCCCCCCGAAGTGGACACGCATCGAACAGGCTAAATGCCCCCTCCAGCTGAACTCCCTGCTCCACATTCCAGGCAAAACCCGTAGTTGTTGGCCGACGATCCTATCATCCACCAAAGCTACTTTAGACGCATGGGCATGGGCCGGGTGCAGGAAAAAGATTCCCAGGGGCCTATGCCCGCTCTCCCCGATCCTCCGGAATCCAGATTTCTCTCCCGAAATGGATACAGCGCATTTTAGCAGATGGCTCAACTGTTGGCCACAAGGACCTTCACTCTCTAGAGCATGCGCTTCAGGAGGGCCCCCGCTGACGACTAAACCACTGTATATGGACAGGTGGGAGGAGAACCTAGGGCATCCAATTGAGGACCAAACATGGGTGGATATCTGGACAAGAATCAACTCAGCCTCTAGGTGTATCACCAATAAAGAATGCACATTGAAACTCCTCCACCACTGGTATTACTCCCTGGAATGCTTGCACCATTTCCAAGCTTCCATAGACCCGGGCTGCTGGAGACGATGTGGCACACGGGGGACTTTATCACATATGTGGTGGGAATGCCCTACAGCGCAGAACTTTTGGGAAGAGATTACTGTCAAGGATGGCACTCTGTCAAGAGTGGCACAGGGCCCGCAGGTAGGGTTTGGGTGGCTGTGCTGATGTAAGGTGACAGATAAGTACACAGACAGCAGGAAACTCAAAAAGAAAGAAAAGTAGGCAACTGTAGTTGTGAACAGAAAGGGGCAGGAAATACAAAGATACAAACAAACTGTATTCCCTCTTGGGGTGTATGCAGAAATGGAAAAGAGTGTTCCACGGACCTTTGGAAATTCCAGCCTTCTGCGCAGATTACTATTACAGAGGCCCACTCTGTATGCTCATGGCTGGGAACAACAGCTGTGGGTGTCTGTAACACTGAAAACGCGACAAGGGAAGGGGCAGAGGTTGCCTGCCGGAAACCAACAGTCAAGCTCTGTACAAAAGATCAACATAAGACACAAGAGAGACAAGAACAGAAATAACCAGGGAAAGGAAGTCTAAGATAAATCTAGCAGAAGGGAATGAAGGAAAAAACAGTACAATAGAAATGGGTAAACTAAAGGGGAGGACAGAGGACTCAAGGAAGAGAAGGACAGGGATCAAGAACAAGGGGTTGCAAACAAGGAAAAAAGCAAGGGAGCAGCAGCCAGGAAATAGGGGGGCTGCAAACAAGGAAGCAGGGGTGCAGTAACGGATGGCACAAGGTGCAGAAAAACTGCAGTGGATTGCAGAGGACTGTAGTAGGCTGTAAGGCAGAGAGTCCAGAGGAGCAGGTCTGAGAGCTGTAGTAAGTGGCAGACAGAGAGCCCAGAGGAGTAGGGCAGCAAGGAACGAACCCAAAGGAACAGGGCGTCGATGCAGGGAGACCAGAGGGTCAGGGCTGAAAGCAAAAGAGAGTAGCAGGCTGCAAGGCAGGGAGCCCAGAGGACCCGGGCTGTAGGCAGCGGAGGATTGCAGGCTGTAAGGCAGGGAGCCCAGAGGAGCAGAGCAGCGAGGCAGGGAGCCCGGAAGGCTATGTCTGTAGCCAGCGGAGTGTAACAGGCTGCAAGGCAGGGAGCCCAGAGGACCAGAGCTGTGAGGCAGGGAGCCCAGAAGGCTAGGGCTGAAGGCAGCAGAGGGTAACAGGCTGCAAGATAGGGAGCCCAGAGGACCAGGGCTGTAGGCAGCGGAGGGTTGCAGGCTGCAAGGCAGGCAGCCCCGAAAGAGCACTGGATCAAAGCAGGAAAATGCAGCAACAGGAACAGCATACAAATTTGAGTCACAAGGCAAAAAGGGGCTGGGAGGACTCTTGATGCAAGAGACTGAGTTCCTGCAGGCAGCTGCTTAAATACAGCCCTGCCCTGCACTGAGGCAGGCTAATTGGCAGCACCTGGAGCAGCACACCTGAAGATAATCTGCCTCCTCCCTCTCTGGTCCTGAGATGGTGGAAGCAGCACTGATCGCTAGGGATTCTGGGGATTGTGGTTCCAATACTGACGAATGGGAATGGCCAGGAATTGATAGCTGTAGCAAGGTGCATTATGGTACATGTAGTTAGCTGAATTAAATAGGAAAGTACCAATGTCGTACAAATGGAAATTAAGGACCAAAATGTGAATAGGGGTTGTTTAAAGAGTATTATGAAGATAAACGAGTACCATATCGTCCATGATGGTTGCCAATGTGTGCGCCAGTGGCACAGGCATGACAGTATGCCCCTCTCCAGGCCCTCTGAAGACTGACCAACAAGAATAGCACGTCCAAGGCCTGTCACACCGTGAGAGAGTCTTATACTAATAAGGCACATCATGAAGATCCAAAAGCTGTGTAAGGCTGCAAGGTGAGAGCTTTTACAGGAGGAATCTTTATCAATGTTCAGAACCCTTGAGATCGAATCCAGAAAAGACAAAGGGCCTCATTACACAGTAGGCGGTGGACCAAGGTGCTAATAGCACCTTGGTCCATGCTGGTAAAATACCGGCACCGCCTTGGAGGAAAGGGGAATTACCGCCCTATTCCAAGGTTGGCGGGGCGGTAATTCCCCCTTCGCCCATTGCCCTTCCCCATTCCCATTTTTGCCCCATAGGGCATAATGGGAATGGGGAAGGTGCTAATTACGGTACCGCAAATTGCGGTACCGTAATTAGCACCCTGGTCCCTTTGCGGGTTGGTTTTTAACGCCTGCTAAAAAGCAGGCGTTAAAGTACCAACCCGCAAAGGGACCTCGTAGTAAGGCGGTAAGGGTTAACGGTCAACGGTACCATTACCGGTGACCGTTAACCCTTACCGCCTTCCGTGTAATGAGGCCTAAAGTCTTAGGGGCACCAAACATAACAGTGTGTTCATGAACCGAGAGACTGTGAAGATCTGCTGCAGGCTCCATGGCATATATGTCTTTGAAAGTAGTGGCTTTCCTTAGGGCTGGCAATGGTACAGTGCTGAAAGGTGGAACCAGAGATACAGCTGGATAGGTTGCTCTAGGAGGGTCTTCCAAATATTCAGAAGCAGCAATGGCAACATTAAGATTTGCAGCTGGGACTTCAGGAGTCACAAATGTTGCAGGGACACCCTGAGTTGCAGGGAGTTCAGAAGCCACAGCAGCCGGGAGATCATGAATAGCAGTCGGAAGTTCAGGTGCTGTAGCAGCTGCGAGTATAGGTGCCGCAGGAGTACCAGCGGGCAGGGACACAACTGAGACTGATGGAGTACAATCTGGTAGTTTAGGTGCTGCAGAGGCACCAGCAGGAACAACCGGAGCTGTAGCCTTAATAGGAGAGCTGTTAACTGGCGTTGCAACAGGTACTGTCCTTGCAGGCAGAGAGGAAGGGGGTGCTTCTACTGCAGTAAGAGTGATTGGAGATGCTGCATCAGTAGCAGATTCAGGAGTACTAGCAGGAGGAGCAGCAGAGATTGGGCTTGCCCATTCTGTAACAGGTAGCATGGCTGATGGAGGATCAGGAAAGGGTAGGCTTTCTGATGGCTGGCCTTCAAAGTCTTGTGTGCTCAGGTTGATAGATGGGTCTGGGGTATTGACTGTTGGCAAAGCTGGATTCCAGACAGGTACTGCGTATAGTTCAGGATCTGACTCATGGTCTGGTGCACAAAAGTATAGAAGCAGAGTACATCTCTGACTTGGTCACCTCTTTAGAGGATGTAAGTGTGAGTAAAGGACCGCCATCAAGGGTAAGAACGGGACAATCCTTTGACTCAGCAGGATCTCAAGTCAGATGATTACACTTGATTTGTGGTGTAAAGGCAGTGTGAGTGATTTGGCCCACCAAAGGAGTTAATTCTTCACTATCTGAACAACATCATGAGTTACTGTGGCTAGTAAGTGAATGAGCTATGTCAAACTTTAGAAGGTATGCATATGCCAAGTTCAGGTCTTCCATCTGCTCTGTATAAGTCTGTATCCTTTTCTGTATTACCATTCCAGGCCTTTTCATGCCAATCTCTAAAGACAGAATGTCGGGTGTTGTTAGGCCCTCTGTCACTCATCCACACACACCCCAGAACACCGCTAGCATTTCCGCTACACCTTCCTCCCACTCGCACATTTCCAGGGTACGAGACTCACGTGCTTTGGTTGCCCCGCAGGACCGATTACCACGTGCCAGGTGCAATATGCAGGCCCGCCTACATCCCTTTTTGCACTGGCAGTTGTCATGGAGATCGCACGCTAGGAGGATCGGCAGAACGCTTCCGCATCGCCCAGCTGATTCTACCAGATCACGTGGTGTGCGGTGTCCGTCACGTGACAGCAGTACGCGTCAAGTGATCAAGAAGCGCCTAATACAAAACGCTTGATACCCGAAAAAGTCCTCGCTTCTCAGCTGGCTTCTGGACCCTGTTTGGTGTTACGTCTTGTTTAGCTTCCTGGAAATACCTTGACCTCGGATTACTCACCTGGACTTCTTTGGATTTCCCTTTTGCTTTGTCACCTTGGAACTGTTACCTCGTTGCCGACTCTTGGACCGTCCTTCACACTGCACTTGGATTTCCCTTGAACATTTGAAAGTACTTTAGCTACGTTCTTGTTCTCTGGCAGTTACGCTACGCAACCAAACCCTTCTCTCAGGTGGGTTAGCCTGCGACCACACGCAGCGCTGGTCCCTGCAGGACTTGGGGCTGCTACGCACTTGAGTCTCGGACCACCACTAGGTTTACCGCATTCTGACCCATTGGTTAGGTAAGACCCTTTCAACTTGTTATACTCTGCATTGCATTACTGTTATTGCCTGGTACTTAATATCATTTTTCCTACAGCGGCTTTGTGGTTCTCGAGGCTCTGTGGATCCAGGCAGCGACATCTCCCACCTGTGGCCCCAAAGGTCACACAGGGAGTACTTTTGGTTTCCCTGTGCGTCACTTGAGGACAGAGGTATCTTCGGTCTACACGACTCTCAAGTCAGAACAGGTGCAAGGCATAGTGTCAGATGATCTGGTAAATTGTGTCCCTTTGCTAGATTCTTACCATGCAAATAGACAAATTCATCATAGAGGTCTTCGGTTTGTCTTTTAAGGCGTAAGAGTTTTCTCGTAACTGGTATGTTCCATTAGCCAGTTCTACAGCTTCAGAATCTGGTGTAGCAGAAAATTCAGGTGTAGCAATATGAAGACTGACCTTAGAGTTATCGTGGTTAGTAGTTACCGGGGAGGCATTAAGACAACCGATGGTCAGTATTGGTCTTTTGTACCCAGGACGAGTGGCTTTAACCTCAGGATACTTAATGTCTTATCCTGTTTAACGAGTGTTATCAGCAGTCTGGGGAGGTTCTGTAGCTTGCCAAGCTGGTCTTGAGCATTTTACTTTGGCAACAATGTACTCTGGTTGAGGGTCTGTCACAATCAGTCCAATATCATTAACTGTAGCAGTGTTCAGACATTGGTCCTGAGACAGGGTAGCCTGGGATAAAGGAATACAAGATTCGTGTACAGGCTGAATGTCGAATGCAGTGTCAGAAGAAATGCCAGAAGGCGCAGGAGTGTTTTCCACTGTTTGGGCTAACAAAATCTGCAAGAATTCATTATCTTGCTGTAGTTCTTCAACAGATAGGGACTGCGGATGATAGTTGCAAATGTCATAGTAGTTATACATAGAAGGGTCAGAGAACCAGTGAGTGTAGTACTGTGCTTACAAACCTTTGTTTACTAAGGCGAGTCTGTCTTTTAAACTAGGGTTTTTGTTTGCTGTCCTTAGGAAAACTTTAGATTTTTGCAGAGGTTTCTTAACCCGAAAGGAAAGCATCTTTGGTGTGTGTGTGCCTTTCCTGCCTACGGAACAAGAATCTTTTGCTCTTGCATTCTGTCAAGGATGGCACTCTGTCAAGAGTGGCACAGGGCCCCCAGGTAGGGTTTGGATGGCTGTGCTGATGTAAGGTGACAGATAAGTACACACACAGCAGGAAACTCAAAATGAAAGAAATGTAGGCAACTGTAGTTGTGAACAGAAAGGGGCAGGAAATACAAAGATACAAACAAGCTGGATTCCCTCTTGGGGTGTATGCAGAAATGGAAAAGAGTGTTCCACGGACCTTTGGAAATTCCAGCCTTCTGCGCAGATTACTATTACAGGGGCCCACTCTGTATGCTCATGGCTGGGAATAACAGCTGTGGGTGTCTGTAACACTGACAACGCGACAAGGGAAGGGGCAGATGTTGCCTGCCGGAAACCAACAGTCAAGCTCTGTACAAAGGATCAACATAAGACACAAGAGAGACAAGAACAGAAATAACCAGGGAAAAGGAAGTCTAAGAGAAATCTAGCAGAAGGGAATGAAGGAAAAAACAGTACAATAGAAATGGGTAAACTAAAGGGGGGACATAGGACTCAAGTAAGAGAAGGACAGGGATCAAGAACAAGGGGTTGCAAACAAGGAAGAGAGCAAGGGAGCAGCAGCCAGGAAATAGGGGGGCTGCAAACAAGGAAGCAGGGCTGCAGTAACGGATGGCACAAGGTGCAGAAAAACTGTAGTGGATTGCAGAGGACTGTAGTAGGCTGCAAAGCAGAGAGTCCAGAGGAGCAGGACTGAGAGCTGTAGTAGGCGGCAGACAGCCCAGAGGAGTAGGGCAGCAAGGAGCAAACCCAAAGGAACAGGGCATCGAGGCAGTGAGACCAGAGGGTCAGGGCTGAAAGCAGAAGAGAGTAGCAGGCTGCAAGGCAGGGAGCGCAGAGGACCCAGGCTGTAGGCAGCGGAGGATTGCAGGCTGCAAGGCAGAGAGCCCAGAGGAGCAGGGCAGCGAGGTAGGGAGCCCGGAAGGCTATGGCTGTAGGCAGCGGAGTGTAACAGGCTGCAAGGCAGAGAGCCAAGAGGACCAGAGCTGTGAGGCAGGGAGCCCAGAAGGCTAGGGCTAAAGGCAGCAGAGTGTAACAGGCTGCAAGACAGAGAGCCCAGAGGACCAGGGCTGTAGGCAGCGGAGGGTTGCAGGCTGCAAGGCAGGGAGCCCAGAGGAGCAGGGCTGTGAGGCAGGGAGCCCAGAAGGCTAGGGCTGTAGGCAGCAGAGTGTAGCAGGCTGCAAGGCAGACAGCCCCGAAAGAGCACTGGATCAAAGCAGGAAAATGCAGCAACAGGAACAGCATACAAATTCGAGTCACAAGGCAAAAAGGGGCTGGGAGGACTCTTGATTCAAGAAACTGAGCTCCTGCAGGCAGCTGCTTAAATACAGCCCTGCCCTGTACTGAGGCAGGCTAATTGGCAGCACCTGGAGCAGCACACCTGAAGATAATCTGCCTCCTCCCTCTCTGGTCCTGAGATGGTGGAAGCAGCACTGATCGCTAGGGCTTCTGGGGATTGTGGTTCCAATACTGACGAATGGGAATGGCCAGGAATTGATAGCTGTAGCAAGGTGCATTACGGTACATGTAGTTAGCTGAATTAAATAGGAAAGTACCAATGCCGTACAAATGGAAATTAAGGACCAAAAGGTGAATAGAGGTTGTTTAAAGAGTATTATGAAGATAAACGAGTACCATATCGTCCATGCTGGTTGCCAATGTGTGCGCCAGTGGCACAGGCGTGACAATTACACACATCATTGAGGACATAACCCACCGCAAACTGCCCATGGACCCAGAAGTGATCCTACTGGGAGCAGCAGGACCGGAGTGTTACCCCAAAACAGGGCGCACCGCCAAACTGCTTATGCAACTGCTACTCGCAGCCAAAATAATGTTGGCTCGCAAATGGAAAACACAGGAAGGCCCCCTGGTGCTTGTATGGTGGATAAAGGTTTGGGAGATCCTGGTGGCTGAGAAAGTCACGGCGGCAAAGGAGGGAGCTTTACACCACTTCACTGATTGCTGGTCCCCGGTACTGGAATACCATAGCCGGTTCCCGGCACTAACCTTTCAGCCGCAGTTGGCCACAAAATTCCTCAGATCTTAGAGGCCCTCGCCCCGACCTCCGGTGCGGATGACCCGCAAACTCCAGAGGCGAACTGAATGGGGATATGGGAGGGGGAAAGGTCACGTTAATCTACTCCACATTATGTAAGGGACAGGTTTGTCTCATGTGCTTAGCTGTATACTTATGCTGCCACCGAAATAAATAAAGTTGTTAAAAAAAAGAAAGAATGACCATGCCCTAAGAAAGGACCCAAGGAAATAGGAGTAACGGGATGTTGGGAAAGAACACAAATGCTCATGTATGGCCAAGTAAACACAGCTGAAGGATGGAAGGAGGGAGTAGTAGGTAGCAAGGCACACACCCTAGTACAAGTACCTGTAAACACAGACAAGGAGAAAATGACAAGTGCCTGAAAGAATGGGATGCGAGCACCAAGTTCCTGACCTGGGTGGACAATGAAGCTGGACCAATGCCCATAATGCCACTGAATGAACCAGCATTGTCCTTCCAGAACGATGGAGCAGTAAAGGTTGGAGAAAACATGGAGTGCAGTTACACAGAAAAACATCCAGTAATGAAGACTGGGACAGCAGTACTAATGGATCTCTATTTGGCGTGCAGAATTTATGGCATATGAGAAGCTGCCACCCAAATGGGGAGGAGTTTGTTCATTAGTACACATCAATAGGCCAGCACTTGTGGTGCAGCAGAAGGATATCAAGATAGACGACTTCCCCAAAATGGACAATACAAAAAAAATAGAAGAGGCCAGTAGAAGTGAGTAGGGCGAAAACAGACAACTACTTCTCATCAGCATCAGAAGCATCACTGTACGATGTGCCACCTGAACACCGGCTGTTCAGCATGACAGAAATGTTTTTTGCGATAGTAGTTCCAGCTGTGCAAACAAACACAAACGCTAAATGGCTGCATATAACGAGATGGGTGCTGATGCAGACAATAAACTCAACAGTAAATGGTTTCACTGCGATAAAAGAAGAGCTCCGAGTTTGCGCCAAAATCGGGAGTCCCTGTTGCACGTTTGTGCCCACTAATGATGGAGAAAATGGTCACTGACAGAAGCAGTAACAAAATTATCAAACATGCACGCGACGATGGAGCAAGAAGCCAAAGGAACTGTAAGAGATTAAAGCTGGTGGTCATACATATGGTCATGGATGCCAACATGGATGGCGGACGGACTAAAGGTATTACTAGGAACACTAAGCCTAGTACTAGTAGGACTGCATGTGATTAAGAGCTGCCTTACACAATGTCGAAAAATGGCTGAGAAAACGATAGGAATGAAAATGTTAGTGGACATAAACGTTGAAGAAGAAAAGGACAAGATAGTGGAAGAGAGGAATACATTGAGGGCAAAGATAAGGGAGTGCCCACTGTTCCCGACCCAGATGATAACATTCGACGATCCCTTTGACAACAAGTACTGGGCAAAATGATTACACCTTTATGATTTCCAAGAACTTTGCAAGTTATACTCCATTCCTTCTGAATCTTGTTCACCAGAAGGGCAGTCTTCTTGTCACTCTTGTCCCCACACTTCTTCATCAACAGAATACTGAAAATAATATGGTCTCACTTTATCCACAACCCTGTATGCTTAAAGACGCAGTCAGTTTGCTTCACAAAATAATTCTTTCTCTGCTTTTTGTCAGTTCGGCATTCAAAATTGCCTCCTTTCAGGATTTTCTCGCTACGCAATTGTTTTTTCTTTTCTAAAAAATCTTTTCTTAATGTTGGAGGAAGGTGTGTCGACACTCTCCCCCAAACCACAGAAGCCGAATGAAGTCGTCCCTCCACCCGTGGTTGGCACAGATACCTGATATATATAAACACAGGATACCACGTGCCAGCCAATGGGGGGAAGAGGGTTAGGAAGAGGTTGTGGACGGAGAAGGGAGTGTTAGGAAAACCAGATAAAGGGTTAGGAAACACCTAAGTTGGACAGGACGGGGGACGTAACAGGGAAAAAACCCTACACTGCCTAATATCTGATAGGGTACCATAGAACCTAACACAACTCAGGTCACCAATAATGTCCCCTTAATACAGGCCACTAATGCACCTTCATAGTGTCCCTGCACCTCCTAGTACCCCCTTGATACAGGTACCAGTACTAATACAATTACATGGACTACATATATGCAAGCACAAAATGAAACAAACTCATGGGAGAGTATCCCAACATGAAGAACATAACACATGGGCCTATGGGCAAGCATTAGCACATTTACACACATAAAACATGTAGGACCAAGTGGTCTGGGTATCAACACCTAACATAGGACTGTGTTCCAGAAAACCCACACGGGCTGAATAGTTAACAGCCCTAACACTCAAATGCAGGCTGTACTTCTTGCCAGGTTTTAGTGCCTTTTCTCAATACAGACACCAAGTGTTCACTTCAAAACCATTGCTAGTGACAGTTACAGAGTTCCGTTCTGCCCATATGCAATGCCCGATGAAAGCAAACGAAAAGGAAAAACCCAACCAGCACTTATCTGAGTGTCTGAGAAGCTCGCAAGCCTTCCCAGACGTACGATGATGCCGCCGTACTCGTAGCGCGGGTCAGTCCTCCGCCGCCTCGCGTTCCCTGTGCCAGTTTTCAGGAAAGAATGCAGAGCGGCATGGAAACCGCGTGTGTCTTCGGTGCGCTGCTACTTCCTTGGTCCATGTGCCTGCTTGGAACTGCAGGCGTGCGTGACTCCTATCGATCCTCCTGCGTGGCTTCACCTCGAACACCAAAATAAGCCACACCTGCCGTGCACCGTTGGGCCCTTGATAAGCTGTTACTAATTACATACAGCTGGCTCAACGGGCGCACAGCAAGAACTACACAATACCCAGAGGCTGCTGGGAAAGGTAGTTTTCTAGCCATTATCATGTTTTGAAGCGTTCTGAAGACCCTGACACCTCTTCCACCTCAACCACCCCTAATTCCTGACATTACCTCCTCTCCCAGGGCCCTTCCAAGGGCCTGGTTTATCCGGATGTTGCCGATGAAACTGTCTGACCGATCTTGGTGCATGTACCCCATCTGCGGGTTCCCAAGAACAGTCTTCTGGTCCATAACCTTTCCACTGAATCAAATACCAAAATTTCTGATTCCTTTTCTTTACATCCAGAATACATTGAACTTCATATTCTTCTTGGCCTGCTTTCATGATAGCTGGAGGTCGTTTTGTAGTCATGCCCGAAGCTACAGGTTTAAGTAAAGAAACATGGAATACCGGGTGTATGTGAAAAGATGTAGGCAAACACAATTTCATAGCAGTTGCAGAGATGCATTTACTAATCTCATAGGGCTCAATGAACCGAGGTAGACATTTTCGTGGCCCTATTAAAGACAAATTCTGAGTAGACAACCAAACTCTGTCCCCCACTTTATATTGAAGACCTTTCTGTCGGTGCTTGTCAGCTTGTCCTTTGTACTGCCTCTTGGCCCTCTCCAGATTTTCTCGTGCCTTCTGTCTCACCTCAAGAAGCAACTGTTTGCGCTCCTGTAACACTGGCATATTCCCCATTTCCGGCAAATGTTCCGGTATCATAGTCAGTTCATGACCATATAAACATTCATTAGGTGCCATTCCCAAGGAAGTGTGATAGGTGTTGTTATAGGTAAATTCTGCCAACCATAAAGCCTGCACCCATGAATCCCTGCCATCACTCAGATAACCACGTAAATACTGCTCAAGAGTTTGAATCACTCTTTCTGTCTGTCCATCTGTCTGGGGGTGATAACTGGTGGAAAGAGCATAGTTAATTCCTAACATTTGACAAAAGGCACGCCAAAATCTGGAGGTAAATTGTGAACCTCTATCCGAGATAATACTTTTTAGCAACCCATGCAGCCGTACCACATGTTGCAGAAACAACTCAGCCAATCTACCTGCCCCAGGTATTCCTTCACAAGGAATGAAGTGGGCTTGTTTTGACAGGGAATCTACCACTCCCATATGGTATCACATTGCTTATTGGGCGGCAGATCAGTGATAAAATCCATAGAAATGTGTGTCCATGGTTGCTCAGGAGTGGGTAATGGCTGGAGTAAGCCTCTTTTCTTAACATGCTCTGCTTTGTTACGTGCATAATTCTCACATAATTCCACATATCTTTTCATGTCCTGTTTTAAAGAAGGGCACCAAAAGTATTTTTTCAACATGGTCTGCATTTTTCTCAACCCTGCGTGTCCTGCCAAGGGAGACTGATGACACCAGAATGAAGCCTTGTCTTGTAGTTCTTTCGTTGGTAAATATAGTCGCCTCTGATGATACGGCAACCCTTCCCGTATAATTCGTGCCGGATGACTGTTCCGCCACTCTAACATTTGTCGAGAGTTGAAACTTTCTTGACTAAGTCAGTGACCTGTGTGGTAAGGGCCCCAACAATTTTATCTGGTGAAATAACAGTTTTAACTTCACCTACTGTATGATCCAAATTTTGTTGTCTAGAAAGCGCATCTGCCTTTCCATTTTTGCTACCTGGCCTAAAAGTAACCACAAAATCAAATTCATTAAAGTATTGAGACCATCGCAATTGTCGAGGACTAACAGGGTAATTCATAGAATTTCGCAGAAAAGTGTCGCAAGCGGCTGGCGCAGAGTGTCCGTGTGCGATTGTCTGCGCCAGGCATGTGCGCTAAAACCGATTTCCGCGCACAGCGTATTCATGGATTTTAGGCTCCCAAACCAGCCGTGGCGCAGAGTATCGCAGCGACCCTGCAGCAGTGCCAGTAACGCCCCCAAGAACGCCCTCACGCAAGGAAAAGCCATCAAAATCGCTAAATCATCGCAAAGGGCTGCGCTAACCCTGGACCAGTCTACAGGGCTGCCAAACAAGGAACGCAAAGCGGGTAACGTGCATATCAGGGGTACGCGTGAAGTTATACACGCGATTAGCCAGGGTACGTGTATTACAGGGGTACGCGGGAAGTTCTACACGCGATTGGCCAGGGTACGTGTATTACAGGGGTACGCGTGAAGTTTTACACGCGATTAGCCAGGGCACGTGTATCACAGGGGTACGCAGGAATTATCACACGCGATTTGGCTGGGTACGTGTATTACAGGGGTACACGGGAAGTTCTACACGCGATTCGGCTGGGTACGTGTATGTGATACTGAAAACTTCAGGAGACGGTGGATGCCAAAACAATATTTTATTCTAATGGGTAAAGGGTCCTTAACAAAACAAAGAGTATCGTCCTCTGGTTTCCTTCACCAGTGATTGACCCTTCCAAAGTAGATTTGAAGCAGTTCCCAACTTTATCCTATCTCGTGGTATCCGGATAGGCCCACCACTCCGATCTTCGTTCCTCGTCCTCTTCTCTTTCCTGGAAAATGAGAGCACACTGTCAGTTTCTTTTGGCGCGCTTTTAAAGGGTTCCCTAGGTTTAAGTCCCCACCAATCAGCATCAGCTTTGCCTGGCTTACGCCTTATTGGCTGCTGAGGGTTTGTCCCGCCTCCCTTAAAGGCTGCCGTGTTAGCGTACGCCTTTTCCTGTTTCCCGAGACCTGGGAAATGCCGGAGCTGATCACGTGATCGCAGCCGCGATCGCGTTGTGTATGGGCGTGCTCTGGGTGCCTTCCAGCCGCAGCCCGCCCCGGGGCCGCCGCGGGGCACGCCACGCTGAAGGGCCGGTCGCCCCCACACCAGGCTGCCATGGAGTGCCTGCGCCCCCGTCCTCCCTCCTTCGGGATCGGGTCTCCCGTCAGGTGAGCGCAGCTGTGACGCGCCGCAGTTCCGAGCCGCGGCTCGCGCTTCCTCGCTCTCGGCGCTCATGACAGCCGAGAGCGAGGGAGCCGACCCGCGGCTCTCAGGGCCCCCGATCGCCGCTGTAGCCAACATATGCTGCCGGCGCCGAGGCGCATCCCCACACATCCCCACCCCAGTCCCAGGCCGTTCGGGCCGGGAAGCACACCTAGATAGGTAGTCGGCCACCAGCTGAAACCTGGCTGGTTTGTGCAATGTAAGGAAGTCAAAAGGCTGAAGGGAGAGGAACCAGCGGAGCACCCTCTGGTTGGTATCTTTATGTTGTGCAAGCCACTGCAAGGGGGCGTGGTCCGTGTACAAGGTGAACCGGCGACCCAGTAGGTAGTATTTAAGGGAGTCGATGGCCCATCGGATGGCCAAACATTCCTTCTCAATGGTTGAATAGGCAGCCTCATGAGGCAGCAACTTCCGGCTGATAAAGCATACAGGACGTAGGGCATCCCCCCGGTCTTGTGAGAGTACAGCCCCTAAACCTTGGTTCGAGGCGTCAGTTTGCAGGTAAAAATGTTTTTGAAAGTCCGGGCAACAAAGTACAGGATTCGATGAAATCCTATGTTTCAGGAGTTTTATGGCGTTCAGGGCGTTTGGGTTGTTGGTTAGGTTCGGAACACCTTTGAGCCTTAAAGCATCGGTCAAGGGGGCAGCCACCGAGGAGAAGTCAGGTATGAACCTCCTGTAATATCCAACGAGCCCCAAGAATGCTCGGATCTGTTTCCGGTTGGTGGGAGTCGGAATATCTTGTATGGCCTGTGTCTTGGATAGTTGTGGTTTTAGGACACCCCCACCTACTATATGCCCCAGGTATTTGGTTTCATGCGTTCCGATCGTGCTTTTCCTTGGGTTAATATGCAAACCAGCCCTATGCAGATCGGCAACCACTAGTTCCAGGTGGTTCATATGGGCTTCCCAGGACTTGCTATACACCACAATGTCATCCAGATAAGCGGCTGCATATCCGTCATGTGGACGTAAGATGATATCCATTAACCTCTGGAATGTGGCGGGGGCGCCGTGTAGTCCAAAGGGCAGGACCTTGTATTGATAGAGTCCCCTTGGCGTGGAAAAGGCAGTTTTCTCCTTGTCCTGAGAACGTAAGGGGATCTGCCAATATCCCTTGGTTAGATCTAGGGTGCTCAGAAAGAGGGCCGCGCCGAGGCCTTCCAAGAGTTCGTCCATCCGCGGCATAGGATATGCTTCGTATTGGGAAATTGAGTTTAATTGTCGGTAGTCTATACAGAAGCGGACGGACCCGTCCGGCTTGGGAACCAGGACTATGGGGGATGACCATACGCTGTTGGATGGCTCAATGATATCCATCCGTAGCATTTCGTCTACTTCTGAACTGATGACTCTTCGTCTGGCTTCGGGGATTCGATATGGCCTAAGCCTTATGGTTTTTCCGGGTTCTGTGTTGATCCCGTGTTCCAATATTCTGGTCCGACAGGGCAATGTAGAAAAAGCATTGGCATAGGGGAATAATTTGTCCATGACGTCTGCTTTCATGGTTGGGGAGAGGACATCGCCCCAACTGATGGCTTCGAGGGTGTCAGGAACAGTGTTCACGGTTTCCTCTGATTCTGGCTCCTCGGGTTCTGTGAAGGCACTCAGACTTGGTTCGCTCCACTCCTTCAGAAGGTTGATGTGATAAACCTTGTTGGTTGTGGTTCTATCAGGTTGATGCACCCGATAAGTCACTGGGCTGAGCACGTCCGTGATTTTGTATGGCCCTCTCCATCTGGCCAATAGTTTGTTTGCAGATGTAGGCAGAAGTACCAGTACTTGGTCTCCGGGTTTGAAGGTCCTCATTCGGCTCCCTTTATTATAGTTCTTCTCTTGGGTTGTTTGAGCCTGGCTGAGGTTTGCTTCGGCCAAGGTACGCAGAGCTGTCAGATGGGTTTTTAGCTCCTCAGTATATTCAGTGAGTGATACCTCTCCGCTGGCTTCCCATTCTTCTTTCACCAGATCCAGTATCGTCCGGGGTTGTCTTCCGAATAGAAGTTCAAAGGGGGAGAAACCAGTGGAAGATTGGGGTGTATCCCGTAATACCATCAACACCAGAGGCAATACCCGATCCCAATTCTTCGCGTCCGGCCCTGTCACCCTCTTCAACATTTTCTTGATGGTCTGGTTATACCGTTCCACCAGTCCATCGGTCTGGGGATGGTATACTGAGGTTCTCATTTGCTTGATCTGGAGATTCTCACATATTTGCCGTAGGAGGGTGGACATGAAATTCGTACCCTGGTCTGTGATTATTTCCGAAGGCAAACCCACTCGTGCAAAAAACGGAATAAGCTGATCACACAAAACTCTGGCAGATGTCCCCTTTAGGGGAAACGCTTCCGGGTATCGGGTGGCATAGTCGACAATCACTAACAGATATCTATACCCCCTGCTAGCGGGTTCCAAGGGCCCGACAATATCCATGCCTATCCTCTGGAAGGGAACTGTTATGAGAGGCATTTTCTGTAGTGGCGCCTTTGCTGGTAGGGCACCGCTGGTCAATTGGCATGTGGGGCAGTTTTTACAGAACTGCGCCACTTCCCCGTATATGCCCGGCCAGTAAAACCGCTTCAATAAGTTCTGCTGGGTCTTGAGGGAAGCCATATGGCCGCCACAGGGATGGTTGTGGGCCAGTTGTACAACTATGTCCCGATGGTTTTTTGGTAGCACCAATTGCTCTTTGGTGACTTCATCCTCGCCCTTATATCTTCGATATAGTAGACCCCGTCGTAATAGGAACCCTGGTCCCTTACTTAGATCGGGTTCCCCCTCTTGTGTTGCCCTTTCTCGTGCTATCCGTAGGGTTGGGTCAGTTAGGGTCTCCCTTCTAAGGGTGGTTTCATTCTCCTCCAAATTCCAATCGATGGGTCTGGTCATGTAACTAGCCTGACACCATTCCATCCGGGTTCGTCTTTTCCGTCCTGGTATAGGGGTCAGGGAAGCAGAGTCTGACGCTGGGACGTCGGAATCGCATGGAATTTTCTTTCCCTCCAGGGCATTTATGGCCTGTTCAAAGCCAGGCAGGTCGGTCCCTATTACTACCGGGGCAGGTAGACACGGTAGGACGGCAGCCCTCAAGGGAGTGGTTGTGTCGTTTAGTTCTACCACCACATTCTTCATTGGATATCGCTTTACATCCCCATGGATACATCTAATGGGTACTGTTATATTAGACAAATAGGGAGCGTTACTCACGGTTGGTGATATGGCGGTCTGCCGGCTGCCGCTGTCGAGTAGAGCGCGCGATGGTCTGCCATCCACCCGGATGTCCACCACATAGGGACCCGGGAGGCTCTCCTCCGACCCAGGGCTCAGGTATCCGATGTCCATCGGTTCGGCTGGTCTCCTTCTAGGGCAGAACCTGGCTATATGGCCCCATTCATTGCACTCGTAGCATTGCGGTTGCTTGTATCCTGGTGCTGCCAATGGGTGTTTCTCTTCACCTCCTGGTCTTTTTTCTTCCGGTTTTCTGGAGCTGTCGTCGGTGTGTCTCCACCTCATGGGTAGGGTCCTACCACTCCGGAATGCCAGGGGGTCGGACATCGGGATTGCTATCCGGGCTGTTATTCCTGTTGGTTGTATCTTGTGGTGACCCGCCTTCTGGTATGCGGAGGCGATATCTACCGCCTCAGTCAAGGAGGGCCGGTGGTGCTGTCTAACCCACCTCTGCATTTGTCCTGGTAGGGCTTCGATGAATTGCTCCAGGATGATTTTGTCGAGGACGGGTTGATTCGCTGGGGTGGGAGGTAGCAGCCATTTTTCGACCAAGTCTTTTATACGACAGTATAGCTGGCGCGGGCTTTCCCCCACCCTGAGTCTGGTCTCTCTCAGCTGTATCCGGTACGCTTCTTCATCTAGGCCTAGACGATCCAGGACTGCGGCCTTAATTTCTCCATAGGGAGTGCTGCCATTAGGGTTAACCGCCTGATAGGCACCCTGCATCACCCCGGATAGAAGGGGGGCGACATACTGTCCCCAGCGGTCGGGAGGCCATTGCGCATTCCTGGCGATCCTCTCAAAACTGGTAAAAAAGAAGGCAGGATCTTCCCCCTCCTTATATTTCTGGAGTAGAGCTGATGGCACCAATGGTTGGTTTCTGACGTTGGTCACCACATCAGTGAGACGGGCTATGGTCTCGTGTTGTTTGTCCTGGGCTGTGGTTTGTATGTTGCCCTGCAGCTGGATGGCCTGCTGGAAGGCTTGTCTATCGGCAGCCGCCTGTTGGGTTTGCAGCTGTATTAATTGTTGTAGTTGCTGCTGTCCCTCCGATAGCGTTTTGATTAGGGCCTCCATGACGTTGTCAGTAATCCCACCTTCGTCGCCAGTGTGATACTGAAAACTTCAGGAGACGGTGGATGCCAAAACAATATTTTATTCTAATGGGTAAAGGGTCCTTAACAAAACAAAGAGTATCGTCCTCTGGTTTCCTTCACCAGTGATTGGCCCTTCCAAAGTAGATTTGAAGCAGTTCCCAACTTTATCCTATCTCGTGGTATCCGGATAGGCCCACCACTCCGATCTTCGTTCCTCGTCCTCTTCTCTTTCCTGGAAAATGAGAGCACACTGTCAGTTTCTTTTGGCGCGCTTTTAAAGGGTTCCCTAGGTTTAAGTCCCCACCAATCAGCATCAGCTTTGCCTGGCTTACGCCTTATTGGCTGCTGAGGGTTTGTCCCGCCTCCCTTAAAGGCTGCCGTGTTAGCGTACGCCTTTTCCTGTTTCCCGAGACCTGGGAAATGCCGGAGCTGATCACGTGATCGCAGCCGCGATCGCGTTGTGTATGGGCGTGCTCTGGGTGCCTTCCAGCCGCAGCCCGCTCCGGGGCCGCCGCGGGGCACGCCACGCTGAAGGGCCGGTCGCCCCCACACCAGGCTGCCATGGAGTGCCTGCGCCCCCGTCCCCCCTCCTTCGGGATCGGGTCTCCCGTCAGGTGAGCGCAGCTGTGACGCGCCGCAGTTCCGAGCCGCGGCTCGCGCTTCCTCGCTCTCGGCGCTCATGACAGCCGAGAGCGAGGGAGCCGACCCGCGGCTCTCAGGGCCCCCGATCGCCGCTGTAGCCAACATATGCTGCCGGCGCCGAGGCGCATCCCCACACAGTATTACAGGGGTGCGTGGGAATTCTCACATGCGATTTGGCCAGGTACGTGTATTACAGGGGTGCGCGGGAATTATCACACGCGATTTGGCTTGGTACGTGTATTACAGGGGTGCGTGGGAAGTTCTACACGCGATTGGCCAGGGTACGTGTATTACAGGGGTACGTGGGAATTATCACACGCGATTTGGCTGGGTACGTGTATTACAGGGGTACACGGGAAGTTCTACACGCGATTCGGCTGGGTACGTGTATTACAGGGGTGCGCGGGAATTCTCACATGCGATTTGGCCAGGTACGTGTATTACAGGGGTGTGCGGGAATTATCACACGCGATTAGGCTGGGTGGGTCCTCACAGGTGTTCCCTGTACACCCTCCACGGCCCCTGCAGGCAGCCCACAAAACAGGGGACTACCCTGCACACCTGCTCATGTCCCCCTGCACCCCCACCCCCCAGCAGTGCAGGGGCAGCCTCCACCAGGCCCGCACCCATGTCTCCCAACACCCCCACCCCCCAGCAGTGCAGGGGCAGCCTCCACCAGGCCCCCACTCATGTCTCCAACCACCCCCACCCCCCAGCATCCAGGGGCACCCTCCACCAGGCCCCCACCCATGTCTCTCACCACCCCCACCCCCCAGCCACCAGGGGCAACCTCCACCAGGCCCCCACTCATGTCTCCCACCACCCCCACCCCCCAGCAGTGCAGGGGCAGCCTCCACCAGGCCCCCACCCATGTCCCCTATCACCCCCACCCCCCGCCACCAGGGGCACCCTCCACCAGGCCCCCATCCATGTCTCCCACCACCCCCACCCCCCCGCCACCAGGGGCACCCTCCACCAGGCCCCCATCCATGTCTCCCACCACCCCCACCCCCCAGCAGTGCAGGTGCACCCTCCACCAGGCCCCCACCCATGTCTCCCAACACCCCCACCCCCCAGCAGTGCAGGGGCAGCCTCCACCAGGCCCCCACTCATGTCTCCAACCACCCCCACCCCCCAGCATCCAGGGGCACCCTCCACCAGGCCCCCACCCATGTCTCTCACCACCCCCACCCCCCAGCCACCATGGGCAACCTCCACCAGGCCCCCACTCATGTCTCCCACCACCCCCACCACCCAGCAGTGCAGGGGCAGCCTCCATCAGGCCCCCACCCATGTCCCCTATCACCCCCACCCCCCGCCACCAGGGGCACCCTCCACCAGGCCCCCATCCATGTCTCCCACCACCCCCACCCCCCCGCCACCAGGGGCACCCTCCACCAGGCCCCCATCCATGTCTCCCACCACCCCCACCCCCCAGCAGTGCAGGTGCACCCTCCACCAGGCCCCCACCCATGTCGCCCAACACCGCCACCCCCCAGTAGTGCAGGGGCAGCCTCCACCAGGCCCCCACTCATGTCTCCAACCACCCCCACCCCCCAGCATCCAGGGGCACCCTCCACCAGGCCCCCACCCATGTCTCTCACCACCCCCACCCCCCCGCCACCAGGGGCAACCTCCACCAGGCCCCCACTCATGTCTCCCACCACCCCCACCCCCCAGCAGTGCAGGGGCAGCCTCCACCAGGCCCCCACCCATGTCCCCTATCACCCCCACCCCCCGCCACCAGGGGCACCCTCCACCAGGCCCCCATCCATGTCTCCCACCACCCCCACCCCCCCGCCACCAGGGGCACCCTCCACCAGGCCCCCATCCATGTCTCCCACCACCCCCACCCCCCAGCAGTGCAGGTGCACCCTCCACCAGGCCCCCACCCATGTCTCCCAACACCCCCACCCCCCAGCAGTGCAGGGGCAGCCTCCACCAGGCCCCCACTCATGTCTCCAACCACCCCCACCCCCCAGCATCCAGGGGCACCCTCCACCAGGCCCCCACCCATGTCTCTCACCACCCCCACCCCCCAGCCACCAGGGGCAACCTCCACCAGGCCCCCACTCATGTCTCCCATCACCCCCTCCCCCCAGCAGTGCAGGGGCAGCCTCCACCAGGCCCCCAACCATGTCCCCTATCACCCCCACCCCCTGCCACCAGGGGCACCCTCCACCAGGCCCCCATCCATGTCTCCCACCACCCCCATCCCCCCGCCACCAGGGGCACCCTCCACCAGGCCCCCATCCATGTCTCCCACCACCCCCACCCCCCAGCAGTGCAGGTGCACCCTCCACCTGGCCCCCACCCATGTCCCCTATCACCCCCACCCCCCGCCACCAGGGGCACCCTCCACCAGGCCCCCATCCATGTCTCCCACCACCCCCACCCCCCAGCAGTGCAGGGGCACCCTCCACCAGGCCCCCACTCATGTCCCCTATCACCCCCACCCCCCAGCCACCAGGGGCACCCTCCACCAGGCCCCCATCCATGTCTCCCACCACCCCCACCCCCCAGCAGTGCAGGGGCACCCTCCACCAGGCCCCCACTCATGTCCCCTATCACCCCCACCCCCCCCGCCACCAGGGGCACCCTCCACCAGGCCCCCATCCATGTCTCCCACCACCCCCACCCCCCAGCAGTGCAGGGGCAGCCTCCACCAGGCCCCCACTCATGTCCCCTATCACCCCCACCCCCCCCCCCGCCACCAGGGGCACCCTCCACCAGGCCCCCATCCATGTCTCCCACCACCCCCACCCCCCAGCAGTGCAGGTGCACCCTCCACCTGGCCCCCACCCATGTCCCCTATCACCCCCACCCCCCAGCCACCAGGAGCACCCTCCACCAGGCCCCCATCCATGTCTCCCACCACCCCCACCCCCCAGCAGTGCAGGGGCACCCTCCACCAGGCCCCCACTCATGTCTACCACCACCCCCACCCCCCAGCCACCAGGGGCACCCTCCACCAGGACCCCATCCATGTCTCCCACCACCCCCACCCCCCAGCAGTGCAGGGGCACCCTCCACCAGGCCCCCACCCATGTCCCCTATCACCCCCACCCCCCGCCACCAGGGGCACCCTCCACCAGGCCCCCACTCATGTCTACCACCACCCCCACCCCCCAGCCACCAGGGGCACCCTCCACCAGGCCCCCATCCATGTCTCCCACCACCCCCACCCCCCAGCAGTGCAGGGGCACCCTCCACCAGGCCCCCACTCATGTCTACCACCACCCCCACCCCCCAGCCACCAGGGGCACCCTCCACCAGGCCCCCATCCATGTCTCCCACCACCCCCAACCCCCAGCAGTGCAGGGGCACCCTCCACCAGGCCCCCACTCATGTCTACCACCACCCCCAGCCACCAGGGGCACCCTCCACCAGGCCCCCATCCATGTCTCCCACCACCCCCACCCCCCAGCAGTGCAGGGGCACCCTCCACCAGGCCCCCACCCATGTCCCCTATCACCCCCACCCCCCGCCACCAGGGGCACCCTCCACCAGGCCCCCATCCAAGTCTCCCACCACCCCCACCCCCCAGCAGTGCAGGGGCACCCTCCACCAGGCCCCCACTCATGTCTACCACCACCCCCACCCCCCAGCCACCAGGGGCACCCTCCACCAGGCCCCCATCCATGTCTCCCACCACCCCCACCCCCCAGCAGTGCAGGGGCACCCTCCACCAGGCCCCCACCCATGTCTCCCACCACCCCCACCCCCCAGCAGTGCAGGGGCACCCTCCACCAGGCCCCCACTCATGTCCCCTATCACCCCCACCCCCCGCCACCAGGGGCACCCTCCACCAGGCCCCCATCCATGTCCCCTATCACCCCCCGCCACCAGGGGCACCCTCCACCAGGCCCCCACTCATGTCTACCCCCACCCCCCAGCCACCAGGGGCACCCTCCACCAGGCCCCCACTCATGTCCCCTATCACCCCCACCCCCCCGCCACCAGGGGCACCCTCCACCAGGCCCCCATCCATGTCTCCCACCACCCCCACCCCCCAGCAGTGCAGGGGCAGCCTCCACCAGGCCCCCACTCATGTCCCCTATCACCCCCACCCCCCGCCACCAGGGGCACCCTCCACCAGGCCCCCACTCATGTCTACCACCACCCCCAGCCACCAGGGGCACCCTCCACCAGGCCCCCATCCATGTCTCCCACCACCCCCACCCCCCAGCAGTGCAGGGGCACCCTCCACCAGGCCCCCACCCATGTCCCCTATCACCCCCACCCCCCGCCACCAGGGGCACCCTCCACCAGGCCCCCACTCATGTCTACCCCCAGCCACCAGGGGCACCCTCCACCAGGCCCCCATCCATGTCTCCCACCACCCCCACCCCCCAGCAGTGCAGGGGCACCCTCCACCAGGCCCCCACTCATGTCTACCACCACCCCCACCCCCCAGCCACCAGGGGCACCCTCCACCAGGCCCCCATCCATGTCTCCCACCACCCCCACCCCCCTGCAGTGCAGGGGCACCCTCCACCAGGCCTCCACTCATGTCTACCACCACCCCCACCCCCCAGCCACCAGGGGCACCCTCCACCAGGCCCCCATCCATGTCTCCCACCACCCCCACCCACGAGCAGTGCAGGGGCACCCTCCACCAGGCCCCCACCCATGTCCCCTATCACCCCCACCCCCCAGCCACCAGGGGCACCCTCCACCAGGCCCCCATCCATTTCTCCCACCACCCCCACCCCCCAGCAGTGCAGGGGCAGCTGGCAGTCAGGCAGCAGCAGGTGGGAGCGTGCTCGGGGCTCTGGGGGGCAGTAGTTCGGCCTTCCGGGCAGGAGCGTGGTATTCCGTGTGCGTACGCGTGGCCAGCTTGGTACGGAGTGATTTGGCACGTGAAAATCCTGCACGTCAGCGTGAAAACTGAGGAAAGGCCCTCAGCGCATAAGCGCGTCTGTGACGTGACCCGCACGGGTGTTTCCCACACAGCACGTGATGACAGAGCACACGAGGAAAGACTGCACGTCAGAGTGTAATCGCGTGTGATTGGTGGAAATGGCCCTACACGCAGAAGTGACAAAGCGTGTGATTGGTGGAAATGGCCCTACACGCAGAAGTGACAAAGCGTGTGATTGGTGGAAATGGCCCTACACGCAGAAGTGACAAAGCGTGTAATTGGTGGAAATGGCCCTACACGCAGAAGTGACAAAGCGTGTGATTGGTGGAAATGGCCCTACACGCAGAAGTGACAAAGCGTGTAATTGGTGGAAATGGCCCTACACACAGAAGTGACAAAGCATGTAATTGGTGGAAATGGCCCTAGGGCGTACACGCCGCGTAAGTGACGCTGGACGTGTGGGCCTGTATAAAAGGTACGTGTAGAACACGTTTTCCTTGTACGTGCTTTTCGTGGAGAGCGAGTGGGTGAATTCTGTACTTCTTGTCGTTTCACACGCGATTTACTTCACAGCGTTTCAAGTTCGTATTCCCTGTTACCTCTGACAGCTTTTTCTCTTTTTTCGCTTTTACTGGTTTACCTGGGCCTGTTCCCTCAAACAGTGTTCCCTTCTACTGTTGTCCTGTCTCCTCAGACAGCGTACAAATCTTCTTTTGGCGGGGGTGTTGCCAACCAAACGTGCTCCTTTTACACGCTCGTTTACCAGGCAGACGGTGAGTCACGCACGTATCTAACATCTGTGCTTGCCCCGTGTGTAGCCTACCCCTTCAGAGGTCATTCTAGGCTGCGTGTGACACGCATACGTTCATTCTTGTGTTACTGGGTGCCACAGCGTAGTGCAGGTATTTCTTTCTGCACACGTGGTCTAGGAGGGGTTGCGTGCACGTCATCTCCCTTTTTTGGGGCTCCTGTGCGTAGCGTGACCCGCCATTTTTCCCCAGGGGTTACATTCAGCCTTGCAAGAGCACTAGGGTACAATTACCATCTGGTACCCAACCCCTTTGACCCCCAATTGCCCAGGACAATAGTTTACAGCCACTCCCATACGCACATTTACATCAGTGCCATGGCTGGGAGGCGAGGATTCCGTAAGGGTGGCAAAGGTGGAAGAGCCACAAGTGGTGGCCGTGGTGGATCCGGTAGGGGACGTGGTCGTTACTTGCAGGGTGAGCCTGTCCCCCCATGTGTGGAGGACCAGTCAAGGGCACCCATAATCCCCCCCCCTCCCGTTGAGGCTGATGTGGCTGACACCATCCATGCTCAGCCCTTGTTGGACCAGCCCATTGTGGCACCAGATCTGGCTGACTCCATGGCTGACTTCCAGGTCAGCAGGCCTATGACACGTGCGCTGGTGCACGTTGATGTCACCATGCCACGTGCATCTGGGCCAGCAAGGTCATCTGCTGCACCAAGGAGGCAGGGCGGAGAGGCTGCAGGGGCAGCTGCGGCTCCATCCACCCCAGCGCTCACACACACAGCCAGGACAGTGTCGGTCCTAGTCCATGCTGCTGACATTCCCCCTGACACCATCACACTAGAGCCAATGCCTGCACCAACTCCCATGCTGAGTGTGCAATCCCACACTCCTGATACAGAGTCCACCAGGGCTCCTGCCCCTAGTGTCCAGAGCGGCGCAGGACACTCAGGATCACCACCACCTTCCAAGCGGAAGAGGAAGAGTGCTCGTCCGGCACAGGCTGATGCCCCAGACACGGCTACACAGTCCGGCCCGTCCAGGAAGCCCAGCTTCACGGATGACGAACTGAATGCACTTGTCGAGTATGTGTCCGGACATGACAACGAGATGGTCATTGTTGCAGGATCCAAGACCACACCTGCACAACGCCAGGCACACTGGCAGACCGTTGCGGACATCGTAAGTGCCCTTGGAATCGTGAGGCGCACAGCCAATGATTGCTATAAGCGCTGGAATGACCTAAAGCGCAGGGCAAAGAGTAAGCTGGCCTCAAGTCATGCCGCAACTCTAGTGACTGGAGGTGCGTCTCCAGTAGTAGACATGGAACTCACTCCACATGAGTCAGTCGCTGGGACCTACGTCACGGAGGAACAGATCCAAGGCGTGGGAGATCTGGCTGATTACGAGGCATTGTCCGGTGAGTGCACATGCATGTGTGTGTCATCCATGTGCATGGTGTGTGTGTGAGGGCTTCTGTTTGTGTGCCAGGTGAGAGTGTGTGCGCCTGAGTCGTATGGGTCAGCCATGTGCTTCATGCAATACTTCCTGCGCAGCTGCATTTGGCCATAGCAGTATCCCTTCTGCCAACAGTAGACATCTAGCCCAACTGCACGCCAGTTGCCCTTGAAGTGTCACCTTGCCACAACATAGTTGCTTATTTTTCACTGTTCATTCAGTCAGATTGTTTGCATTCCCCCACTTTTACTAGGCATGTCGCTATCCACTAGTCACATGTCTGACATGGCTATGGTAAAGTGGAGTGACTTTGTTACCTGGATATCATTTGTACACACATGTCCCTGTGCAATTGGACCATTTCAGACTGGCAGCTCCAGGTGAAAAATCTGACCTGTTTGAATTAGAAAAGCTATTACATGCGGGAACTGGACTGAATGAATAGGTGCTGCCCTCCTCTCCATCTTCACTCAATAGCAATGGTACATGCCATCTGTGTGATGGCATGTGTGTTTCACCTGGCAATCACAGGCCAATGTGTGATGCCACTGCCAGGCAGCATGCAGAAAATGTGTTCATCTTCCATCTTGGTGTCATCAGTGTGTGCCATTTGCCTGCACTTCATACGCAGTGAGGGTGTATGCATGGGAGGGTTTTAGTCATGTGGGACATGTGTCAATCAAGTACTGGTTCTCTTGCTTCTCAGCCCTCATTGTGTGCTATGGTGCTAATGCCTGTTTCCATTTCTTTGTTTTCATGTCTTTGCAGGGGAAGACGCACCTGATACTGCTGGGGTTGTGGAGATGGTGCAGACCCAGGAGGGGTCCGAGGGCCGACCAACCACCAGTGAGGGACGTGGTGTGGTGGTGGGGGAGAACCCACAAGTGCTGCAGGTCGTGCTCTCAAGGGGTGTCTCTGGCTGCACCTCCCCCGAGCTGTACTCAGGTGTTGATTCGGATGAGACCTACGTGCCGTCGCAGGTGAGTGTTCCAGGGAGGGATTCTGTTCTGTCTCACCCACCTGCACCAGGGTCAGAACCCTCCATGGGGATGTCAGTGTTGGCAGCTACGCCTTTGGTGGTTACGGATGCAGGGTCACACTCCGCGACATCTGATCCTGTTCCTGGGCCAGCAGATCAGAGGGGGAATGCAGTCCTGCAGCCTCAGGCAGTGCCGGCACAGCAAGGCGCAGTTCGCCTTGCCCCAGACAGGTGTGGTGCCCGCCGACGTGGTGGCCGTACGCCACCTGGCAATACCGCATGGGAGCAATCCATTTACGGTATGGCAACCCAACAGGCTGCATCATCCGAGATGATGGCTCAGGCCATGGATAGGGTGGCCACTTCCATTGTTCCCCCAGAAAGGCTGATGGAGCGACTAGAGCAGGCAACCGACTCCATCTGCCAGTCACACAGGGAGGACATGTTGGGGTCCAACAGGGACAGGCGGGCGGCACTGGCGACTCTGCAGGAGGCCATCTCCATTGAGTCCCAGGGCCACAGGGAAGCCCTGAGGCAGGAGCTCCTTCACCTCAGGACGACTCTTGTTGAGCTTGAGGCTTCAACACACCAAAGGACAGAACAGCAGCTGGAGCGTCTCACCTGTACGCTCTCAGCTGAGATGCAGGCAACGAGGGCGGAGGTCCGGGCATCCCGTGAGTTGTTGCATGGGGACCTCCGCACACTCATCCTCCAGAACCAGACCTACCACACCCGCATGCTTGCAGCCATGGAGGAGCAGACTAGGGCCTTGCGTGGGCTGCCTCCCATAGTGCAACCACCTCCGGATGCAGCTGCACAGGGTGATAATAGCGACAGCAGTGATACTCCCACAATAGGGTAGCCGTGTGGGCCATGAGCCCATGGAGGTGTTTTATTTTCCCAGGATCCACGCAGGTGGGTTCTGGTGTGCATCCTGTCCTCGGACCTCCTAGGTGGCCTCCCCAACCCCCCCGGGCCCATCAATGGCCATTTTTGATTGTTTCTTATTTTTATTTTTATTTTTATTTATTTTATTCCCTATTTTTTTGGGACGATTTGTTGGCTTCCGTGGTTCCTGTGGGCATACGCTGCATTGTGGCTGGGCACATGCAGGCTTGTAATGTATTTGGTTCAGATGCTTGGGTTTGAGTCACACACACCCCTCCTGCTTCCCGTTTCCATGGGCTTGCAAAGGGTGTGCCCAAGTGACAGTGAATTACACAGTGACGTTGGACTCCCATGAGCTGTGTGGGCAGTCTGTAGTCAATACTGTGTATACATTCCTAGTGCATATTGCTGTTGTGTTGTACACTGCATGTTGCATTGATGTGTAACTCATCTTCTGTGTCTACCTCCCAATTTGCAGGTCCCTTCCTCATGTCTACACAAGGACCTCTAGTCTGGAGATGGGGTCCATGTTGGCAGCAGTGCACCTACAACTCTACATGGCGCCAACACTGCACAGTTGGTAGTGGTGGGAGTGCAGGCATTTCCAGGTGGTGAGACTACTAATATGTAACATTTGTGATGTCATGTTAATGGTAGTACGTGCTCAAATATGTTGTTGGTCCGGCATTGCTGTGAGCATTTCAGGTGTTGCAGGTTTCTAATAGGGACACTGTACATAGTGACACTAGTGTCATGTTGTGGGAATTACTTTGTTTACCTGCAAATAGCATGACATGGCACGGTGTGTCGTGTGGCGGTGCTGGGGTTGGGTTGGCTGACATGGCACTGTCCTCTTGTTGCATTTTGCAAGTGGGTATTCATTTTAGCTGCTTGAATGTGTAACTTCACAAAACTGCATTGGTGGTGTCTGTGTGGGTAGGGATGCACACATTGTGACACTTCCAGGTGAACAATCTCAGGCTGATATGGTATTCACGGTTCATTCTCCAGACATTCAGGATCAGTGTCAGGTTGAGTCATCATTGATTGTCAGATGGAATGTGCCAGGGCAGTGTGCACTCCACAGGGGTGTGATTTCTATGTGAAGTAATTAGCCACTAGCTGTGTACGAGCTGCCTCCCCCCGTGCCCTTTCCCCTCCCATGCGCAGCGGCTGTGCATGTGGTTGGGGATGTGGGGCCACCACCATGTCCACGGCCAGGCCCCGGCGTGTTGCAACG
Organism: Ambystoma mexicanum; assembly: GCF_040938575.1. Classification (NCBI taxonomy): domain Eukaryota; kingdom Metazoa; phylum Chordata; class Amphibia; order Caudata; family Ambystomatidae; genus Ambystoma; species Ambystoma mexicanum. The sequence continues at coordinate 506,264,231 of NC_090938.1, forward strand.
TTGTGCAGGACACATGCTGCCACTATGATCCTGCACACTACTGGGGGAGCGTATAACAGCTGCCCGCCAGAACGGTCAAGGGAGCGAAAGCGTGACTTTAGCACTCCGAATGTGCGCTCCACTATGCCCCGGGTCGTAATGTGGGCTGTGTTATATCTTACCTCGGGTGGCGTGGTGGGGTTCCGAATTGGCGTCATCATGTGGGGGCTGAGAGGGTAGGCACTGTCCCCTTTGGAGGTGGTGATTGGTATCATTGGTGGGGTTGTGACCTTGCTCAGTATCCAACATGCATGCATGTGCAGTGGCATACATACTCACCAAGCAGCCATGTATCGCCATGCCGCCCAGCTTCTAGGTCCCGGCTTAGGGTGGACATTCGGTAAATGAAGCTGTCGTGGGTGGACCCGGGATAGTTGGCATATACTGAGGTGATGATTCCCTTGGCATTACATGCTACCTGCACGTTGATGGAATGCCAGTGATTGCGGTTCCTATAGATGTGCTCAGATGCCCTGGGGGGACGTAGAGCCACATGGGTGCAGTCGATGGCACCTAGCACTTTGGGGAATCGTGCCACACCGTAAAAATCCAGGGCGGCAGCATGCCTTTCTGCAGGTGTTCTGGGCAGGTATATGTGCCTGCGGACTGATGGGCGTGCAGTGATGATGTTCAAGACCTGGTGTAGGCAGCGTGACTGGGTGGCCTGTGACACCCCACACACTATGGCACTTGTCCGCTGAAATGATCCAGTGGCTAAGAAGTGCAGTACATTGAGGACCTTCTCCAGGGGGCTGAGTGCTTGGGAGCACAGGGTGGGTGATGTGAGGTCATCCTCCCACTCACTCACTAGGTCCAGTATTATGTGTGGTGGAAACCTGTACCTCCCATACACCTGGTCATCAGGCATCCCGAAAAGGCTGGTTCTGGGTGTGAATATTCTGGCCCTGACTATCCTCCTCCTCCTCCTTTGGTAGCCCACTGCCACTGCTGCTAGGAACGGTATGTTCATCCTGGCGTCTGAGCTTGTTATTGTTAAAGTGCGCAAATTTATGCTTTGCGCGTGTTCTAGGCGAGCGTGTGACCCGCGCACCCCTGGAATCCAGTTCCCAGTCCAATAGGTGTGGAAATTCCCACGCACCACGGGATACAGGTGCGCTGACGTACTTGCGTGTGTAAGTGCCCGCGCACCCATGAAATACACGTACATAGGCCAATCGCGTGTACGCGCACTTTTGTCCAATTACACGCGATGACACTCTGACGTGCAGTATTTCCACGTGTGCTCCGTCATCACGTGCTGAGTGGGGAACACCCGTGCGGGTCACGTCACAGACGCGCTTACACGCTGAGGGACTCTGGTCCAATAGAATCGCGTATGCGTGCTGACGCGCTTACGCGCTAAGGGCCTTTCCTCGGATTTCACGCTGACGTGCAGGATTTTCACGTGCCAAATCACTCCGTATCAAGCTGGCCACGCGAAAACACACGGAAGACCACGCTCCTGCCCAGAAGGCCGAGTTACTGCCCCCCAGTGCCCCGAGCAGCCTCCCACGTGCCATCTGCTGCTGCCTGCCTGCCTGCCTGCTGCCACCGTGCCCTGCCATTTGTTGCCTGCACATCAGCCATCTGCAGGGGTCCAGTTGCTGTGTCCACCCCTGCTGGAACTGAAGACTCCCGACTGGGATTACATCGCTCCACAGCCCAGCCCCAGGACCCAGTTGCCCACCCACACCTGCCTCTGGGGTTGCCATGTCGGGCACTTCCACATCTGGCACCAGTGGCAACCCCAGGCCAGAGGGGCAGAGGGGCACCAGCTTCACTGCCACCGAAGTTGGTGTCCTGGTGGAGCATGTCCTGGGGCAGTATGATGCCCTCTTTGGATCGTCCCGCGCCAGCAAGGAAGGACGGGAGAGGATCTGGGCCGACTGTGTGGTTGCCATCAACGCGGAGGGGGTGGCAACCCGCAACGTCCTGAAGATCAAGAAGCGCTGGGAGGACTTGAGGTCCAGGACCCTTGTGAAGGCCCGGCGCCTCGTGGAGGGGGGCCGGGGCCGCATGAGTTCCATCCAGATGAGGGTCCTGGAACGCGTACGCCCAGCGCTCCACGCCCAGATCCTTGAGAGGGAGGCCCGTCTGGAGTTGAGCGGTAAGGGTCCAAGCATTACTGTGTGAGACAGGGCATGTTGCGGTGTGCTGGTTCTATGATACTTGCCTGTATGTGTGCCATAGGCCATGTATGCATGTATGTGTGCAGGGACATCATGGTAATGCATGTGCGACCAGTGATGTGTGACCCACATGGTTGTTGCATGTGTTCAAATGCCGCATGGGGAGCCCTATGCAGATTTTGAACATGAGAGCATGCCAGTCTCTGTACCTGGACATGGGTGGGGGTGAGGGATGGGTGCTGATGCCAGGTACATATATGGTAGCCATGTCTGTGTGCCTGACCTGCGTGTCTGTGACTTGTGCATGCCATGGATGCATGACACATGTGTGTGACAATGCACAGATACAGTGAAGCAGCCAAATTACCCTTGTATCCGCTGTGTTTGGTGTGTTTGGGGCCAGATGGATGTGACTGAGGTGAAGTGTGTGCATGTGATAGGCATGAGCCATGATGCATGTGAGTTACATATCATTGAATGTTTCAAGAGTCCATTGGACATGCATGGAAATGTCCATGGCATGCACCATGCCTGTTACTGTGTGTGTTTTGCCTGGACTGACCCATGTGTTGTGGGGGGACATGATGGAAGTGTACTTTGACAGTGGTGCTCATCTGCTATTGCTTCCTGTCTAGGGGACCATTGTACAGTGCCCTGATGCTTGTGTTCTTTGTCTCCCTCTACGCAGCGGCTAGTGAAGAAGAGGGCGGAGACGGCGCTGTGGAGCAAGGCGGCGGGGATGCCCCCACGGCTGCAGCAGAAGGGGTGGGTGAGCCCCCACAGGGGCCTGCTACGGTGGGAGACGGTGAGGAGCCATCCAGGTTGGTGGTTTGCACAGAGGAGGAGGAGGCCGCCACTGGGGCACACATGGGGCCTGGTGGGGGCATCCCTGCTGGTGCAAGTGGTGCAGTCCAGGGCCAGGGGCAGGAGGCAGCACAGGTCACCGTGGAGGGGCCTGTGCATGTCGCTGTCCCTGACCCTGTGAGTGCACCACCATGCACCAGCAGGGATGCCCCGTCCCAGGCCCGTCCGCAGGTAGAGGGGATGTCCATGTCACCTGACTCCCCTCCACCTGCGGACGTGGGAACCCCTGGCCGTGTGGAGAAGGTCCTGATTGGGGTTGCGATGCGCACGGCTGTGATTCGTGATGCCGTGCGTGCTTCCCGGGAGGAGCACGCACGTCATCACGAAGTGCACCGTGCCGACGTGGCCCAATTGGGATCGGCCATGTTCGGGGGTTTCCTGCATGTGTTGTCCAATCTGGCGGCCTTCTCCTCCTCTGTGCAGGCTATACACCAGTCGTTCTCCTTGCCGTCTTCCGGCCCAGATGCCACCAGGGCCCCCTGTGGACCTGCCCCGACCAATGCAGCCAGCTCGGTGGGGATCCCATCCCTGCCACAGTTGGGAGTCGGAGGTCCAGCAGGGGTGGACAACACAGCAACTGGACCCCAGCAGATGGAAGATGTGACAGCATCATCGGGCAGGGCACGTGCACGACGGCGTCGGTGGTTTCCATCAGCCTGTATGCCGTCGTGCTGGCAGAGGCAGTGGCGTCGGAGGCAGCAGCAGGCTCGACGTGGGAGGCATCATGGCTCGGGGCCATCAAGATCAGAGGGGCAGGCATCGGCCGGAGGGCAGGGCAACCCTGGGATGGTGGTGTCTTCCGTGTGGGAGCAGTTGGTCCAGCGGATAGGTGCGGAGCGGCAGCGGGCGGAAGAGGAGCGGCTCACCATGGTCAGGGCGGAGTTCTCCATGCGTCGGGCGTTGAGGCGGGCTGAGTGCCTCGAGGAAGCTCGCAGGGAGTTTGAGCTGGACATGGGGTTATCCCTGCGGGACCTCGGGGCCAGGACAGAGTCCCGCCTCCAGGACATCGACATGGAGTTCGATGATGCCCTGGCCAGCAACATCACCGAGTGAGCCGCAGGACTTGCCCGCTGCCTTTGTATATAGTTATTTAGTTAGTTAGTGTTAGGTTTCCTTTATTATTTTTTATTTTTTTGGACAGCTCGGACAATGGCCACTTTTTTGTATATATTATTTTCATTAGGTAGTAGTAGGTTTCATTTATGGTGTTGGGCTCATGGACCCTGGAATATTCGTGTATATAGTTTGCTTTTTGAAGAAACTTTTTTTTTATTAATTATTGTGTTCAGCATGAGGAAATGGTTTTTCATTATTTTCCTTCCACATGATATTGCTTTGGACAACATTTGTTTTTGGATTACTTTGTTTTTTTTATTTTTACATTTGTTCTCGGACATGGACCATTTATTTTGTTATCCCCATTGTTGTATGTTTGATTTGTTTACTTATTTTTCATCTTTAATACATGTTTTTTTAACTTTCACTTGTGGTATTTTCTCATTGGTTTCATACATGTCATGATATGGGTTTTGACATTCACTTGCACCCATTGTGTATGTGTGTGTGTCGGACATGTGTTCATTTACAGACTTGCCATTGGGGTTGTATCATGTAATTGCATTCACTATGTGGGTGGATGCAATCCTTGCCTGGGTGTTTGTGCTGGGTATGCTGCCCATTACGCCATGATTGAGTATCGTCAGGACCTGGGGGCAGGGGGACATGTGTGGGTGCCTGGTGGAGGCTGCCCCTGCACTGCTGGGGGGTGGGGGTGGTGGGTGACATGGGTGGGGGCCTGGTGGAGGGTGGCCCTGGTGGCTGGGGGGTGGGGGTGGTTGGAGACATGGGTGGGGGCCTGGTGGAGGGTGCCCCTGGTGGCTGGGGGGTGGGGGTGGTTGGAGACATGGGTGGGGGCCTGGTGGAGGCTGCCCCTGGTGGCTGGGGGGTGGGGGTGGTGGGAGACATGGGTGGGGGCCTGGTGGAGGATGCCCCTGCACTGCTGGGGGGTGGGGGTGGTGGGTGACATGGGTGGGGGCCTGGTGGAGGGTGCCCCTGGTGGCTGGGGGTGGTGGGAGACATGGGTTGGACATGGGTGGGGGCCTGCTGGCAGGTGCCCCACAGTGCTGGGGGGTGGGGGTGGTGGGAGACATGGATGGGGGCCTGGTGGAGGGTGCCCCTGGTGGCTGGAGGGTGGGGGTGGTGGGAGACATGGGTGGGGGCCTGGTGGAGGCTGCCCCTGGTGGCTGGGGGGTGGGGGTGGTGGGAGACATGGGTGGGGGCCTGGTGGAGGATGCCCCTGCACTGCTGGGGGGTGGGGGTGGTGGGTGACATGGGTGGGGGCCTGGTGGAGGGTGCCCCTGGTGGCTGGGGGGTGGGGGTGGTGGGAGACATGGGTTGGACATGGGTGGGGGCCTGCTGGCAGGTGCCCCACAGTGCTGGGGGGTGGGGGTGGTGGGAGACATGGGTGGGGGCCTGGTGGAGGGTGCCCCTGGTGGCTGGGGGGTGGGGGTGGTGGGAGACATGGGTGGGGGCCTGGTGGAGGCTGCCCCTGGTGGCTGGGGGGTGGGGGTGGTGGGAGACATGGGTGGGGGCCTGGTGGAGGATGCCCCTGCACTGCTGGGGGGTGGGGGTGGTGGGTGACATGGGTGGGGGCCTGGTGGAGGGTGCCCCTGGTGGCTGGGGGGTGGGGGTGGTGGGAGACATGGGTTGGACATGGGTGGGGGCCTGGTGGAGGCTGCCCCTGGTGGCTGGGGGGTGGGGGTGGTGGGTGACATGGGTGGGGGCCTGGTGGAGGGTGCCCCTGGTGGCTGGGGGGTGGGGGTGGTGGGTGACATGAGCAGGTGTGCAGGGTAGTCCCCTGTGGTGTGTGCTGCCTGCAGGGGCCGTGGAGGCTGTACAGGTAATACCTGGGAGCACACAGCCAAATCGCGTGTGGAACTTCCTGCGCACCCCTGCAATCCACGTACCCTGCCTAATCGCGTGTGGAACTTCCCGCGCACCCCTGAAATCCACGTACCCGGCCAAATCACGTGTGGAACTTCCCACGCACCCCTGAAATCCACGTACCCTGACAAATCGCGTGTGGTACTTCCTGCGCACCCCTGAAATCCACGTACCCGGCCAAATCGTGTGTGGAACTTCCCGCGCACCCCTGAAATCCACGTACCCTGACAAATCGCGTGTGGTACTTCCCGCGCACCCCTGAAATCCACGTACACGGCCAAATCGCGTGTGGAACTTCCCGCGCACCCCTGAAATCCACGTACCCTGCCTAATCGCGTGTGGAACTTCCCGCGCACCCCTGCAATCCACGTACCCTGCCTAATCGCGTGTGGAACTTCCCGCGCACCCCTGAAATCCACGTACCCGGCCAAATCGGGTGTGGAACTTCCCGCGCACCCCTGCAATCCACGTACCCTGCCTAATCGCGTGTGGAACTTCCCGCGCACCCCTGAAATCCACGTACCCGGCCAAATCGCGTGTGGGACTTCCCGCGCACCCCTGTAATCCACGTACCCTGACTAATCGCGTGTGGAACTTCCCGCGCACCCCTGAAATCCACGTACCCGGCCAAATCGCGTGTGGAACTTCCCGCGCACCCCTGAAATCCACGTACCCGGCCAAATCGCGTGTGGAACTTCCCGCGCACCCCTGAAATCCACGTACCCTGCCTAATCGTGTGTGGAACTTCCCGCGCACCCCTGAAATCCACGTACCCGGCCAAATCGCGTGTGGAACTTCCAGCGCACCCCTGAAATCCACGTACCCGGCCAAATCGCGTGTGGAACTTCCCGCGCACCCCTGCAATCCACGTACCCTGCCTAATCGCGTGTGGAACTTCCCGCGCACCCCTGAAATCCACGTACCTGGCCAAATCGCGTGTGGAACTTCCCGCGCACCCCTGTAATCCACGTACCCTGACTAATCGCGTGTGGAACTTCCCGCGCACCCCTGAAATCCACGTACCCGGCCAAATCGCGTGTGGAACTTCCTGCGCACCCCTGAAATCCACGTACCCGGCCAAATCGCGTGTGGAACTTCCCGCGCACCCCTGAAATCCACGTACCCTGACAAATCGCGTGTGGTACTTCCCGCGCACCCCTGAAATCCACGTACACGGCCAAATCGCGTGTGGAACTTCCCGCGCACCCCTGAAATCCACTTACCCTGCCTAATCGCGTGTGGAACTTCCCGCGCACCCCTGCAATCCACGTACCCTGCCTAATCGCGTGTGGAACTTCCCGCGCACCCCTGAAATCCACGTACCCGGCCAAATCGCGTGTGGAACTTCCCGCGCACCCCTGCAATCCACGTACCCTGACTAATCGCGTGTGGAACTTCCCGCGCACCCCTGAAATCCACGTACCCGGCCAAATCGCGTGTGGAACTTCCCGCGCACCTCTGAAATCCACGTACCCGGCCAAATCGCGTGTGGAACTTCCCGCGCACCCCTGAAATCCACATACCCTGCCTAATCGCGTGTGGAACTTCCCGCGCACCCCTGAAATCCACGTACCCGGCCAAATCGCGTGTGGAACTTCCCGCGCACCCCTGAAACCCACGTACCCGGCCAAATCGCGTGTGGAACTTCCCGCGCACCCCTGCAATCCACGTACCCTGCCTAATCGCGTGTGGAACTTCCCGCGCACCCCTGAAATCCACGTACCCGGCCAAATCGCGTGTGGAACTTCCCGCGCACCCCTGTAATCCACATACCCTGACTAATCGCGTGTGGAACTTCCCGCGCACCCCTGAAATCCACATACCCGGCCAAATCGCGTGTGGAACTTCCCGCGCACCCTTGAAATCCACGTACCCGGCCAAATCGCGTGTGGAACTTCCCGCGCACCCCTGAAATCCACGTACCCTGACAAATCGCGTGTGGTACTTCCCGCGCACCTCTGAAATCCACGTACACGGCCAAATCGCGTGTGGAACTTCCCGCGCACCCCTGAAATCCACGTACCCTGCCTAATCGCGTGTGGAACTTCCCGCGCACCCCTGCAATCCACGTACCCGGCCTAATCGCGTGTGGAACTTCCCGCGCACCCCTGAAATCCACGTACCCGGCCAAATCGCGTGTGGAACTTCCCGCGCACCCCTGCAATCCACGTACCCTGCCTAATCGCGTGTGGAACTTCCCGCGCACCCCTGAAATCCACATACCCGGCCAAATCGCGTGTGGAACTTCCCGCGCACCCCTGTAATCCACGTACCCTGACTAATCGCGTGTGGAACTTCCCGCGCACCCCTGAAATCCACGTACCCGGCCAAATCGTGTGTGGAACTTCCCGCGCACCCCTGAAATCCACGTACCCTGCCTAATCGCGTATGGAACTTCCCGCGCACCCCTGCAATCCACGTACCCTGCCTAATCGCGTGTTTTACTTCCCGCGCACCCCTGTAATCCACGTACCCGGCCAATTCGCGTGTGAGACTTCCCGCGCACCCCGGTATACACGCACACGTTTTTTTTCTGTCAGCGCGTGTCTGTGTTTGTGGGTACCCCTTTGCACGTCATTTGTCCTGGAGGGCCACAGTATTGGGCATTCATCATGGCTGTATATAGGTGCTATTTGTTGGCGCACCTTTTGGCGCACATTTCTTCCAGGCGCAGAGACGCTACCGCCTGCTTTCTTGTGGCGGTCGTGTTTGTGCCTGTGCGCTGGTTTGAGCGTGCGCTTTTTTGCCCTATTCTATTCCATGAATACGTGTTGTAGGCGAGCGTGTTGGCGTTCCGCGCACTTGTACCCTGTGCTTCCCCCGTGACGCCCACATTTTGGCAAGTTGTTCCCCATTCCGAGTGGTACGCCCCGTGTTCCGCCTACTTTTGTTGCGTGCGCCGCGCTATGTGCGATTTTCGCTCTGGCCTGTGCGATTTTCGCTGTGACCTGGCACACGCTGTTTGATGGCCTGTGCGCCAACGTGCGCCGCGCACTTTTTTATCGCACATCCGCTGGTTTTCTCGCGCACGGACTTCCATGAATCGATGTGCGCTGCTTTTCGTGCGATTTTCGCACTTGCACTGCGATTTTCGCTATTCCACTGCGAATCGCACGTTTTTGCCCACTTGCGCCGCGCTAATTATTCCATGAATCGGCCTGCAAGTGTAAGAGCTGTTTTGAAATATTGCAAATTTTTGTGGTCAGTTACCACCACCACCTGGTGTCTTGCTCCCAGTAAATAGTGTCGCCACTCAAGGAATGCAGACCGAATCACAAACAACTCTTTATCAATTATAGAATAATTTTGCTCACACCCTGACAATTTTCTGGAATAAAATGCTACCGGGTGCCTTACCTCCTTCTCATCTTTTTGCGACAGAATGGCTCCTATCGCCACGTTACTAGAATCTGTTTCAACTTGAAATACTCTCTCAGTGTTGGGATGTTTTAACACGGGAGCAGTAGTGAAGGCTACCTTCAACTCCTGAAAGGCGTTCTCTGCTTCAACACTCCAAGTAAATTTCATCGCCTTTTTTTAACAAATGCGTGATTGGAGTAACAATTTTAGAGAAATTGCTGATAAATCGCCTATAAAAGTTGGCAAAGCCTAGAAAAGATTGTATGTCCTTGATGCATTGTGGTGAGGGCCAATCTCTAACTGCCTGCACTTTCTTAGGATCCATCACAATTCCTGTATTAGTCAAAATAAATCCCAAAAATTCCACCTGTGTCACATGAAATGCACATTTCTCCAATTTGACACACAGTTGACAATCCTGTAACCGTTTTAATACTGTCCTTACATGTTCTACATGCTGCTCTGGAGATTCAGAATAAATCAAGATATCGTCAATATAAACAATAACAAAAACATCAATGAATTCCTGCAAAACTTCTTGCATAAAGAACTGAAAAGCGCCAAGGGCATTGCATAAACCAAAAGGCATGACAAGATATTCAAACAATCCAAATTTAGTTCTAAAAGCGGTTTTCCATTCATCCCCCTCTTTGACCCGTATCAAATGGTACGCACCCCTCAAATCCAATTTGGTGTAAATCTGGGCGGACCTCACTTGGTCTAACAAAACTGAAATCAATGGCAATGGAAATCTGTTCTTGATAATTACCTTATTTAAGGCCCTATAGTCAATACAAGTGCGTAAGGTACCTTCTTTTTTGGGAACAAAAAATAACGGTGAGGAAACTGGAGACGTGGAATGTCTAATAAAACCCCTAGTCAACATCTCATCCAAATATTGTCGCAAATACTGATTCTCCTTTTCTGTAAGCGCATAAATTCTGCTGCAAGGCAATTTTGCTCCTTCCTCCAAATCAATAACACAATCATAGGGTCTATGCAGAGGAAGTTGTTCAGCAATTCTTTTATCAAAAACTCCACGAAACTCTCTGTACTGTGCAGGAATTCCCTCTGTCACTGCTCCCACAATCTGCTCTTCTGACCTCTTTTCAACTAACCAGGTCGCTGGTCCCGCTTCCGAAAAAATATGCTCCTCAAACCACACTGTTTGCCTTTCCCAATCAATCCTGGGATTATGAAGCACCAACCAGGGCATTCCCAAAATTAATCCAAATTGAGGGGCTGCAATTAAGTCAAATGTGATTTCCTCTTTCTGTCCAGGTCCACAAATCATTACCAAACTTTCTGTCTGCTTTCTTATAGGCCCTGATACCAAAGGTGAACCATCCACTGATTGCACTCCTTCCACCTTGGTTTTGTCACACAAAGGCAATCCTAACTGCTCTGCCAAAGTAATATCCATGAAATTACCAGTAGCCCCTGAATCCACCAATGCCAGAACCTCCTGTTTAGTCAAAGCAAAACATAATGTCACCAATATGTATAAGTGAGAAGTCTTACCCCCCACTGTGTTTGCAACCCATCTGGGGAACCTGATCTCCATCAGGCCTGTCACCTGTGTTCCCCTTAAGGCCGGCCCATCTCTTTTTCAGCTTCCTTCGTACTCTTATCACCTCCTCGACCTTTCTGCGGGGTATTAGGACATGTATATATGAAATGTCCTGCTTGTCCACAATAGAGACACAATTTGTTAGCCTTGCGTTGTTCCTTCTCTGCTGCTGACAAGGGTCCCCTTATACTACCAATTTGCATTGGTTCCACTTCACCTATCCGACCTCCTCTACTTCTGTCTAAACGCACAAAGGGCCCTGTTTCCGTCTCTTTTTATCTCCTTTCCTTTCATTCATACGAGGATCCAACCTTAAGGCTAAATCAATCATGGATGTGCAATTGCTTGTTTGCGGCTCCACTTGGGCAATTGCATCCTTCAGTTCCTCGCGTAATCCCTGATAGAATAACACTGTTTGTTTAGCCACTGGCCACTCGGTCTCAATTACCAACCTGTTAAACTGGGTAACGTATGTGACTAAATCCCGACCTCCTTGTCTCAATCCCAACAACTCCTTATCTTGAGCTAATGAAACCTCTCGGTGATCAAATAACCTACCAAATTCTCCTAGAAAGCCATCCCAATTGTATAATAAAGGATCGTCTTTCTGCACCAACGGCATAGCCCATGCAGCTGCATCCCCTGTCAGATATGAAATTACAAATGTCGTTCTAGCTTGAATGGATTGAAACGCAGTAGGTTTACACAAGAAATGAAGTCAGCATTGGGTCAAGAATGTCATGTACTTCCTAGGATCACCTGAAAAGCACTCTGGCGCTGCCAATGGCACACTACTAGGCGGTTGGACAATGACAGTGGGATTCTGATTCTGAGAACCTCTCGCTTCTTCCAATGGGGTTCACTGAGCTACCAAACTCTGTACTTGGATTTTTAAGGTATCAGATTCCTGTCTTGCCTGTACTAACTCTACCTGAATATCCTGAAGCGCCTAAAGCACGTCTGCCAAGGCCGAAGTGGTCGCCTCCATTTGGCTCGGGTGGTTGTAAGTATCCCAATCTGGGGGTGGCTTATTATGTCAAACACAATGTTGGAGGAAGGTGTGTCGACACTCTCCCCCGAACCACAGAAGCCGAATGAAGTCGACCCTCCACCCGTGGTTGGCACAGATACCTGATATATATAAACACAGGATACCACGTGGCAGCCAATGGGGGCAAGAGGGTTAGGAAGAGGTTGTGGACGGGGAAGGGAGTGCTAGGAAAACCGGATAAAGGGTTAGGAAACACCTAAGTTGAACAGGACGGGGGACGTAACAGGGAAAAAACCCTACACAGCCTAATATCTGATAGGGTACCATAGAACCTAACACAACTCAGGTCACCAATAATGTCCCCTTAATACAGGCCACTACTGCACCTTCCTAGTGTCCCTGCACCTCCTAGTACCCCCTTGATACAGGTACCAGTACTAATAAAATACATGGACTAAATATATGCAAGCACAAAATGAAACAAACTCATGGGAGAGTATCCCAACATGAAGAACATAACACATGGCCCTATGGGCAAGCATTAGCACATTTACACACATAAAACATGTAGGACCAAGTGGTCTGGGTATCAACACCTAACATAGGACTGTGTTCCAGAGAACCCACACGGGGTGAATAGTTAACAGCCCTAACACTCAAATGCAGGCTGTACTTCTTGCCAGGTTTTAGTGCCTTTTCACAAATCAGACACCAAGTGTTCACTTCAAAACCATTGCTAGTGACAATTACAGAGTTCCGTTCTGCCCATATGCAATGCCCGATGAAAGCAAACGAAAAGGAAAAACACAACCAGCACTTATCTGAGTGTCTGGGGAGCTCGCAAACCTTCCCAGACGTACGATGATGCCGCCGTACTCGTAGCGCGGGTCAGTCCTCCGCCGCCTTGCGTTCCCCGTGCCAGTTTTCAGGAAGGAATGCAGAGCGGCATGGAAACCGCACGTGTCCTTGGTGCGCTGCTATTTCCTTGTTCCATGTGCCTGCTTGGAACTGCAGGCGTGTGACTCCTATCGATCCTCCGGCGTGGCTTCGCCTCGAACACCAAAATAAGCCACACCTGCCGTGCGCCGTTGGGCCCTTAATGAGCTGTTACTCATTACAGACAGCTGGCTCAACGCGCGCACAGCAAGAACTACGCAATACCCAGAGGCTGCTGCGAAAGGTAGTTTTCTAGCCATCATCACGTTTTTAAGCGTTCTGAAGACCCTGACACCTCTTCTGCCTCTCCCACCCCAAATTCCTGACACATCTACAATTCAACAACAGCAGGTGACAGGTTCCATCATAATGCCAGCCTTAGTCTTAGGGAATACATTGTACAGCTTTCACCTCCCTACCCCTACACATTGGACCGAGCCAGCTATTACTAAAAAAACTCCAACAGCACTACAGCGGCGAGAAGTGCTGTATCAAAGGAGCCCTGGCAACTACAGCAGGATAGCTCTCTGAAAAGTCAATAAATGTGTTACACATTGGGTCTGGTCTGCTCTTCCTAGCTTGCAGCGTTTTCCCATAAAGAACACTATTCATATCGGGCTTCCCCATTCTGGTAGCATTGGAGGTTGCTAGGGAAATGAAGACGCTGACGGCACATCACGTTACCCAGCAGCTGCTTACAGCACGCTCCGACAAACCAGTGGGGAAACACAAGCCACGCCTTCTCCCCAATAAAAGACTCTGTGGACTCAGGTACGTGCTTCTAATTAGCGTTCTCCACCCTTTACCGTACCTGATTGCTGTTTGATTCCTTCCTCATTGATCCCGGACTTCCTAACTGACCATTCTGTGTCTGCCCCTTTTTGGCTTTGGTACCGACGTCTATTGCCGACCTGGAACGCCTAACTGACCTCCTTTGCCTTCCTTCCCGGAGTCCATGTGTCTTCAAACCGATCAAGGTGGTTTATTCCGTTACACTCCTTCTTGGGAACTGCTTCCGCAAGCCTCCTACAGTTTCACACAGTACCTCCGTCCTTCTGCGAATCTGTGGGAAAACCAGTGCCTACTCGAAGCTGTGGCTGCATTTGCCATCCAGTACCTGCTCGAGGCTGCAGCTGCATTTAACATCCCATAACTGTCTGAGGCTGCGGCTCTAGTTAACATCCAGTACCTGCCCGAGGCTACGGCGACATTTACAAATGCTGGTGTGCAGTTTTGCTTGCTTCTTTCTCCTAAAACCACATATTCAGTTACATCTTTTCTCTCCTCCTGTAAGCATAGAAGATTGTCTTGTGTGTCTCTGCATATTGGTACTCGATCTCCTGACTGTCCCATTTCTCTGAACTCTGAGCCATTCAGTTTACTTTGGAACTTACTTGGATTGTTACCTGTGCAATTCTGAATGCTTTGCTGCCCATTTTCACCATCCCGTACGTAGTTGCGACCCTCGTGCCGCCCGGGGAGCTACACTGTACTAACCTTCTTGTTTATTGTTTTCTCCTGTCGTTGTTTCATCTTTTGGAGTTCCTGCTCTACCCAAGGGGTAAGACACGCAATATTTGTACCCCTTGCATTACTTATCAGTCCTAATAGCTAGCTAATTGCCATGTCCTCTCTCTCTCTAGGCTCCTTCCTTAGTCCAGCCGCAAGTACCCTTCAGGTAGTTACTTTACCTATAGATCTGTATCTGCTTCTTGGTGTATATTGGTGTTAACTCCCTGTATTTTCCTTTCAGGCTTATGTGGCGATGTGGGTGCCCCCACTCTTTTGGGTAATCTACTGCCCTGCTTGTCTTGTATGCACAGTATATTCAAATAGGTAAACAAAAAGGTCCCTATTCTGAATTACTCATTTCACTCCACCAACAGGGGAATAGATTAATATGATAAAATAAGGAGTCAGATGATTCCTATCTCCACTCACTCAATAAATACCTCCCAACTTAGCACTTCAAACATTATGTGAGGCACGGTCATTTGTGTTGAGATTCCGCACTGATGGCGACTTGATACCCGTTTACAAGAGTATAGAGATCGATACAGGATTTGGCAAGAGTTTTTGGATCTGGTCCATTGGGCTCTGCCCACATTGAAGTGCCTCATTTCCATATTGGAGGAGGCTGCTATACCTAGGCGTACAGAGATACCCTGCAGAATTATCATTGTCCCATAGATGGGAGATAGGCACTGTGTCACCAGAAGACACCAGTTGGAATTTTCCCATTTGGAGGCCCCAGTGTTGTGCCATCACGGGTGCCAGAAACAACCCAGGCAGCAGAGTGTTGAAGAGATCCACGGTTTTTACTAATAATCCCCTGAAGAATGTTCTCCCGAGTTTGGGCTTGATGAACAGAAACATGTTGGGATTGATATTTTAATGACACATTGAGAATGTTGTATTTTTGTTATTGATATCTTTTGTCTTGTTAATTTGTATGATTGTTTTGTGTTATTGTTTTAGATTCAATCGCCTATACTGTATGTATCACTTTGTTGTGTTAGGGTTGCTTATATATGTTTAAGGTTGTCTATATTTAATTGAATAAATATATATATTTTTTGTAAATTAATCAATGAACTTAGTCCATTTTTTCAGGACATGAAGTGCCGGGAGATCACACAGAAGTGCTAAATTGGGAGGTATTTATTGAGTGAGTGGAGATAGGAATCATCTGACTCCTTGTCTTGTATGCACAGCAGGGTGGTCTATTGGCAAAAAGAGTTGCCTCAATTAGAGGAAGTCCGGTCTGAGACCCCCCCCCCTTAAAACAGGGTTGTCTCAGCAATGACTGAAGATCTTGAGTCCTGAGCTGCTTCTTCTGAACAACGCCCCGGCCAGCCTGCATGGTGGTGAGTAACAGAATTAGAAGCCAAATAGAAAGAGAGTGCCAATGGATCCCTCGGAACCTCTGGCACAAATTATGTAGATGGTCTCTGATCTTAGGGCTGACATGGTCTCTGCACCAGAATCTCTTCCCCAGAGGATTGATGCACTTCAGGACATGGTGACTTCGCCTGGTTTACAGGGAGCAGAGGCAACTGGTGCCTCTGCATTCGGCTCAGGGTTCCCTCGGTCTAGGCAGGACCCTACACCTATTGTGGTCTCAACTCACTTCCCCTTAGCTCCTCTGGAATGCTTCACAGGGGATCCAAAGCAGTATCACACTTTTGTTAATCAGTGCAAGCTGCACTTTTTGTGTCGGCCCTCTTCCTTTCCCACCTCCACCATCAAGGCCGTTTTTGTCCTGTCTCATTTGGGGGGCACGGCCGTTGCCTGGGCCAACCCTCTCCTAGAGGCAAAGAGCCATGTGTTACATAACTGTGATGCCCTCCTTTCGGCCATGAGTAGAGTATTCGATATGCGCTATACTACTCAAGCTTCTAATCTCGAGCTCCTCAAACTCAGGCAGGGTTCTACCACCCACCTCACCTACTTGGTTAGCTTTAATCAGCTTGCATGCTGAAACTGGCTGGCAGGAAGAAAAGAAATCGGCTGTTTTCTATCAGGGCCTTTCCGAGGAGCTAAAGGACACGCTCTCCACAGTTCCTGTGGTCCCTACCGCCTTTGGTCATTTGTTGTATCTGGCTCTCCAGATCGATGCCCGTAGGGCAGAAAGAAAGGGCGAAAAGAGACTGACACTTCCTCCTTTGGTCTCGGAGCCATCTCATTCGGCTAGCACTGCTCCGAAGCCCATGCAGATAGGAAGCATAAGAGGTCCTCTGACACCTGCTCAACAGGAGCATCGCAGAAAAAACAATCTCTGCATGTATTGTGGGTCATCAGATCACTTGCTATCCGAGTGTACCAAAAAACCCAAGAAAAAGGCGGGAAATGCCAGGTCCCAACAATAGACGGAGTCCCTTTGTCGGGAAGGCCTGTTTTGGACTCGTTCGTTGCTAGCCCGCCTTCATTGTTTCATCTCCCGGTCACTTTCTCAAAGGCTTCTGGTCCTCCTTTCTCTATATCGGCCATTATCGACTCGGGAGCCACAGGTAATTACATAGACCAGGACTTTGCCTCCACCTCTGGTATTGCTCTGGTGACCAAACCACAGCCTGAGATGGTCAGTGCCATCAACTGCTTTGCCCTTGTCTCTGGAGTAGTGGTCCAACACACTGCGCCACTTATTATGTGCACTACGGATGGACACGCTGAGGAAATCACCTTCGATGTCATTAAAGCACCAGCTTACAGCGTCATACTAGGGATACCTTGGTTACAACTGAACAATCCAGCTATTAATTGGGCTCTGGGCATCATTCAGTTTCCCTCTGTGTTTTGCAATGGCCATTGTCTAACGGACCACAAGGTTGCCATAGACACTCCTAGCCAGGTCCTGGAGTTTTCGGTTTCAATTGGGGCCATATCAGCCGAAACTACCGCACAGATACCGCCCGAGCACTCCTCTTTCTCCGATGTCTTGGATAAAAGGATGGCCGACACTCTGCCTGCGCACCGCATCTATGACTGCCCTATTGAGTTGGTCCCAGGGGCGAGCATACCATCAGGAAGGGTGTATTCACTTACCCTAAAAGAAGACAAGATTTTCAAGGAGTACCTGGACAAGGCTTTGGCCATGGGCTTTATCCGTCCGTCTACATACCCCTCTGCCTCACCACTCTTTTTTGTGCCCTTAAAAGAAGGGGATCTTAGGCCCTGTATAGTCTACAGGACCCTCAATGCTATAACTGCAAAAAACCAGTACCCCCTCCCGTTGATTTCGGTTTTACTCGACCAATTGGGACAGTCCAAGTTCTTCACCAAACTGGATCTAAGTGGGGTTTACAATCTGGTGCGCATGAAGAGCAGAGACTAGTTGAAGACCGCTTCCAAGACCCGTTTCGGTCTTTATGAATACCTCGTAATGCCCTTTGGGCTTTGCAATGCACCAGCAACATTCTAGGCGTTTATGAACGATGTGTTCCATGACATACTTGATCAATATGTGGTGATATACCTGGATGATATCCTGATATATTCCCCTTCCATGACGGAGCATATTCAACACGTCTCTACAGTCTTACAACGCCTTTAAGATAATCAACTTTTTGTTAAAGCAGAAAAATGCGTGTTTCACGCTACCGAAGTTGAGTTCCTCGGTTTTGATCTTACCAACCAAGGATTTCGAATGAGCTAATCCAAGGTAAAGGCGGTACTGAACTAGCCAGCCCCAAACTCGGTCAAAGCATTGCAATCCTTTTTAGGGTTCACCAATTTTTACCGGCGCTTTATACACTCTTTCTCTTCCCTGGCAGCTCCTCTGACTGCTTTGACAAGTGCTAAAGTTCCTTTTGCATGGTCTGAGGAAGCCCAGAAAGCCTTTGAGGACCGCAAGGCCGCCTTTACTACAGCACCCGTACTCCAACATCCCAATCCGGACCAGCCATTCTTCGTGGAAGCCGATGCCTCGGGTTTTGCTATCGGTGCTGTCCTGTCCCAGGCTTGCCCTCAATCAGGGGGTATACATCCTGTTGCCTACTCTTTCCCGAAAGCTTAATGCCTATGAGAGGAATTAGGCGATTACTGAACGAGAACTGCTGGCTATCAGGGAGGCTTTAATCGAATGGAGGCATCATCTTTGGGGGGCCAAGCATTGTGTTACCGTATATTCCGACCACAGAAGCCTTCTGGCTTTCAAGTCCATGAAATGCCTTACAGCAAGACAAGCCCGCTTGCATTTATTTTTCTCTCAGTTTCATTTCACTATAACTTACCGCCCTGCACACCTACACGTCTCGGCTGATGCCTTATCCCGGTTACATATGGGTGATCGGGATCTACCCGTACACCCGCTCCTCTCTTTCAGGGCAATGTAGTTTGCGGTTGTTCAGTCCAGCCCTCATTGCATGCTCTCCTTGAAGAATGGTGTGCGGTCAGGTCCAGCTGAAGTAAACCATTTGGAGCTTAACATCATCCATGGTTTACCTTACTTCCAAGGATGGGTTTTTATTCCACCTGGCCAAGCCCGTGTTCTCGCTCTCCAGTGGGCTCATGATTCTGTGGTCGCAGCATATCCTGGTCAACAGAAGACGATAGAGTCCTTACGTCGGTGGTCGTGGTGGCCCTCCATGGCCCAAGATGTTATTGACTATCTGGCTTCCTGTGCTATTTGCGCCCAGTGTAAATCGTCCAGGATGAAGCCAATGGTTTTGTTACACCCTCTTCTGGTACCTTACAAACCCTGGCAAATGGTTGCCATGGACTTTGTGGTCGTACTACCGAGGATCAAAGGATATGACACCATCCTTGTTGTCATCGACTATTTCACCAAATATGCAGTGTTCATTCCATGTAAGGACATTCCTACTGCCCCTGCTCTGGCCGACTTGTTTTTGATTAACATTTTCAAGCGTTTCGGCCTGCCTTCGGTTCTTATCTCTGACAGGTGTCCCAGTTTACCTACCGCTTTTGGAAGGCCCTTACTGCAGCTTTGCTTGTTGATGACAGGTATTCGTCATCTTATCATCCGCAGACAGACGGGCAGACCGAGCGGACAAACTCCACCATGGAACAATATTTACGTTGTTTGTGTCTTCAATACCAACTGACCTGGTTGGCTGCATTGCACCAAGCTGAATTTGCATATAACAATTCTATGCACACTGCTACTAGGGCCTCTCGATTCTACGCTTTATATGGGTACCACCCATGCTCCTTACCTCTGGATCCTACCCTACCGAATGATAACCCAGCAGCCCTTGCCTGTATCAGGGATTTGGATCAGATGCATCGGGACATTCGGTTTCACCTACTGCATGCCCAGGTGAGGTCCAAAAAGTATGCAAACTCCCATCGTAGCCCAGCTCCTGTTTACCGCACCGGCATGTCTGTCTGGCTGTCCACACGCCACTTGCGCATACCCGGGAAGAGGTTGTTGCTGCCTCGCTTCGTGGGTCCCTACAAGATTGCTTCCGTGATCAATCCTGTGGCTGTTCGCTTGTCTCTACCGGTAGCTTGGTGAGTTCACCTAGTGTTCCACATCCCCTGCTGAAGCCCTGTCCTTCTGGGACCCACCTGCCTGCTCGTCCAACTCCTGTTCTGATGGATAGGGAGGAGTTTGAGGTGGCGCATATTTTGGACGTTAAAATTTCTAGGGGTTTGTTGTTCTATTTGGTTGACTGGAGGGGTTACGGCGCGGAGGACTAGACCTGGTAGCCCCTCGCTCACATTCATTTGCCTCACCTGTTGTGGGCCTTCCATGCCTCCAGGGGGTGGCCGCCGTCTTTGGGGGCAGATGCTGTTACACATAGGTCCGGTCTGCTCTTCCCAGATTGCAGCGTTTTTCCCCATAAAGAACACTATTCATATCGGGCTTCCCCGTTCTGGCAGCGTTGGAGGTTGCTAGGGAAACAAAGATGCTGACGACATGTCACTTTACCCAGCAGCTGATTACAACGCGCTCTGACAAACCAGCGCGGAATCACAAGCCATGCCTTCTCCCCAATAAAAGACTCTGTGGACTCAGGTACGGCGCTTCTAATTAGCGTTCTCCACCCTTTACCATACCTGATTGCTGTTTCATTCCTTCCTCATTGATCCTGGACTTCCTAACTGACCATTCTTTGTCTGCCCCTTTTTGGCTTTGGTACTGACTGTCTATTGCCGGAACGCCTAACTGACCTCCTTTGCCTTCCTTCCCGGAGTCTGTGTGTCTTCAGACCAATCAAGGTGGTGTATTCCGTTATACTCCTTCTTGGGAACTGCTTCCGCTAGCCTCCTACAGCTTCACACGGACCCTCCTACTTCTGCGAATCCGTGGGAAAACCAGTGCCTACTCGAAGCTGTGGCTGCATTTACCATCCAGTACCTGCTCGAGGCTGCAGCTGCATTTAACATCCCGTAACTGTCTGAGGCTGCGGCTCTACTTAACATCCAGTACCTGCCTGAGGCTATGGCGACATTTACAAACGCTGGTGTGCAGTTTTGCTTGCTTCTTTCTACTGAAACCACATATTCAGTTACGTCTTTTCTCTCCTCTGGTAAGCACAGAATATTGTCTTGTGTTTCTCTGCATATTGGTACTCGACCTCCTGACTGTCCTATTTCTCTGAACTCTGAGCCATTCAGTTTACTTTGGAACTTACTTGGATTGTTACATGTGCAATTCTGAACGCTTTGCTGCCCATTTGCACCATCTGGGACCTAGTTGCGACCCTTGTTCAGCCCGGGGAGCTACCCTGTACTAACCTTCCTGTTTATTGTTTTCTCATGTTGTTGTTTCATCTTTTGGTGTTCCTACTCTACCCAAGGGGTAAGACACGCTATAATTGTACCCCTTGCATTACTTATCAGTCCTTATTGCTAGCTAATTGCCCTGTCCTCTCTCTCTAGGCTCCTTCCTTAGTCCAGCCGCCAGTAACCTCCAGGTAGTTACTTTACCTATAGATCTGTATCTGCTTCTTGATGTATATTGGTGTTAACTCCCTGTATTTTCCTTTCAGGCTGGTGTGGCGGTGTGGGCGTCCCCGCTCTTTTGGGTAATCTACCGCCCTGCCTGTCTTGTATGCACAGCAGGGTGGTCTATTGGCAAAAAGAGTTACCTCAATTAGAGGAAGTTCGGTCTAAGGCCCCCCCTTAAAACGGTTGTCACAGCAGTGACTGAAGATTTTGAGTCCTGAGCTGCTTCTTCTGAACAACGCTGCGGCCCGCCTGCACGGTGGTGAGTAACAAAATGGCTTCCAAACAAATATTTATCGTATTGCCCTTCACACAGTGCAGTAATCTTGTCTGCAACCAGGATGTACCATATTTTGAGTATGAACTCTCACATCCCCTGCACACTATATGCTGAAAATCAGCTTTATGGTATGGTAACAATTAAGCTAACAAATTCAACAAATTCAAGAGAAAACAGTGTCACTGAGCCAAAGTTGTTTAATACAATTGACGATAACAACACAGCTTCAGTGCGCAGATTCATGTAGAGGCCAGAGACAAATCCAATCTAGCTCGACGCGTTTCAGGGAAACACCCCTTCTTCAAGAACAATACATACTGTAAATTAAAGGCAAGCAAACTTAATTACAACCCAGCATGGATAACAAATAGCAAACACATGTTTCATATAATTAATCCAAAAACATGTAATGTGCCCAAGTCTTGGCTTTAATTTACAGTATGTATTGCTCTTGAAGAATAGGTGTTTCCCCGAAATGCGTCGATATAGTGTGCAGGGGACGGGGGAGTTCATACTTTGAACTTCTTTTAGTCACGGTTTGTATTTTTACCTCGTGTCAAGATCATTAATCCTTCATTGCACCTAAGCCTATTTAAATGTACCTTTATATTGATTGTATATTTTGGTGTGCACCAGCGGGTTATTTTTATGTCCCATATTTTGACCCACCACATTTGGGTTACCGGGCCCTCAGACGATTTCCAATTCTGGGTGATAGCTTTGGTGCTAAAAGGAGATGCCCAATCAAGGCAGTGACAGGGCCCGTGAGAGAGATGGATCAAGCCCTCATATCCCCCATTTACTACTACACGTGGGTCCGTGGGGAGGGATAACCCTGTGATATCCTTGATTTTGGAGAGCACCTCCTTCCAGAAAAGATTCACTTTACCACACAGCCATACCATGTGAAAGAGAGAGCCTACTGTGTCACAACCCCGCTAAACAAGAAGCTGCATGGTCAGGTGATGTATGATGCAACTGTTCCTGGGTGAATATATAGGAACACGCCCTATCCGTGACACATCTGGAGGACTTAAGAATCCTACCCCATATTCTCACCCATGCCTCATCCTCTATAGGCTCACCAAGATTTGCCTCCTGCTTTGTCATATATGGTAGGGGCACCACAGGAGACCCTGTGTCCAACAGTTTATATAGTTTCGAGACCCGGTCCCCTGACAAGCCCCCTTGTAGTCTCAGCTCAAGAGCATTTAGCCTTTTAGTGGCTCCCTGTTTTGTGGTAGGATGTGAGACCCAGTGTTGCAACTGGGCAAAATGAAACTGCTCTATTTCCGGCAGTGTAAAGGCATGCTTGCACTCATTAAAGGTCATGGGACTGTTTTGCTCATATAATTGGTACAGTGAAGTCAAGCCCCCCACCACCCATATCCCGAAGCCCCCACGGTCGTATCCAAGCCAGTAACCTGGGTTATTTCAAACAGGCCCGAGAGTACCCAACCCCATAGTCACCCCCGATCTACTCAGCGCTCTTCCCATATAATAAAGTGTGCACTTAGTTGTGGCCAATAATGAGAATCCCCCTTCTTGTCCCAGGGAACCCCTGTCAACATAAGGTAGTTGGTGGAGATCAACTGCCTGTTTGATTGCCTTCCACTTTGGCTGCAATGTGGTATCCCCCAGGTGACCATATGAGAAAGCTGCACGGTCAAATGATAGCAGAAGACATCAGGAACCCCAAGGCCTCAGGGGATCTATGTGATGACTGCTGTGACCCCCGGAATTCCGACGGCCAGAAATGGTGACTTTTTTTTTAAACCCCCCCTTTACACCACATACATATGCGGAGGGAGACCCCTGCAATCCCCCATACTACTATTATATTACATACCTACCCCCCACATATATATGTGGTGTAAGCAGGGTTGGAAAAAAAGTCAGAATTTCGGGTGTCGGAATTCTGAGGGTGACATTTTGGGTCATTACTGCCTCAGAAGCACCCTCCTAGTGAACCTAGCCAACTTATTCCCCCAGATGAATTTAAAAATCTTAACCTTTTGCGTACGCATGTCTGGGTCAGGGACTCTTGTTGGGAGCGTGGTACAGAGATACAGGAGACGTGGGACAAGGTTCATCTTGACTGCTGCAATACAGCCAAACCAGGGGATCTCCTGCTGGCCCCATCTTCTTAGATCCTCAGACAGCTCCTGGAACATCGGTGGAAAGTTAGATCGATAGATCTCTGAGATATTGCTAGGAATACGCAGATGCAGATAGGGGATAGACTTGCGTGTCCATTGTATCGGGGCAAGACCAGAGATCTCACTCCTGTCCCAGGGCCTCGGGGAAACATCCAGCCCATGTGACTTATCATAATTCACTTTAAATCCAGAGGCCAGACCAAATTCCTCCAATTCATCCAGCACCGAGGGCAATGACTCCCAGGGATTACTCAGGGTGAGCAACACATCATCTGCATAGAGAGAACACTTACAATCCACCCCTCCTACCGGAATCCCTTCCATGGCCCTTTTCACCCTGATACTACCGGCAAGCGGTTCCATAGTCAGGGCAAAAATCAGTGGTAACAGCGGAAAACTGTGTCTCGTCCCCATGTTGATGGGTAGGCTAGATGATAGCACCCCAATGACTCGCAGAGAAGTGTGTTGACTTTCATACATTGCCATTACCCAGTGAATGAATCCTGGGCCAAACCCAAACCATACCAAGATTCCACAGAGATACTCCCGGTCCACCCTATCAAAGGCCTTGTGGGCATCTAGTGCGATAACTCCCAGATCCACTTTCTGATGTCGTGCCACCTCCAACAGATTCCGTCACAGGTTTCCCCCCTTCTCACCTGTCTATGTTGCCTGATGTCCTCCTTTGGTGGAGTCTTCTTTCCTATGGTTCGGGACTTAAATAAGCCCGCTCGGCCGTCCTCGGCTTCCAGATTACGTTCAGCTTCGATGTCCAGGATCACGGGAAACTCCAGGAGTATTCAAGAAGGTGTTGGGGGCGCGCGGAAGCGGCACAGAGATTCCGGGAAGTAGAAAAGAGGGGAGAAGTCAAAAGAAGGGAATCGAGGGGCCAGGGGATAGCAAGTAGCACTAGAGAAGGTTCGGAACACACGTCCGATCACAGCTAGTAGCAGCGTTGAGACGCGCGGGGCCGCGGGGTGTGGCTTCTTTATAGGGAACGCTGCGTAGAATGTGAAGACTGGCGAGCAGCGTGCAGAGCTTGCCGCCATGTTGGTAGTATTATGGAGTGTAAGGCCCGATGTGACAGGGACCAGGAAGCCCAGAAGGGGTGAGTTCGATGGTTCATGACAGCATGCCTCCTGCGGAAACTCGTTCCACCGGGTTTGCTCGGGTGTATGAGATGGAACCTTCTGAGTAGCCTGGTGGTATTTAGATTTGAGATAGGTTCCCAAGTGCGTTCACTAGGGGGATATCCTTTCCACTCCACTAGGTACTGGAGTTTGCCACGTCTATATCTAGAATCGCAAATCCTGGAGACCTCATTCTCCAGTTGGTCATTGATGATTACTGGTTTGGGCCAAAGGTTAGTTCGAGAGGTCTGAACATATGGCTTTATTAAGGACGTGTGAAAGACTTGGTGGATTTTCTTCCAGGAGTCTGGAAGCTTGAGTCGGTAGGCCACTGGGTTGATGATTTCCTTAATAAGGAATGGCCCATAATATAGAGGAGCAAATGTATTTGGTTGCAAATGCCGTGGTAGTAGTTTCGAGGACAGCCAAACCTTATCCCCTATTGTGTAGGAGGGGCTTGGTCTTCGTTTGGAATCCGCATACAGTTTGGTCTGGGTCCTGGCCTTTTCTAATTGTTCTTTGGCTTCTCTTTGAACATTAATGAGCATTTCAATCCAGGAATCGACTGTTGGAACTGGTGTAGGATGAGGAAGGATGGAGGGTAGAACCGAAGGGTGGAATCCTTGGCTATAGAAAAAAGGACTGGTCTTAATAGCAGAGTGGTCGAATTATTTTAGGCGAATTCTGCCACTGGTATTAAGAGGGACCAATCGTCCTGGACCTTGGTAGCGAAGCAACAGAGGTATTGTTCCAAGGTTTGGTTTATGCGCTCTGTGGCTCCGTTGGTTTGGGGATGATATCCTGAGGAAAGAGCGCGTTG
This sequence comes from Ambystoma mexicanum, assembly GCF_040938575.1. Classification (NCBI taxonomy): domain Eukaryota; kingdom Metazoa; phylum Chordata; class Amphibia; order Caudata; family Ambystomatidae; genus Ambystoma; species Ambystoma mexicanum. The sequence goes on from NC_090938.1 coordinate 506,289,867, forward strand.
GATTCCTAGCATTTGGCAAAGATGTTTCCAGAACTGAGAAATGTATTGGGGCCTTCTGTTTGATATGATCTTGGAAGGGAATGTGTGTTCCAGGAATATTCCAGCAAGTTCTGACGAGGATGGTAGTTTAAACAGAGGTGTAAAATGGCCCACATGGGTGAACAAATCAACGGTGACCATGATGGTTGTGTATCCCCTGGAAGGTGGTAATTCCACAATGAAGTCTGTTGCTATGAATTCCCAAGGCCTTGTTGGAAGTGGAGGTTTCTGCAATAAACCCGCTGGTCTCTTGTTGTCATGTTTGTTTTGATTACAGACAGAGCATGCCTGGAGATACCTTTGTACATCAGTTTTCACTCCAGGCCACCAAAATTGCCTTTGTATTAATCAGAGGGTATTGGTAATACCACGGTGCCCGGAGTAAAGAGTATCGTGACAGAGATTTATTATCCTTTGCTGTAGTTTTTGTGTTGGGATGACCAAGGCATTGTCTTTGAACAAGTATCCATCTTTGGTCTTCAGTTTCCACTGGTTCCTGTCCGAGATACCTTTCCAGAGTTCCGAGGATTGAGTCTGACTGCGGACTTCATCTAGGAGGCTGGTCGCCTGGGCTACAATTATTGTGTGGGGAAACATCTTGGGAAATGCTCGGTCATCAGAAGGTTCATAGTCAGGGCGCCGAGACAAGGCGTCAGCAATTACGTTTTGTGTTCCCGGAACATGGTGAATTTGGAACTGATATTGAGCAAAGAAGAACGCCCAACGGGCCTGACGGCTGTTCCTGCATTCCAGGGCCTGTAACACTTGGAGATTTCGATGGTCCGTCCGAACCTGGACAGGATGTTTAGCTCCTAGAAGTAAATGACGCCACTCGGTGAAGGCTTGGCGGATGGCTAGAAGTCCCTTTTCTAAGACTGAGTAATGAGTTTCACTGGAGGTCAATGTCCGTGAAAGATAGGCAATAGGATGTTCCAGCCCGTCATCTAGTTCCTGTTTCATAACCGCTCCGATGGCATAGTTAGAGGCATCTGTTTCCACTAAGAATGGTCGATTTATATCAGGTTGAACCAGGATGGGGGCTTGTGTAAATTCTGTTTTTAGGCGTTGGAAAGCCTTCTCCTGGGCTGGGGTCCATCAATAGGGAGTATCTTTTTTCAACAATGAGATGATCGGTTGAACAATCTCAGAGAAGGATGGTATAAACTTCCGATAGAAATTGGCCAAGCCCAGGAAAGATTGGATCTGTTTTACGGAGGTCGCAGTTGGCCAGAATAGTATGGCTTTAACCTTGGATTGATCCATGCCTATGCCATCTGGGCTAAGGACAAATCCTAGATAGTGAACAGTGGAAACATGAAAAAGGCATTTCTCGGGTTTTGCTAGAAGCTTGTGTTCGCATAGCCGCTGTAACACTGATTTAACATGTTCTTCATGCTTGAGAGGATCCTTAGAGAATATCAAAATATCGTCCAAGTAGACGATGACGAAAAGAAATAGCATATCCGAAAACACCCGGTCCATGAAGCGTTGGAAGATTGCCGGAGCATTAGAGAGTCCAAAGGGCATGACCAAGTATTCGTAATGACCGAAGGGTGTTCTGAAGGCTGTCTTCCATTTGTCACCTTCTCCAATACGAATCAAGTGATAAGAACCCCTAAGATCCAATTTGGTAAATATTACGGCTCCTCTTACGGCTTCCAGGATATCCGAGATCAAGGGTAATGGATAACGATCCTTAAGGGTCACTGATTAAGACCTCGATAATCAAGACAAGGTCTGAGTTCCTTGGTGTCTTTTTTAGGAACAAAGAATAATGAAGCTCCAGCCGGAGACTTGGATGGGCGTATGGTGCCATTTTTTAGGTTAGTATCTAGGTATTCACGAAGGGCCTTTTTCTCTGGTTCAGACAGGATGAACATCCTTCCAAAGGGAATCACGGCTGAAGGTTCAGTCTCAATAGCACAGTCCTCAGGCCTATGGGGTGGCAGGGCTTGGACAATAGCAGAAGAGAACACATCAGCGTATTCCTGGTAGGTTTTAGGAACCTGTATGATGTTGGAGACCATAAGAGGATCTTGTTGAGTTGTTGAATGTTCTTCTGATGTTGTCGGTGAAGGATCCTGGAGCAGACAATGGGACATACAAAATTCGGAACCTAAGAACAGGGAACCAGCTGTCCAATTGATGTATGGGTTGCTTTTTTGTAGCTAGGGCATTCCCAAAACCATTGGGTAATGGGTAGATTTTATGATGTCAAACCTTATCCTTTCTCGGTGATGGTTTATAGCAAGCTCAATTTCCTTAGTCTGAAGGGTTATGGGTCCAGAAGAAAGAGGTCTTCCATCAATTGCTTCTACAGGTTGCTGGACATTCCGGGATTCGTAAGGAATATGGTGTTTAAGGACCCATTCCTGATCTATGAATATTCCCATGGCCCGACAGTCCACTAGTGCCAGAATGGGGTAGGATTCCTTCTCAGATGACGATAGAAAAGCCTGTAAGACTACTAGGGAGTTTTGTCCAGGAGAGTTCAAGGATGGTATAGATGTGGAGCCTGCATCTCTCTCACGAAACTGAGCTCCATCTAGGATCGGGAGCTGGCGTTTCCCGAACGCCGTGGAGAGGCTAAGGGACATTCTCTGACTAAATGCTTGTCCGAGGCACAGTCCATGCATAAGCCAGTATGGATCCTTCTCAGCCTTTCTTGGGGGGATATGGGTCCACCGAAGGCCCCTAGCTGCATTGGTTCGGGTTCATTTGTAGGAACAGGAGAATCTTCGGATTTTGAAGGGCTTGCAAGAGGATTTTTTTGGATGGTTGACTTGGTCTTCCTTTTCTCTGCCTTTCTTTCCTGGATTCGGAAATCAATTTGTAGAGCAAGATCCATAAGCGCCTGGTAAGAACTAGGACGTGCTACCCTGGCTAATTCATCCTTAACATCTTCACTTAGCCCTCTTCGAAAAGAGGGTGAAGCAAGCTTCAGAAGGCCAACCCGCTTTTTTAGCCAATTGCTTGAATCGAGTTACGTAGGTGAGCATGTCCTGAGAGCCTTGCTGGAAATCGAGTAAACGTTCTTGAGCACTAAAGACCTGTTCTGGACGGTCAAACATAGTTTTTAGTGCTTGAATGAATCCATCATAATCATCCAAAAGAGAATCTCCGGTGTTAGCTAATGGTGTGGCCCAGGCTAAGGCATTCCCGGAGAGGTGAGAAATAATAAAGCCCACTTTAGCCATGGGGGTGGAAAAATAATAAGGTTTAAAGGTAAAGTGGACCAAACAAGAATCCAGGAATCCTCGGAGGGTTTTTGCACAGCCGTCATATTTGTCAACAATGCCGCCCAATAGCACGTTGTCCTTTGAGGCAGAGTCGCGTGAGAGTACCAATAGTTGCAGCGCGGCGTTCTCCGCTTTCAAGTTCTGTACTTCGGTCGATAGTTCTTGCATGCCACGCATAAGATCCTGGATGGCCGCCTCCATGTCTGTATCGACTTCGGTCAGGTGGCGTCTCAATCTGCCACAGGTTTCCCCCCTTCTCACCTGTCTATGTTGCCTGATGTCCTCCTTTGGTGGAGTCTTCTTTCGTATGGTTCGGGACTTAAATAAGCCCGCTCGGCCGTCCTCGGCTTCCAGATTACGTTCAGCTTCGATGTCCAGGATCACGGGAAACTCGAGGAGTATTCAAGAAGGTGTTGGGGGCGCGCGGAAGCAGCACAGAGATTCCAGGAAGTAGAAAAGAGGGAAGAAGTCGAAAGAAGGGAATCCAGGGGCCAGGGGATAGCAAGTAGCACTAGAGAAGGTTCAGAACACACATCCGATCACAGCTAGTAGCAGCGTTGAGACGTGCAGGGCCGCGGGGTGTGGCTTCTTTATAGAGGACGCTGCGTAGAACGTGAAGACTGGCGAGCAGCGTGCTGAGCTTGCCGCCATGTTGGTAGTATTATGGAGTGTAAGGCCCGACGTGACAGGGACCAGGAAGCCCAGAAGGGGCGAGTTCGATGGTTCATGACAGATTCAGCACATGCCTCACATTATCATGGGTACGGCATCCCACGATAAAACCCTGTCTAGTCGCCATCTATGAGGTTAGGGAAGACCTACATCATACGCCTTGCCAAGATTTTTGAGAAAAGCTTTGAATCCATGTTTGTAAGGGTAATGGGATGATAAGATTTGCAGAGTGCCGGATCATTATCAGGTTTCGGAATCAGAACAGTCGTGGACACACCCATAGAAAGAACAACTCTACCGGAAGCCCTGAATGAATTAAAGAGTTCCACCAGTGGGGGAACCAGGAGCGCGCAAAACGTCTTGTAGAAAAGAGCCATGAAGCCATCATGACCTGGGCTCTTGTTATTCAGAGTCTTAATAGCCCACTCCACTTGCCCTGGGAGTATAGGCACCTCTAGAGAGTCTTGCTCTTCCACTGATAGGCTAGGGAGATGTACCTGCTGTAAGTACTGGGTCTGAGCGTCCCCCTGGGGCAGCCCCCCTTTAGAAACCACCCCAAATTGGGCTTAAAAAATCTTCAACTTATCGGCCTCACCCCGTTGCACCATCCCTGACTATCGCGCAGGGCCAGGACTGCGTTTTTATTTTGGAGCTTATGCAACTTAGCCACCAGGAGTCTATTGGCTCGGTTCCCATTGGCATAATAATACTGTTTAGTCTTCAGCATCGTCTGAGCCATCCTGTCAGCGAGATGTTCCTCCAGCATTTTACGTGCCATCCTAAGCTTGCGCAGTGCCCTACGGGAGACCAGTCTCTTGTGCTCCTGTTCTGTAAATCTAACCTCCCCCTTCAGCCGCACCCTAGTCAGTTGTCGCACCCTGGTGTGAGCTGCAATCTTATTAATGAGTTCACTCCTAACAGCCACCTTTATAGCATCCCAAACTACTTTGTATGAAGCCCCTGAGTTACTATTTTCTCTAAAATAGTTGGAAATTACCTCACCCAGCACTCTAGACACCACCGGATCCCTAAGAAACAGATCATATAATTTCCATGAGCGTTTGGGTCTCAAAGGCCTTCCCACAATCACCATGGACAGGGATACTGGGGCATGATTAGATATTGCCCGCATGCCTATCTCCACCCCCCCGGGCACACGGCTACAGCGCACATGGCATAAGTATAAGGTCTAATCTAGAGAAGCCCCCATGAACATGAGAATGGAAGGTGAAATCCCGCTCCTACCCGTGAGGCAACCTCTAGGTGTCAACCAGTCCCATTTCCCCGAAAAAAAGATGAAATGCATGTGCATGCATGAAATTAAGCTTGGTGGGAGGCAGAGTCTTATCAACCAGAGGGTTAGGTACCAAACTGAAATCCCCACCAACCAAGATTTGCCCTTTAGCGAAAGGGAGCACCTGAAGGAGGAAGGTCCTTAAGAAAGCCTTGTGGGCCACATTCTTCACATACAGAGAAACTAGCATAAACGGATGCTCCCACAACAGGCATTTGACACAGAGATAACACCCATGTGGATCACGAAGGACCTTGATTTTTAGAGATTGGGGTCTGCTCTCCCATCAAGACAGCCCCACCCTGCTTTTTCAACCCGCCCCCCCCCCCCCCGAGGCAAAATACGGTTGCGGAAATGCTTTAAACTTCATACGCTTCTCATCCCGTTCACGCAAATTAGTCTCTTGCAAGTACACTCCCGAAAGGGGCATATCCTTTAGTTTACTTAATACAGATTTCCTTTTAACTGGGAATTCAGGGCCTGTACATTCCATGTGCCAATCGACATTAGATCCTCACCTGCAATAGTAGATAACATTTTCTAGAATATCAGGCTGTCCACCACCCGCGAACACCACCCGAATCACCTGCAGTGTAGTACCATAATTCAAGTGTCTCTACCACAGCAACCATTTAAACAATTTATAAACAAGCCCCACCCTCACCTTCGCTTCCCCTCAAACCAACCATAAACTATGCTCAGATATGAGCAAATTCCAAACATATGGAAACCCCTCGGGGAACCCGACTTGGAAGGCAACAAAAACACATCACCCTTAAACTCCTTCTCCCGGCCCATCCCCCAGACCCAGGGAATCCTTCTTTGGACGATAATTTCTTAGCCCCCCCGCAAAGCACAAGTGACCCAGTAACCAGAGAGACATCTCTGCCACCGACAATCCCCCAAGTTAAGCTCCAGGCCATTCTGGTCTTCCTCCCTCTACCCATTTCCTACCATTTCTGCAATGGCCCTAGGCCACGATTCTGGCTCAGTTCCCACTCAACCTCCCGCGTCGACCCCCCCCCCCGACCCATCTGGGCTCAGCAGGCTCTCTGCATCTTATAACAGTCCTCACCACCCAGCGCTTTTCCTGATAAGGTAAGTGGAGCACAATTGGAAAACCCCATCTATAACACACTTCCTTAGTGCACAGCCACTCAGTCAATGGCCTCAGCGCTTTCCGCTTTGCCAGGGTCGTTGATGCCGAATCCTGATACAATGAGAGTGACATATTGCGAAAAGAGATGTTCAACAGGGGTCTGGCCGCAGTCATTATTCACTCCTCTAGCTTGAAAATTAACCTGGGACAACACATTTACAGATCTGTTTTAGGGCAAGGTGACCCTGGTCCCGACGCAATGCGTCCTGTCCAGTTCGATCTAAGTGTCCTCAGGCAGTTCAAGTATAGATCAGAAGAGGTCTGCCACGAAGGTAGGCAGTTTGTCATCGCGCACCAGTTAAGAGATGCCCTGAATCCGAATGGTATTTCTGTGGAAGCGATTCTCCCCATCCTCCTGCTTGTCCTCCAAGGCCTTGCATCGGGCCTCCAAGGCCTCAAGTCAGTTAGAACACTCACCCATGCCATAGGACAGCTCGCAAAGCATGTCCTCCACCTCCGACACCCTGTGCTGCGCTTCTGAAACCCTTTTATCTAATGCTAGAATCTTATGGGAGGCGGGTGCTGTTGCACGCTAGCAAATTGGGCCCCTGTCTCAGATGCTCTGCAGCTCGAGAACGCAGCACCGGGAAAAATGTATCCTTCCCATGCACCGAAGAGCACTCAACTTACTGACAAGTGCCCTGAAGCTTATGTCTGGCACCTCACCGATTTTCAGGTGTATTGGTGCTATCAATCCACTGCCAGCCGCCTGGTGGCTCTGGCCTGCTGATACGGCAGCCACTGCATCCGTCTGCGTGTGTGAGGTGCTGCAGTGGAGTGCTGGAACTGCAGTGAGTCTGTGAGGGACGGCCCGACATGGGGAGTGACTCCTGCAGCTGGCGACCCTTTACTCGCCCCGTATCCTCTGAAAACTGCTGTTGTGGTGGTCGCAAGTCACCTAGCCAACCTGCTACCATATTGGGTCTGGCGGAACACGGTCAGACCCGACACAACACCCTGGACACCTGCCCGACAGCTGAGTTCCATCTGGACTTGATCATCGGTTTACCCCCGCTCCCCTGCTCTCGCTGTGGAGCTGACTCGCTGCGGGCTTGCCTAACACGGCATCCCGGACCTCTGCCTGCTAACCAGGTTCCCTATTGGTGCGTACACTGCCTGGCCCCGCACCGGCTGCTGCTGCAGTCTTGCCCGCACTACTGCTCCTGTTGAGTGCGACTTGCGGCACCGGGGCATAGAGAGAGTGCCACTGGTGAGAGGTGCAGGGGGCATCCGACTGAGCGGGGCCGACCGAGACGCTGAGGATCCATCCTTTGAACCATATTCGGCCTGTTGAACGGGGCCCTGGAACCTGCCACATGGCCCGCCCAGATATCTCCTGCCACATGGCCCGCCCAGATGTCTCCTGCCACATGGAAAGCTGCAATGCTGCACATGGGAGAACCGCTGTAGGAGAGGTCCCGGGAACCGGAGCCGTCACTCATCTGCTTCAGGGTAACAGAGTTCTAGGAGCCCGATGGAGGTCTGACTCCCCGCCGGACTGCAGTGTTGCCCGCGGGGAGACGCGAGCACGTGGGCCTGCTTGGTTCACTGGATGCCACTGCATGCCGAGCATTTGCTGGATGGGAGACCGATCTTGAAGACATCTGTCCCCTTGGCAAACTGCGCACTGGCGATACCTACTGCTGCAGCGGAACATACACCTCAGATCATTCACTGGTGCCTGGCCCTGATTCCTCCTGCTTAATCACATTGGCTGTGCCCTCGGATTATGCCTTCTGCCACTATTAAAGACAGCATGGTTAGTGGCTGCACATCCCAACACACTAGCTCTTCCTTAGCCTCCAGAGAGGCCTGTTGGGGAGCCCACTTGCTTATCCCCCTAATATTAGGACTGCGCTCTCCAAGGCAGAACCTGCTACAGTGTTGAGTGCTTTTTCATTGTATACCCTGCCCCACGTATCATGACATTACATTACAGCAGGGGATCTGCTGTTCTGTAGTTTGGTTGCCCCACTTGAGTGGTGATGTTTGATGCAGCTTGTAGTGGCTTCAGACACTCCCGGATTGTCCCCTGCTACCCCTTGCGTGGTGCGTGATCATACTGCGGCCCACTCAGCCAGCAATCCGGAAGTGTGGTGATTTCCTTATTGCCACTATTATACCTGCAGATGCTCGGAGCCCCGTTCTGGCTGGCATAGTCCCGCTCTGCTATTAAACCCACTATCCTTATAGGCAGCGCAGCCATGGCCAAAGGCGGGGGCAAAAAACAAATCTCTATAAATATGTTTGCCAAAATGACCACCAAGTCACCAGGGGATGAAGATGAGGCTGTGGCGGGCTCCTCTCAGTCTACTGGTGGGGGGACAACAGAGATGCAGCAGATGATGGACTTCCTGAGCGAAGGCTTCACAACCGAGAAGACCGATACTTACGTCACCGAGGTTGAATTCAGAGTCGGGTTAGCTGAAGACGATATTGACCTACTCAGAGCAGACTTGACTGTGCTCACCAAGCAGGTACAAATTGTCAGTAAGAAAAATCAGGATTTGGAGTCCTGATTGCATCGTAACAACATACGCATAATTGGTGTCCCAGAGGATAACATTGCCGGTTCTATGGAGGACTTTGTTGAACACACACTTCTCTCCCTGTTTAATGGCCCCAAACTCTCGCCTCAATTTGCCATAGATCACGCTCACTGTGCGCTAACTGCAAAGCCGAAGCCTGGTGCTCCTCCACGCCCAATTATTGCCAGAGTTTTTAACTATCGATACAGGGATGCTTTGTTGCAGGCTGCCAGGGGAAAAGGGGCACTCCTGCTGCGTTCCAGCAGAATCCATCTGTACCTGGATTTTTCAATCGCAGTGCAGGGGGAGCGGCAGTCCTTCATGACTGTTAAAAAGAGACTATGTGACCTTGAGGTCCAGTACGCTATGGTGTTTCCCGCCAAATTGAGAATAAAACACTTGGATAAAGTATACTTCTTCACAATCCCTGAGGAAGCAATGAAGTTCCTGGATCAGCATTTCCCTGGATGAATCTGCTTCTCATTTTCTACACAGGCTACCAACTACAAAGGTTGCTGCAGTGATACCAGTGCGAGACTCACTAATGTGCATTTTACACTCGTTATTTACTGTCCCGCTGTGTGGCGGGTTGTGTTGAGCCCACCATGCCTTGCCTCCCGCTTGCTGTCGACTTTGTTGTCTATTGTTACACATCAATGCTAGTTTCACAGTATTTGGTTTTGCAGGGATGAGGCTTCATTATTAGTTCTACAGGGATCTCTATATCTGCTTCACCAAACCCCTGAGTCTCTCTCTCTCAGTTTAATCACTGGTTTTAACTTCTCTGGGTTTCTGAAACAGAGCCTTTTCCAGTATCCCTTGAGCTCTTCTTTCTTCCGCTTTAACTTCGTAGGCTTTCTTCCTATTATTTTGCATTAATATTTTGATATCTCCTATTTAATAAGGATTGATAACTCCCACCAATACATCTAGGCCATTGCGCTAAGCCAGGCCTGATTTAGATGCGCGTCTGATATAGGTACCAATGGGAGGAATACGGATGAAATCTGTTGTATATCAAGGCTCTCTCCAGGTTGAATGAATTCCCCTCTATTACTATACATATCAAATCCTATGGATTGGTCCGTAGCAATAGCAGGGGCAGAGGCTCTTTTACTCAGTTTCTCAAATTTTAGGGTTCCCCAATTTGTATCAATTGATTCTGACCCCACTTCTGACACCATGGGTGAGGGGTAGAAATGTGAGGCAGACACCATGGTGAAGGTTTTTCACAAGTATCCTTTTTAATAACTCACAAATGCCTCACTATCTCCATCCTAAAGAGGATTCCCCTGCCTATCAAAATAAGACTAAAAGAAAACACTCTAATAAAAGGACTCTGTCCCTCACATGTATACATACATTAAACTTATAAAGGTTGAATATGGCAATTCAATTATAACAGAAATAACAATCACAATCAACATGAAACCGATATCAATTTATCCTTGTAGCCTGTGTTGGGTCCCCTTCCCCAGGCGCAAAGCAGGATTTTTAAACAAAGTTCCAAATAAGAGGTGGTGGTGAGAGGAGCGGCTGTATCCAAATCCAAGGGAAGGGGTTACAAGGGGGCAAAATGCAGGAGTTGCAAAAGGCAGAGGCGAAATTAGAGACACTTATGCAGAAAGGAGATGACTTCCACGAGGATGCTGAAACCATACGTCAATTGCAGCAAGAGTGTGGAGGGCGTTGGGGAAGATTATGCAACTTAAGTCACAAGAAATATACAGAGAGGCAGCACTTGGCGGGGACAAGCCGGGGAGGTTGCTAGCATGGTTATATAAAAATGAGACACTCAAAGTGAGAAGTCCCCAAAATACACTTAGTCCTCCCAATAAAAGTCAAACAGGACACTTCCCTGGAGGGAATGAGACCAAGACCAAGTGCTGGTGAAATCAAAAAGTTGTTTATCTAAAATAGGGCAAGCAGAATCTACTCTGCTCACGCCGAGAGCGCTCTGCAGAAACCATGTTACAAATCAGTTTAATACAGCTTTTTAGTCATCAAGGAGATGGGAGACCTAAGGGGCACATGAAGAGTTAGGATTGGTCACTAGGGACAGGCACCTATAGGTGCCATAGGGTCGGTGTGCTGTGGTTGGTGCGACTTCACGTGGTGCGGTGACGATGCTTTTCAGGTCAATTGGTCAGCTGGGCTCATCAGATTGGCATGCGGTGGTGGCAACTTGTGTAGTGTTACATATCAATAGACACTTGACATTTGCCCTTGTGGCCACACATTCCCATTCATCCAATAGTACACTCTATCTTGTCCGGCAGTTTCTAGGACCTGTGAATCTTGACACCAAAGGAAAGACATTTCTCAAATGCAGGTTAACTATCATTGGGCGTAGGTCATAGGCGTAGGTCATAATGCATCTATTAAACACAGTGTTTGATCCATCGACAAGCTGCTTAACTGCTTAACTGTGTGTTAGTATAATACAAGATATACTGTTTAAGGGGCCAAGACTTTGAGATCACAGTGTGGTCTGGAATGTCCATCTGGTACACAACAAAGAGGGCACTAAATTCAAGAGCTAGATTATACATTGGAGGGGTGGGTCACAAAAGACAAATACCATAATGGTCATAAGTCTTGCTATGGAGGTTGAGGCAAGTTGTCTAAACATCATTAAATATCTCCTGGTCCATTCTGGCATCATGACGGGTGGGGGAGGAATCGAAACACCTTCAAGGTACGGTCCTGTATTACGGGAGGGAACGGGATCTCTTGAAACGTTTTTACATAAAGGCTTTTCACACATAAGTTTTACATCACGATTACAATTGTCTATATTATGTTATCATTTCTGTATAGCTGGGTGCTCCCATTGTTATAAGACTCACAATGATACCTCATGTATGCAAATGTTATTATCCATATAAATTAAGCCATCCATTGCTAGGTTCTTTACATGCAGGCCATATCACATATTATCATGATAGAATTATACTGGCTATGGCGTCTGATTGCTAAATTGCTTTTACACAATGCTGTGCATATATTTACATTGAGCTCAAAATGAGGTAGCTTAGTGCAGGCATGTAGTTTTTATGTTGCATTATACATTTCGTGTTCACAATCTATTTCTATTACACTTCATACTACACCTTAATATACTCCTTGCTTATATAACTGGGATCTAACGTTAGTGCTTTGATTATACATTTCATGCAACAAACTGATATGTTATTATTTACAGGGACCCTTTCAAGACTCCACATATAATGGTGATAGTTCATGATCAACTCATTTTAACGAAGAAAGGCACTTACCTATTCAAGGGTCAGTCTTAGCTGTTCAAAGAATTTTAGGGATGGTCTTCTTTACGGCCTAGGTGTGCATGGTGGGGGGAGGTTTATAGAGATGAACAACTCTTGCTGTCAGGCCTTGGACTGGGCCACAGCAGGGTCAATGAGGTAAGACGGGAGACAGAAGATACAGTGCAAAGTTTGCTGCATTCACGCGGCCAGTCTCCCATGAGAACCGGACCGCTGCAGAGATGACAGAGGGGAGGAGGCTGGGGGGAATAGCTTGTTCGCTGTGCATGGCTTGCAGCTGCAGGCCTGTGTTCTAATTTTCATGGCTGACCTGCTACTATAATAAAACAAAATGGAGTTGGTGGCACACAAAATGGAGTCTGGTTTAGCACTAGCTTAGGCTGTTGTCAGGGGGGCACAGTTCCAAGGGGTATTCCCGTGCAAGTGCTCCGGGGTCCTGAACCCAAAGCAGTCGCATTAGGGCCTATCCAGGAAGTGTCTCAGAATGGAGGGGGGCTCCAAGACCCCCTCCTCCCACACTTTCCCCCCTTTCGTTACTTAAGTAACGGATATTGTAATTGCCCCAATCTCTTGCGTTCTTCTTCCTCAGCTACTGCCTCATCCCATGCAGGTGTTCCGTTTATTGGCATCCATGCCCTACACACTGCTCTGAGGCTTTCCCCCCTTCTAGCATATTCATCAGGGGTCAAATACACCCTCCATCTCCCTCCAAGTCTACCCATACTTCCTTGTACCACTGTAATTCTCTGGGTTCCTTTATGGTTGTGAGGTGTAAATTATCCACTATATGCCCTGTATTGTATATAGCAGTCATTCTATATTTTGGCTCAGAGTTTTCTCCTGTTTTCACTTCTGCCTCGTGTTTTATTTGCACAATTCCATTTACACGATCCATTGTTACCATCATCAGCGCACCATTAGGTACCCCATTAGCACAGCACCTGAGACCTAATTGGCACACACAAAAAATGAGGAGCAGAAAAACGATAAGTGGTATGAGAAGTTTCATTGTGATTCCAAGTCACGCTGGAACCCAGGAAAAAAGATTGTTGGACCAGGTGCTGGGCTGCACCCCCCCTTCTTCTTTCATGCTTTCTCCAAGGTTGTGCACTGCTGCTATGACATGTGAAAGGGAGCCGTTGTCCGTGTCTGCAGAAGGTACAAAAATGTGCAGCATGCGCTCCCTATTTTTCGGCAAACACCTCCATCCATTGCTGTTAACAGGTCTAGCACATACCTGTTCTGCATAGTCATTAGTCGTAAAGCTCTGAGTTCCACTTTGATGACATTGAATCCTTCTTCTGTGCCGTTGGCCAGCTGGATGAGTACCCATCTAGTAATCTGAAGCCATTTTGCATTCGCTCTTGTCTGGATGCTGGGAACGAGAGATGCAAAGAAAGTCTTGACAGAGCTGAACAACCGGAATCGATCGGGGATCTGTTGCAGGAGTTCTGAGGATTTGGCTGAGATATAGTTCGATGATCTTTTCCTTCTCCGCTTTGTGCTCTGCAACCCTTCCTCAGCTATGTCATATGTCAACTTCTTCTGCCACTTGTGTATTTTCTCTTTGGATGTGGCTTTCTGGGATTAGCGTTAGTGCAGAATGCAGCATTGCCAGGGAGCACTTGCCCCTCTTTGATTGCGGGAGGTGCAATGTACCGGGTTATATCTCTAGACATGGAAGGCCACCAGCGTTTGAGTAATTCCAAAGTCTTTCTAGGGCCAGGGCCAGGGTGTGCCGCCAACAAAGAGTCATGACACTAGGACATGGCGATACATCGTGTATTTGAATCTGGTATGTAGATCTTGCCTTGAACATACGGCAAGTACTGAATCACATCCATATTATAGTGTTCCAACTCTGGAGAACCCCCAAGTACCCACTGTTGGATGGCAGTCTTCAAGAAGGGTTGCAAGGTGCAGCCGCATATCACCTGGTTGGGTAGAAGCAGGGCACCTTCCTGCAACCGGGGCTCGGGTTCCCCATGTAACCGAGATGAAGCATCAGCCTTAGAATGCATAATCCCAGGACGGTAGGACAACACAAAGTTGTACATGGAGAAAAACTCATGCCAACGTGCATGACGTGCTGTGGTGCATTTCAATGACTGAAGAGCTAGAAGGTTCCTATGGTCGGTGTACACCTGGATTGGAGTTTCTGTTCCCAAAAGGTGGTGCCTCCAGACCTTAAATGCTTCACGAACAGCCAGAAGTTCTCGCTCTGTAATAGTATAGTTCACCTCATAGGGAGTACGTTTGCGGGAGTGAAAGGCAACCGGGTGTAAAACCCCAGTCTCCGGACACGGTTGGGACAGAACCGCCCCTACCGCTACATCTGATGCATCTGCCTCCACAACAAACGGGTGTTTGACATTAGGGTGCTGTAGTACCAGAGCTGAGGTAAACGCTTCCTTAAGGACATCAAACAACCTTTGAGCATTTGGGTTCCATAGAAACGGACGCTTGTTACTTGTTAGTGCTGTGAGAGGTGCTACAATGTTGGAGAAGTGTCTAATAAAGCGACGATAAACGTTTGCAAAGCCCAAAAAGGACTGCAAAGCTTTTACTGTAGTAGGTACTGGCCAGTCCAGTACTGCCTTGACTTTCACTTGGCTCATCTGTACACCTTGGCTAGTGATGTCATACCCCAAGACCTCCACTTCGGAAGTATGGAAAATACACTTCTCTAATTTTGCGTATAAGTTGTTATCATGCAACCTTTGTAGGATGTCCGTAACATGTTGTACGTGAAGTTCATGAGACAGGGAATAGATCAAAATATTGTCTAAATAGACGATTACAAAACGGTCGATCATGTCTTGGAAAATATCATTGATAAAATGTTGGAACGTAGCAGGGGCGTTACATAGCCCGAATGGCATGACCAAATACTCAAACAGGCCATACTTGGTCTTGAACGCCTATTTCCATTCATCCCCCTCTCGTATTCTCACGAGGTTTTAAGCACCCCTAAGGTCCAGTTTACTGAAAATTACTGAGGATCCCAATTGGTCCAGAAGGACCGAAATTAGTGGTAGGGGATACTGATTTCGTATAGTTATGGCATTAAGTTCCCGATAATCGATACATGGTCTTAGGTCTCCCTCCTTTTTAGGAACAAAAAACACCGGAGAGGCCGCAGGGGAACGGGAGTGGCGAATGAAGCCGGAAGCCAAGCCCTTATCTAAATACTCCTTCAATACCACATCCTCTTTCATAGTAAGGGAGTACATTTTTCCCGATGGAATCTTCGCTCCCTCCTTAAGATCTATCGGACAATCATATGGGCGATGTGGAGGGAGGTTTTCTGCCTCCCCCTTATCAAAAACATCCTTAAATGCCATATATTGTGGGGGTATGGTGGTAGTGAGGACGCCACCAACCACTGAAGCTGATTCCAATAGAGCTTGACATGGGTTATCTTGCACAATGCTTGATGTACCACAATGATCCAGACAATGCGGTGAAACAAAAGATATGGAACCAGGAACCCAGTTAACAATAGGGTTGTGGACTCTAAGCCAAGGTAGGCCTAAAATGAGTCGAAACTGGGGTGCAGCAATAACATCAAAAGAAATAGGTTTGCTGTGAAAACTGTCAACAATCAAGGTCAGAGGCACCGTGGATTCGGTTACTAGACCTGAAAGAAGCGTAGTGCCATCTACCGCTTGGCCACTTCGGGATGTACCTTGGGTACAAGTGGTATTTGCCAATCCCGGACATACTGGCTATCTATATAATTTCCAGTTGTTCCGGAATCCAAAACAGCTTCGGTATCTCAGGGCTGTCTTTCAGGGCATGCAATGCTGGCCTTAATCGTGAAAGGGATGGAGAAACTGGAGCCCTGAATGTCAGTGCTCGGCATAGGGGCTCCTTCTATTGCCGGGGCTTGACGTTTCCCGACTTTACTGGTTTTTTGGGGCAAGAGCGTAAAAAATGCTCAGAGGAACCGCAGTAAAAACATACATTGTTCTTCTTTCGGGTTTCTCTCTCTTCTCTGGACAATGGACCCCTTACCGCCCCTATTTGCATAGGTTCCCCATTCCCAGGGACCGAGCTCGCAAGATTGACTGGAACAGGGGGCAGTGTCCTTTTTTCTCCATTCCTTTCCGATTTTCGAGCATTGATCTGGAGAACCAGATCCAAAAAATCAGGAAAAGAGGCTGGTACCACAGGTACCGTGGCTATGGTGTCTTTCAGTGAATCTGATAGGCCTTTGTAAAACAAAGCCGCCTTCTTTTCATCCGGCCAGTTGGTCTCCGCCACGAGCTGATTGAATTTAGCAAGGTATGTCAATAAAGGAGTGTCACCTTGCTGAAGATTAAGTAACTCTAAATCGGTGGCTTGAGATTTGTATCTGGTGTCAAAGACCCGTGTGAGTGCCTCTATAAGGGCGTCACAATCGAATAACAAATGACTACCCTGTTCCAATAGGGGATTGGCCCAAACTGCAGCAGTACCACCCAAATTAGACAGGACAAAAGCAGCCTTGGTAGTTGAGTCAGGAAATGATGATGGTCTGCACAAAAAATGCAGTCTGCATTGATTTACAAATCAACATTTATAAACATTGATTTATAAATGTTCTAAAAGCTTTGGGATCGCCCAAGAATCGTTCCGGAGGGGCCATGGCAACCCCCAATGCCTTTGGAATAGTCCTTTGTGTCCCCGTATGCCCGTATGAGATATCGTGCGTTTACTTTTACCAGGTGAGCGAGGTAAACGTGCTGGCGGTCGCAACCTGACAGTAGCATTTGTTCGTTTGGTGCGTGTGCTGAGGATCATCGACTGTGTCAAGGCCAAATTCATAACGCTCTTCCCATTTTTCTTGTTGTATCCCCCTCCTCTTCCTCTTATTGCCACACTCATCACTTCTCTGGAGCACCTTGTCATTCCCTTTTTCCTCCCATTCTGTGTACACTCTAAAATAACTGTCGGCCATGTGTTTGTTGTAGCTGTTCTCCTCTCTGGTGGCTACATTATCTGGTGATGTGGTCTCTGCAACGGGCATTGTGGTTGGGTATGGTTGATTCTGTACCATTTTATTTCTGAGGGTGTCCAGTCATTCATGTAATAAACACTAAATTCAGATTCATTGATATGGTGGGGGATTGGGGTGGCAAGTGTACTCATATTACTCCTGCTATTATTGCTATGTGATTCATTCTCGTGTCTTCCATGAGCCCAGATCAACCTGAAGACGTCCCATATTAGGTGGGTGCTTTTTTATTGTTTTTATGCCATCACTCCCCTGGCTTACATCAATAGAAATAAAAGCGATGGCCCAATACAGCACCAGGCCAAACAATGTGGTAACGAAAATTACTGCACACACAAACAACACATATTCATATGAATAACTAGGATAAGTACTTGCTCTTCTTCAATCTCTATCTACTCTACTGTCGCTTGCCATTGGTGCCTCTTCCATGCCCATTGTAGCTCCTAATAAATGAGATTTAAGCATTTGTTACGCATTCACATTATGTTTTTCTTATTTACACATTTCAATTGTAGCCACTTTCGCTTTTTGTGCTTACTTTTGTACCTTATGCACGTATTTATTTCACGTCCTTCCTTTCTCCCTCCTCGTACTTTGAGCATGAGGAGGAGGAATTGAGGGAGACAATTTGCTGACAATTTAAAACCAACAGTGAGGAGAATTTGAAGGAAGAAAAGAGAGAGAGAGAATATATGGAGGACGTCCATCATCTTTTTTTGTACAAATATTACATTTTAACAGTGCCTTTTCATTTTGCATACCACACCTTATATCTTTACCCAATGAGGTCATGCTCCCTTATCAACAACCTCTTCTACCATTGGCTTTCTCTTGTCCTATGCTTGCAACTTATTTCTGTATTTCTGTTTTTTCATTTATTACGTTTGGGCACTATGTTAATTTCTGCCATCTTCATAGTCTGTGCAGGGGTGCTCCCATGAACCCTGCGGACATCTGTTAAGTGCACCCAATACCTTAAGCCCTGCACTTTGACCGCCGTGGGTGTGCAGTATATTACCTTATAGGGGCAGTGGAACCTAGGTCCGTTCCACCTACACACAAAACTTCTCACGTATACCATGTCACCTGTCATCAACTGGCAGTCTGGGCTATCTGTGGCTGGAGTGGTCGTGTCTGTGTCTATTTCCTGTGTAAATGGCGGTGCTATTTGCTTTGCTACGGCTCGTGCCACTCTTGCAAGATTTCTGAGATACTCATGGAACTCTTCTCTTAGTACTGTAGCACTCTGGTGTGCATCTGACTGTCTGCGCAAGGGTGAGTGGGCTGTGTGTTTTCTCCTACTTGTCACAATCTCATGGGGTGACAAGTGGTGGTCCTTGCTGGGCTGGTTTCTCATTTCAAAAAGAGCTAAGGGTAAGCAATATACCCAGTTCTTTTTTAGTGTATGGCACAATTCTGACAACCTGCTTTTGAGCAATCCATTAATTTTTTCCACAAATCTGTTTGATTGCGGATGATAAATCGTGCAGAGCTTGTGAGTTATGCCCAGCATTGCCGTTATGTGCTTGAACATGTCATTTGCAAAATGCTTTCCATTGTCGGAATGTATGACATCACAAATGCCCCAGCGAGGGAATACTTCCCTGACCAAGAATTTGGCAGCACACCGTGCGTCTGGGTGAGCACAGGGGCCTGCTTCCACCCACCGGGAAAAGGGACATACCACAACTATTAAATATTGGGACCCATTGCACCGCTCTCCCATGTCTGCATAATCTATATGCAGCTCTCTGAATGGCCCTTCAGGCTTTGGCAGTGTCCCTCTCAGTGTCCGTAATGTCATGCCAGAGTTGTATGTTTGGCATGTGATACATTCTATTATTAGCTTTGTGACCTGCTCCTGTAGTCCTGGGGCGAACAATCTTCCTTTATGTCTGTGATAATGTGTTGTTTTGCATTGTGGGCGGGGGAATGCAGTTGCTGGAATGCTACCTCCAATAATTTTACAGGCATTACTATCTTACCAGTGTTCTTTTGTCTCCATAAAAGGTCAGTAGACGACTGGCTACACCCTCTTTTCACCCACATCTCCTTTTCCTCACTTGGTGCATCTTGCTGAAGCTCAATAATTTGAGAAATTGGCAATGAGTTGAATCCTTCTGGGTGCTCTTCCTCGACTACCTTCTGTAGTATGTACTCGCCTGTTGGGCTCTTTGGTAAATAGGATGCTTCTTTGGCGGCAGCTTCTGCTGCAGCGTTTCCCAATGATATGACATCATCACCTCGTGTGTGGGCCTGGCATTTCACGACTGCTACAAGTGTGGGCTCTTTTAACGCATCACTTAATTCTCCTAATAGTGTTGCGTGCTGGACTGGGGACCCATCTGCCCTTCGGAATCCCCTCCTACCCCATCTTGCTAAACCTCCATGTACTGTCGTTGCCATGTAGGCAGAGTCTGTATAAATTGTGACTGTGCACTCTTTTACTGTATGCAATGCTTCTATGAGCGCCACTAGTTATGCTGCTCGGGCTGAGAAGTGAGGCAGTAATCTTTTTTGTACAATCACTTCAAATTCCCCATCCTTCACCCAAACTACTGCTGCTCCCACGTGTTTTTCTCCTGTTTCACAATCTATGGAAGCTTAACCATCAACAAAATAAATCTCTCTGCCGGTTAGTTTGTTTTCATGTGCTGTGGGCGTGTTCCCATTGTCACCTCTGTAGGTGGCACAGTCATGCTGCTGCATGTCCTCTACCGTACATGCTTCTGTGAGAAATGTGGCAGGGTTTACACTTTTACATCGCACGATATGTATATTTGCACTGGGTATATTTCATATGCTGTTGCTCTCTGGGTAGTAAGTGTGCTTTTTCACCTTTCCAGTATAGCAAAAAGAGAGTGCTCTACATACAACGTGATGGAGCACCCATCACGATTGTGGAACTTTTTTCGATTGCGAATGCAGTGGCGGCAAGAGCCTGTTCACAAGCGAAATGTTCTTGCATTACTGCATCCAGTGTTCCACTGTAGAATGCCAGGGGCTTGTGGCCTAGAGATATTTTCTGTGTTAGCACAGCTGTCATGAGTGTGCCATTGCAGTGTGAGAACAGGTAGAGCTCACGATCATAGTTGGGGGTTGCCAAAACTGGAGCAGTGGATATCAATTCTTTGAGTGTGTCAAAAGCTGTGTGCATTTCTGGTTTCCACTGCAACTGTGTGTCTTCTCGTTGAGCTTCTTTAAGTGCCTGTAATAGGGGTTTTGTGTATGCTGCATAGTCTAATATCCAGGCTCGGTAGTAATTACACATGCCAAGAAACTTCTGCATTTCTTTAACTGCGTTAGGCTCTTTTACCTCTTTTATTGCTGCTGCTCTGTCGGGTATTATTCTCTTACCATCTTTGGATATCAGCTGACCTCAGTATAACACTTCTGTCAAGCAATATTGCAGTTTTTGTCTGTCCACTTTATACCCTTTCCGTGCCAAATGTGTTAACAGGATGATGGAATCTTCTCTACACTCCTTTTCGTCTTTACTCCAGACCAACAAATCGTCCACGCACTGAATTATTGGGCTAGCCGTGTGTATGTTTCCAAGATCTTCGTACAAAATTCTGTTGAAAATACTGGGACTCTAGCAGTACCATTGGGGTGATCTGCTGTGTCCATACCTTTTCCCTCCCAGTGTGAACGCTGTTAGGTACCAAGAATATGAGTTGAGCAGGATTGAAAAGAATGCATTTTTCAGGTCCACCACCGTGAAATATGTGGCCTGTATTGGGATTCTGCACAATATTGACGCAGGATTTGGAACGACGGGAAACTCCTTCTGTACTACGTCATTGAGGGGGTGTAGGTCCTGGATCATCCTCCACGCCCCTCCCTTTGCTTTCTTGATCGGGTAAATACAAGTATTACAGGGCGAGTTGGATGGCACTATTATTCCCCGTATCATTAGTGCATATATTGTGTCCTTTATTTCCTCTTCTGCCTCCCTAGATAGGGGATACTGCTTTACCCAGGGCAGAATGGCTGCTGGTTTGACTTTTATCTTTACAGGTGTTACTTTGTGTAATAGCCCTACATCACGGGGGCCTGTGGTATACAACTGCTGTGGTACTTGGGACATGTCTTCCTCAAAGTACGCTGGTGGGGCTTTAATGACCGCTATGAGGGGTAATGGCACTTCTCTTTTTTGAATCATTACATCACA